>NC_141242.1:21320376-21920376 GCF_054856555.1 Leptonotus elevatus | reverse complement strand
TGGGCTGCTGTTGCAGTGGAGGCTCGTCAAAAGCGGTAAACACCCTCCCGCCCAGCTGAGTCACATTGAAATGGAAAAGAATGAAAATGAAATATTTTAATCCAAACACTTCCAAATATATGTTTATCTGATTTTAGTTGACCAGATGAAAAGGATTGACAAGCAAAACAAATTTTTTTAGGGGAGACCGGGGGTTGTTGTACCACTTTTTTATACTTTTATATATTTCTTGGAATCAATACATCATATCTAAACAAAATGTATACCAGATGAAAGACCAAAGTCTTAGGTATATATTTTTTGTATTCATGTCATTTTCATACTTTGTACCAGAGCAGAGTTATATAAGCCATCAAATAGAGGAACATGTGACATGTTGCCCCACCAATGGGTAAGTTGTCACACTATATGGGGTAAGATGTCACACTGGATTTTGCAACTAATAAAACAAGGACCAAATTATTATTATAGTTATTTTTAACAGCTAGATAAATTGTTTATCATTGGTCTTGAAAATTTACCATAGTAATTGAGCAAACTTTAACATAAACTATTATGAAATAGATTCAAGTCCTTATAAACTGCTGGCATGAAGGTCATAGCTCTCAGCCTCAAATGCCTGTTTTGCTTGCCTTAAACTGGAAATTTGAGATTAAATATATATATTTTTTTAAAGCACCTCGGTTTATGGATGGATGGTTCATCATGAAACTTAAACCATTCCTGACTCGTGGGCATACTGTAGAACGAAACAAAACCTGGCAAACAAATTTCCTCACTCTATCATCTGAAAAACAATTTTGGCATACAAAAACAAAAATGCCAGAGGTGCAATTTTCATTGGCCCAGTCTTTGCATATGTGACAACAAACCCCAAAATGACTGAGACAAGCTGCCCCAAACTACCATGTTGGCCAATACTTTCTCTAGTTTAAAGTTATCTTAGAACAGAGCAGTGACTGAGGCATGACAAGATGCCCGAATCTCTCCTCTAACGAGTACACATGCTTTGCTGCTAGAATTTGTCTATGTATGACGCCTGTTTCAAACTATTGGAAGTTGAACATTTTTACTTTGGGGTGTGCAAAACAAATAACTGGCACTCATGTCAGCTCACAATGTGCTATTGTCTTCTCAGACAGTACACAACGCCTGACCATTTGGACGAAGAAAACTAGTATTCCACTTTTTCATTGCGCCCTCTGGTGGAGAAGAAAATTGCAATGTGACAACTTACCCGTGATACAACTAGCCCCGGTGTCCCCTATCTCTGTCGGCGTCTCAAACGACGACGCACTTTCTGTTTGGGCATACAGAACATCATAGATAGACTCTCGATAAAAGTTTGTCGGCTCTTGTGAAATACACACATAGTGTAAATTCTGTGAAATTCAGCTCTAAATTTAAAGATGAAATATTAGAGTAAAAATGATTGGCTGTGCAAATGCGTAGATTAGAATATAGAATGGTCTAATATCATGTGACATGACTGACACTTGTAGTAATGCCTCTGACTTTAATGCACTGTGGTCAGATTGACAAAACAAATGCTTTGCAAACTATTATATATTTTTTTACTTTCTCTAATAGTTTAAATGTGCCAAATGTCTGCTGTATTGAGTGCTAAAAGATGTTTGTGTTCCCCTGGTCATTTCACTCACAGTTTATTAACCCAACCAAACAATTATTATTTTTTTTAAACAAAACTGAAACAGCCATGGTAAATATGCTCTGATGTACTATTATGTACTCTAGCAATCCTCATCTGGAGAATTATTCCACTAAAATGTACTAATTAAAGCTTTAAGATGTTGCTGCTATGATCAGTTTATGACGAGAGAGCAAAGTTGTTCCCCAAACAAAACATGTTTACACATTGCCACCCTCTCTTCTGTTTGAAGGGGAAGCTCTTTTTGAAGCCAGTGGCTGTTGCTGTAGCAACCACAGAGCAGTAGAAAAAAAAATATGTCAACATTTTGATTTGTCTATGATCCAGAGATAATATTGTATGCCCACTCACACACCATTATGTTCAGTGCGTGTGCGTGTGCGTGCCAGCGCGTGCGACATGACTCCAGTGCATCCGAAAATGCGTGTTCATTTTTATAAACAAAACTAAAGTGCAGTGTCTGAGAATTCTGAGCTGGCTGGTATCCTAGCAACAAAAGGGTTGGAGCTGAAGTGCTATAAATATCCATTTTGGGTTGTGCGCGCGCGCGTGTGTGTGTGAGAACGAGAGTTAGTAGCTGCACAGACAGCATTGATTTAGTCTGGTTAATAAAGTGCCACCAGCATCTCAATTCGTCCAGTGCGGGGACCAATAAGAGGGGAGTGAGCGATCAATATGATGAGTGAGAATGAGATGGACATGGTGCTGTCAAAAATGACAGGAATGTGTGTGTTTGTTGTTAGGATTATCCATGTATCTACGCTGCTTGTGTCGGTTTTGTTTCTGTTTTAAGACTTCAGATATGGCACGGCGAGGTCACCCCATTCACACATGCAGTAATCAAACTTTTGTTTGCATTGATTTTTCTAGTCTTGGAATAAAGTAAACCATCATAAACATGCAGACAAAATAAATGGGCGTGGTCGTGATATGTCCACATTTTACCACTAGATGGAGCACCTCACCTGTAGGAAAAGACTGAGACGAGGACAGGAAGGGCAGAATCCATCCATCCATTTTCTGAACCACTTTCTACTACAGTATTTGGGGCGATATGGCTCAGTGCTTGAGTGGTCGTCTCTCATCCGTAAGGTTGTGGGTTCGATCCTCACCCTGGTGACCATGTCGATGTGTCCTTGAGCAAGACACTGAACCCGATTCGCTCCCAATGGACCTGGCAGGGCCATGCGTGGCAGCAGTCGGCCATTGGTGTGTGAATGTGAGACATTGTAAAGTGCTTTAGGCACCATATGGTGTAGTTAAAGCGCTGTCCAGTCTAGTCTATATTGCTAATGATAATGGCAGTACAGTAGCATTAGCATGTCTAGCATGTCTTAAAACAGGGATGGGCAAAATTGGTCCTCGAAGTTTCCCTTCTCCATCGCAGCTGATATATGACCAGCTCATCAGCAAGCTCAGCATAAACTTAAATAACGATCCTGTTGATTGGAATCAGCTTGTGTTGGAAGAGGGAAACCTCCAAAACCGGCAGGACTGCCCTTGAGGACCGGGTTTGCCCACCCCTGTCTTAACAGCACATCTCACAACCAAGAGGACGACTCTCATGATTAAAGGCTGCGTTCACACTGCAGCTTAATTCCGATTTTGTCACAAGAATCAGATTTTTTCATGCAGTGTGAACGGTACAATTCCGTTTTTTTCACATCAGACCAGGGCCTCTTTCGTATGTGGATATAAATCGGATATGTGTGCGATGCTCATCTGCACGCATCCGATTCATACATCATCAAAAGCTACTGACATGTCGGTGAATATAAGAAGCTGTTTTGTGTTAACTTTTTATTTGTCTTTAAGTGAATCACACTTGAAACATAATGTTGACATTTGTGGCGGCAGTAGAAATTCATCCCTGCAGACGGTTCATCACACACGTCAATGACGCAACGTCATCTTCAATGAAATGAAGATATCGAGGAGTCTCCCCTCATTTCCCCAAAATATTTCTATCTTTTCCAACCTCGCTACCCTGGCGTTATGAGACGGGGGAAAAAACGAGTTTGACGGGTTTCTGCTCTGAATGTAAACACTGACGCTCGAGAAAGCAGCCAAACATGAGCGAGCGTGAAAACAGTCCACTAAATTTGAAGGTATCGGTACTTGCGACGGTGGCCAATATTAGGATAGGCCAACCTCTTGTGGCCATTTACGACCAGGAAGTATAAATAAGAAGAATGGTAAATTGCTATTCATTTCATTAAATTTCAAGAATAATGCAATTGTATATTGGGATAAATAGGTCATTTAAAAAAAATCACTTGTCATTGGAGAATTGGAGAATGTTATGTACTAGTGGTATTGGCATTTGGTATCAGTGACTATACCGTACTTGTATCGTTCTGAAAACGGTGGTATCAAACATCCCAAACAAATCGCCAAGGAAGAGTATGTGACTCATATGGAGAACTGCTCTTATCTTTCATCAAACCTGATGTTAATGTGGATCTTTCGTTCTTTGACATCAAACTCTTGTGTGACAAAATTTTATACTGTTCAGTATTGAAATACATTTACATCAAAACCCTTCCTAGCAATTTTTTTTTGCTAAGTGTAACAGGAAAATATATATATGGCTCTGACGGCAACATGAAACCACACCAAATCAGCCTAGCAGTATTAGCGTAAGATAGTGTTAACATTGTTAACATTTTTACTGTTTCAATTTATATTTGAACTGTTTTGAATTTAGTTATAGCTGTGTAGTAATAAGTATAACTATGTTAACATTAATTTAACTTGATGCATAGTGTCTTTGTTCTCTTCCCTGTGAAAGGAATGTGTAATAAGGTTCCTGTGATTTATCTAAGGAGTATATGTTTAAAAAAGTGCAGGCAAAGTTTCTGTTCATCAGTTATCCGGTCTAAAGTTCAAGGATGAGCTGGGTCCAATTAATTTTCCAAAAGCTTGGAGTGAACTAAGATATGAGCTGTCGGAAGTCTTATCTGTTTTTTCTACTTCACTCTTTCCCCAAGGAACCAGGGAGGGGAGAAGCCATATCCTTTAAACACTGTTTTTGTATAAAGGTGCTGTGGATCCACTTTAAGGACACACCCTGAGAGAAATCACTGATTGAGTGAGCTCGGCTGTGTCTCAGAAATTTCTGATAATAAAACCTTTGAAGGAAAAAACTGTTCACATGATCTCAACTCTGATTGTTAAACAATTTTACAAACACGCAGAAAACATGATCGTTTTCTAACAGATGGTGACCCCGACGACGTGCCGTTTAAAGGGTTTCCGACAGACGGAACTTCTGGCGCCTAATTAATTGTACGGTAAGTGGACACGTTTATCCACGTAGGGAAATTCTGTCTGTTTGGGACCGCTGCAACCGGTTTTCGTCTTCTAAAATTTTGACTAAATTGTACATGAGATCTGAGTGAACAGGTATTAGTGGAGTTTATAGTACAGGTTTGTTTCGCTCTGTTACGGTTTCTGAGAGACACAAAGTTCCTGATTTTGGATTTTACTACAACATTGAACTATACACGTCCGTGGTGACGGAGGTCTTTGTTTACGGAAGTGACATCACGTTGGATCGTGCGCACAGCTGAGTGGAGAAACTATGTGCAGCTGAGTGAAGAAGCTTTGTGAGCTATATGTGAGTACAGGTTGAAGCAGTGGTTTGTTATTAAATTATTGATCGGATGTTAGGGTTGAACGGTGACCTACATCTTTGTAACTAAATTGTGCTTCGGGTTGCTTTTGATTGAAAATTTGCAAGCACTTATGATTCTAAATTGTGGTTCGGGTGCTGTAGTTTGGGATTTTTTTCCCCAGCACCTCTGAATATAGAAGTTAAAGCTTCGGCCGCTGTGAAGGAATTGAGAGATCCGGATATATTTATTTCGGTGAAGGCACAGGGCGGTTCCGTTCCATCTTTTGGGAGTGGAATTGTCTTTGCTTTTCTGTGATGTTTTGTGTTTGTCTGTTGTTATTATTTTATTTTTTGGAGGGGTGAGGAACGACGTTGTTGAATTAATATAACCTATTGAACTGTGGAACCACAAGTGAGACGTCACTGAATTGATAAACATGAATACGACTTGAATATAATAATAACGAAGGAGGTGAATGATTAATATAAGTAATGGAGGGCGGTTTTGACCGCGACACTGAATGGTTTGACCTACAAGTACTTCTGGTTCATAGTCGGAACTTATTCTTGGATGTACAAGTTAAGAATGCTTCCGAGGTTTCAATCGGAGCCATGCCCGCAAAAAATAGACATGGAATGAAAGTATTATTGAATGATTGGATGATGACTTGTTGTGAAAAAGGTTGGTTTCCACCGTTGACGTCCGCGGTTTGCTTGGTATCTTTAATGAAGGCGGTGGAACTCGCATGTTTGAAAAAACGGCAGTCACTGGACAAAGAGGTACGAGAGACATTTGTATTTTCTTCAAATGGGAGAAAAGTCAGACGAAACTGTAGAAAAGTGGACCAGATGATGGTTAATGCTAGAATGTTGGCTATGGGTAGTTCATTAAAACTCGCTAGGATTGTTTTGATGGGTGATAGAGATGAGAAAGGAAGCTATGCTGAGCCGCTCACGGAAAATGTGTTTGAGCCCATTAACCCGTTTACTGATTCCCCATATGTAAATGCTATTCAGATGCTGCAAAATTTGCAAGCTCCCCTGTTAACTGTGAATGGGGGAAGTCTTAATGTTGACTGGAATGGTGAAAGTACTGACAGTAACCCTCGGCTGCGTGAATCTGTAGTGCAAGCCGCGGCTGACGGTTTGGCAGCTGGCGTAACCGCCTCTGTGAAACAATTGGAGGAAAAGTTAGACAAAGTGTTGACTATGAATGATGGGCCGCAGGAAAAACTGACCCAAGCTAGAGCTTTTGGCTTGGAACTGACTAGACACTCTGAAGTGCCCCAGTTAATTTGTAGCAAATGGCGTGCAATTCTTACTCGCTTTGAAAAAGCTGCAGACGACGAATTGACAGAACAGAACCGTTTATTGAAGGCTGAACAAGATGAACTGTTTCGGCAACGAGAGCGAGACATGACTAATGAAACTTCTAGTGCATTAGCGAACAGCTATCGCATTGCAGAAATTCAAAGGAAGCTGGCCGACCTAACATATGTGGTTGGGACATTTTCAGGGACACGCCCTGATTCTGCATTTGATCACACTCACGACATTAGCATTAACAAACGTCTCTCAAGACAGTACTCCTCAAAAACCTGTGACGCGTTCTCGGGCAGATTTTCAATCACCAATGTTGGCGAAGGTTGACCCCGCTACGGGGAATTCTGCCACGGTTTATAAACCCTATTTGCCCTCTGACCTGAGTGTGCTGTTGCAGAAACTTCCCCCACTGTCGGTGGGGAGTGAAAATTGGTTGCGATCTCTCCAAAGGGAGGTTATAGGTCAGATTTTAACTGCGGGGGATGTGCGTGCGCTCTTGACGCAGGCGTGCCCTCTCTCTCAACTTGAAGTGTTGATGACTAATTCAGGAATGTCCTCTTTAATGGATGGTGAGGCTCTATCACGTGATAATTATCTGACACTGTTTGAAGTGCTTTGCGGACTGTTTCCAATCCCGGAGATTGTCATATCTGACTTGGTGTTCGCTCCAAAAGTTGATGAGGAGGCTGCAGCATTCATTGACCGTACCCTTGTGGAATATTCGTTAAAAACTGGACACTTGCCGACTGACTCTGCACTATGGTCGCAAGTTTTTAGAGCAGCGGTGCTGAAAGGTGTCCCTAAGTCTGTTGGGTAGGCCATGGAGGTGAATCCCGACCTGCCTGGTGCAGACCACACCAGATGGCTGTCTCATCTGAAACACCACCTGAGGAGGTATGCTAAAGATATTGAGTCAAAAACTGATAAACATAGGAATACTGAAATACAATTAGCAATTATGCAATTGCAAACTTTGAAGAAAAAAGAGGAGAATTTTGCTCCTACTGTTGAGTCATCACCTGCTGTTGTTTCTGAGTGTGTTGTGTATCGGTCAGGTCCATTCATGGGCCGAAATGTGTGCTACAACTATCGCGGATTTGGACATAAGGCTAAGGATTGTCATTAACGCCCGCAAAGCTGGAGGGGCAGAGGGGGCAGGCGTCAACAGAGAGGGCGTGGCTACTACCAGCCAAGAGAACGTGAGTCACAGAACCCTCCTCCCTGCCCGGCTTTATCCCAGCAGCAGTATCCGCCTGTGCCAAACCAGCAGTTCCTGCCGCCACCTAGTGGACAGTTTCCGCAATGATGGGACCCTGAATTCACATGCCAAGGTCTGCAGGAGCCTATGATTGAACTGACGGTAGGAGGAACTTCTTTATCATTTATGGTCGACACTGGAGCTCGTCACTCTACCATTATGACATTGCCACCTGGAAGTTCTCTCACCGCCGGAGGCATTTCGTTGGTTGGATTCAAGGGAGAGGAAACTATCCTGCATATGACATCTCCTATACACACCCAGTGTTTCACACAAACTTTGTTGCACCTTTTTGTGTTCGCTCCGAACTGTCCAGTGAATCTATTGGGAAGGGATCTTCTCATAAGAACTGCTCCATTGATCCGGTGTGGGCCGGACGGGCTCACTCTTCAGTTTCCAGATGGACATACTTATTACTGCGCTGGTGACTCCACCTCCAACGTCTCCACCCATTGCACTCTTTTTTATGACAGGTGTGGTGATGAGATATACAGTGAAGCATTCCGTACAGTTGTTGACAACGCCTGGGAGTTGTGTGTGGGTGATCTGTTTGCAGGAAAACCCGGCGTGGCTTATTCTGTTGCTCTGACTGAAGAACAATCTCGATGGTATAGGATGGCAAATCCACCTGACCCATCTGTGCCTCCGTGCCATCCTCATGTTTCATTGATGGTGTCATCCCAACACACAGCGAAGGATTTGGGTCCATTTGTCCTGGCCTTCACAAAAGCAACTGATTGGCAACACTCTTTACATATAGACTTACTGTATTCCAAATCTCTTGATGCCTATTGGATTAAATCTGATTTGTTTGTTTTTATGTCTGTTTTAGAACATCAGCTTTTGGACCGACATCATGGAAGAGAGAAATCTGACAGCGAGCTTGCTGGTGACATGTTACAATCCTTGCCTGCTGCACTGTGGTCTACTGACCCGACTGACGTGGGCCTGTGTAATGTTACTTCAGTAACTTTTAAATACCACAGTACCCCATGAAGGAGGAAGGACGACTTGACATCTCAGTAACAATTGATGGTTTGCTAAAAGCGGGTTTTTTTTGCAAAATTGATAGGTCTAGCTACAATACTCCTATTCTCCCAGTAGAAAAGAAAAATACTGGTAAATTTCATATGGTACATGATCTCAGAGCTATTAATGCTATAGTTTTGACCCCTACACTGCCGGTGCCAAATCTGTTCACTGCTACGGCTTTGGTGATTCTATCTTTACGTGTCTGACAAAGGTCAAGCGGATCTTTGTCAGACAGAGGGAAGTCCACTGGAGGGTGTGCACACATGACAGTTCATGTTGAATTAAATGAATGTATACGAATTAGCAGATCAAACAGCAAAAAAAGGTTGCAGGGTATCGGCCTACAGTCCAACTGACTGTAAGTGATTCTGAATGTGATAATCCACAGTCTGAATGTGATAAGTCCACAGGAGGTCATCAAGCTGTGACAGAAACAAGTAAGTCCAAGAGGAGACAATAATGAAGCATATCACCAAATGAAGGTAAATATATTATATATTCCATCTCAGAAACAATTGAAAAATGTAATTTCTGGAGCCCAGTGTTTGCAAAAGGTATAATAGTATGAATATATATATATATATATATATATATATATATATATATATATATATATATATATATATATATATATATATATATATATATATATATATATATATATATATATATATATATATATATATATATATAAACCTCTCCCCAGGGTGTTCACGGTCCAGCCGGACGTGATAGCTCTGGGGTCTGGTGTTCTTTGATGAGTTCACTGACATGATAAAACCAGTGTCAGAATACAGATGTTTGCTGGTAAAATGATTCCTTTCAGGATGGTCAAAGGCACATCCATGCAAATCTAAAACAGTAAATATTGTGGTAAAACATTTGATTAATCATTACATACCATCATATGGGTTACCTAGAAAAATTTGATCAGACAATGGAACCCATTTTAAAAATATTTACAAGCTGTAGAAAAGGCATTGGGATTAAAACACATTTGGTTCAGTGTATTATCCCCAATCCCAAAGATAGATTAAAGAAAATTGGAAATATTAAAGAAAATTGGCTCCAAGCTCTTTCTGTTGTATTAATGAATGTGCAAATGTCATTAAACTCAGTCAAAGGCTGGGTTCTGTTTCAATGTCACACAAACAGACCTTTTCCTGATCCAACAGCACGTTCCAGGACCTACAGAACTTAAACAACTAACATTTACTAACTCCCAACTAACAAAAAACAGCTAGATGATCCTTCAAAAATAAATAAATGTGAATATATAAAAGTGACTAAATGAAAATGTTCTGCACCCAGGTGAACTGGACCCCACGGGGGAACGGAGAGGACATCTTGTGCAGTTCGCTGCAGGAGGGGGACACGCCGTTCCACATCGTTACACATCTCATCTACGAGGCCCGCCGGATCCACCTCAGGCTCAGCGATCCCACCACCTGCGGACCACCTGACGACCCAACCTGAGGGCCACGACTGCTGATCCAGTGTCCAGCTGCCCCTGCTGAGGACATCATTCAACAAAGATTGAGTCAACTGCCCTTTTTCTGGGCATCATTCCACGAAGAGTCACATTTACGGGCAGAATAATCCCGGTGACAAATAAGAGGACCTTGGGCAGTCTACCCTGAGGTCCTCTAAGAAGCTAACACGCCATTCTCTCATTCAACAAAGAACAAACCAGAGATGGCTACAAAGTGGGAACGCATCTCCATCTGCTGCTACATCACGACACTCTTTCTCATAATGATTTTTCTGCCAATCTGGTATCTCTGGAGGCCCCTCAATACAACTTTGAACGTAACCACAACACATCGTATTAAGCGAGGTATTGATTCTCCACTCATTCCCTGGATCATATCCTGGACTTATAATAACTCAATTGCTGTGACAGTTGCCCCAAACACGAACACCTCTGTTAAAATTCCCATTAGGTCTTTGAAGGGATTTAGGAAAGGGAGGCAGACTAAAGGGGGAGACTGGGTAAAATACTGGTGGTATTTGACAGGACATGTTTTACGGCTAGACTGGAGTGCTTTTATAACCACCCAGAACGGACGGTACTGGCCACCGGGAACTAGTGAGGAGGCTATTTTCTTTAGCAAAAGGGTAACACTGCGTAAAATGGGAGGTCAACTCGAATTGACCTTTGCTCTTCCCGATGGAAATATACTGCCGCCTAATGCAGCTCTATATAACACCTCCTGTTGGGGATTATTACTATGGGCATGGTTCTCCGGAGCTGACCCCTATTTTCCCATTTTAGTTTGTGTCAATAAGACTATGAGTAATTTAGAACAACCAAAGAATTATTACCACGGCTATTGAAAAACAGGACGTACAAAATAAGTCTTCTTATATGATGGTTGAGTCTATTGCTTCTGTTAACACTTCCCCATTCGTGCCCACTGTTGCATCCAAGGTGGGGGACGAGGATCCCACTGGTATTTTCTTCTAAAAATGTTTAAATGTTTATTTATCAAAAGCTGGGAGTGAACTAAGATATGAGCTGTCGGAAGTCTTATCTGTTTTTTTCTACTTCACTCTTTCCCCAAGGAGCCAGGGAGGAGAGAAGCCATATCCTGTAAACACTGTTTTTGTATAAAGGTGCTGTGGATCCACTTTAAGGACACACACTGAGAAAAATCACTGATTGAGTGAGCTCGGCTGTGTCTCAGAAATTTCTGATAATAAAACCTTCGAAGGAAAAAACTGTTCACATGATCTCAACTCTGATTGTTAAACAATTTTACGAACACGCAGAAAACATGATCGTTTTCTAACAATAGCAAGCGAGTTAGCACACAAGCTAGCCTGGTAGATAGCCACTAGCTCACACTAGCAAGCTAGTTGGTTCACAGAAAGGTGGGTCGGAGGATCCAATTCGCCACTGCCTCACTGGGTGCACTATACGTGGGTCCACTGAATTAAAATATACAAAACACATGACACTTCAGGGAAGAAGAATTTATTAGCATAGCTCCCTAGCTAACTGCATGCAGTAGTGGGAAAAATGGGCAAAGTTGATTACGTAAGTTACAATTGTGCTAGATAGTCACTGATTTAATGTCTGCGTGCAACACTTATACAGTCCCGGAGGGCCAACTCATGCCAGGACAGGGAACAAATTTTCAAAATATATATAATTAACGCTAAAAACAAAAAAAAAACAATCCAGCTGAGAAGAAGACAAATATTCAGAACAAATATTTCTCAGTGTTTGGATATGTTTTCAGTACGTATCTTCAAACATTTATCATACTTAGAACGAATCATGAAAATGGCTTTTTCAGGTTTATGACATTTTTTTCATGTCTTCTTGGTGATGTGGCTCCCTATCGCCCTCTATTGGCCAACAACCACACACTCATATAGAAGCACTCAGGTGTGCTTAATTGTGAAAAACAGGTAAAAACAATCATTAGGGTATGCAGGTGATGTCACTTGAGGGCAGATCGGCAGCCATTAAAAGGCACTCATGAACTTTGACTCAAGCAGACTGAACCAGCTGGAACTGAGCTCCTCTTTTGTGCTGGTCAAAGCTGCTGGTTTTGGACTTGGGTTCCTTGAACTAACAACGATGAGCTGGAAGAACTTTGTTCTACCCCTTGTGTTGCTGTGCTTGTGGGGGCTCCAGGAGGAAGGAGCACAAGCCTGCACCTGTATACCCGAGCATCCGCAGCAGGCGTTTTGCCAAAAAGATGTTTTTGGTAAGCCACTTGAATGCTTTTTGACATATATTTTTAAATGGTTTAAATGATATGCAGTATATCTGGGTGGGTGTTCATTTTGTATGTTTATGACAGTTTCACTGTCTGGCAACTTTAGGGTTCCAGGGTCCCCTCAAATGCAAGATGCTTAATGTATCTTTTTAAAACTTGTCTTTCTAGTCATCAAGGCGAAGGTTATTGGCGTGATGCCTGGCACACATGTAGACGAAAGACTCACCAAGTATGACATTGAACAGACCAAGGTAAAATGCTTATTCAATTTGGTATGTAGATTGGACAACTTCTCACCAAGTGTTCTTCATTCAGAACTTCAAGGGTTCAAAGTTATTTGCAGCCATCTACACCCGAGCCAGCTCTGCAGCATGTGGCGTCACTTTGACCAAGGGCATGGAATATCTACTCATGGGTATAAAAAGCTGAAACTATTTTCTCCCATATGAATGTTAAATATAAGCCTTTTAGTGACTACTAGACACTGCCTATTTGCGTTTTGGGGCTTTATGGTATCATTGACAATGCCTCTATTTTTATTTTTTTTTATGTTCTGTGCCATTGCAGGCTGACTGAAGTCCGATGGCATGCTGCATATCTCTGCGTGTGACATCTATCAGCCGTGGGATGCGTTGGGTGCCAGGCAAAATAAGCTTTTGTACTGGTTCTACAAAAAGGGCTGCGATTGCACGGTAGAAACACGAAGGCTGATTTTTATTTATTTTTTGTTCTAAATGCAGTGTCTCGCTTAAACCATTAACAAGTGCTAACTGCTTTACATGATGCTGACATTCCTGTCCTTGTTCACCCACAGATCAAATCTTGCTTTTCCTACCCGTGCTGCATGACCAGCCCGACGGAGTGCTTGTGGACAGACCACATGTTGGGCAAAAGTGACCAAGCCTGAAGCTCCGCTTGCATCAAGACTGCCAAGGGCTGTTGTACCTGGCACCGGGAGTGATGACCTACCGGGGTTTAAAAGGCTATGGGAAAATAATGTTGATTAATCAATGCAGTGTTTTTGGGTTATTTTCTGACAATTGAGCACGGTCTGAGTAAAGTACCAGTACTTTGCTAACTTATGCTAGCTTGAGCATCTTTAAGATGTTTTGCAAACTGAGACTTGGCGGTTGTCTTTTGGTGACTTTTACAACAAGAAACATTCATATGCAATTGAAATGGCCTTGTCATATGCTTTTCAAGGCTTGTGTCTGGTTTTATTAAAAATACTTAAAGCTGCTCTTTGTAACAATTTGCCCCAACAATATCTTTTCAATGACAATTAGATTTTTTTTATTTTTTGACTAAAACTAAGGGGTAAGACAACACAGGGAACTCGCGTTTTGATACTGTGATACGTGACCCCACAGTAACAATATTTGCTATATTGTAAATATATATTTTTTTCTCTACGATATTCAGTATGTGGGTGACTGTGTAATGTTGCCGACTGTTCTTCGCCAATAGCGGCTAGACAAGTTCTTTGCCACTGCTTCTGCCTACATTACCACCATTCAGGGGATTAGTACCCCATAAACCAGACAGGAAAGATTAAGTATAAACTGACTGCAAAGGATCATAAAAGTCAGTTCTGATCGGTCAAAGATCAAATCATGTTTTGGATCAGAAAAAAAAAGTTGGTCACAATTTGGTAAAAAATATCTCAATAGCCTTATTTGACTATTAATGACTAAAATATAGAATACACCTTTAGCTGTTCACAATGGGTAATCCTGAAAGCCTTTGGCCAATAGTTTTCAGACAGGATTCGGGTTTGATTTTCCCGCCCTGTCGGCGGGTGTGCGTGAAGAAGCGTGTGTGTGCCGTTAAATTTTTTGGCCACAGGTTGCAGTAGCGATTCTAAATTCAATTTTATGCATTCAGCAGCTTGAAGTCTCTAGTATCACAATTTAAAAATTCTTTGGGGGCACTTGTGATCCCCCCCCTTTTTAACTCCTAGGCGGTGCTCTTGGTTTAAAGGCAAAGGCTAATGCAATGGAAATGTATTACACACAAGGGCACATAACTCACTTTGGGGGGTGGGGTAGGGTGGAAACACCGTCTTCACCCTACAACTCCCCTCCAATTTTAATACACCATACAACTTGTGGGTGGGGGGGGGGCTTGTGGAGGTGCCATCGGTTGGGGGCCGCAGTATAGAGCAGTGCTGCGGTCCCCTGTCCGTGTCGCCGCCCTATCAATTTTTTTTAATGCACCACATACACTCAGCAACATGCTTGGGTGGCGGGTGGATCGGAGCGTGGGAATATCATTTCCATCGGCTCCGGTTCACCTGCTCCTAATTTTAATGCACCATACACACACACTTGTATATACACTGGGTGGGGTCACATTCACGGTTTAGGGGTAGAGTTCGCCAGTCCGCGAGCTGGCGGACTCAGTAACAGGGGTTAATTTTCACAAAGAACGCTGGGGTGACGACCGGGGCCTTCCCCCGCTGGGCCAGGGGTTCGGGGGTGTCGGCCGCCCTCCGGTGCCCCCATCTCCCCCTTCTGCCCCCGGTGTTCCGTCCTTCCACACGACGGGGGGTGGGGTGGGCGGGCTGCCCTCTCCGCTCCGCTGTCCGGCCCCTCTTCGGCGCCGGAGCCTGGGTGCGGGTGGTCCCCGGTGGCTGGGGGTCGGGGGTTGGGGGGCTGCCGGTTGGTCGGGGGGGGGGGGGGCGGTTTTGTTGGGGGGGCGGTGGTGGGGGTTGCGGGGTGGGGTGGGTGCTGGGGGTGGGGGGTGTCTGGGGGATTGGGGGCGTGGGGGCGGCTGGGGCTGGGTTGGGGTGGGTGGCGGGGATGGATGGGGGCGGGGGGTCGTGGGGGGCGGGGGTTGGGGGCCGGTGGGGTGCCTGGTGGGCCTGCAGTGCCCCGTCCCGCTGCGTTGGGCCGGGGGCGCGGGCCGTGTTGGGGCGGGGGGCGCTCCTGCTCCTGGGTTTGCTCTCCGGACGGTGGCCCTGGCGGGGCCCGGGGGTCGTCCTTTGGCGCTGCCGCGGCCTGGGGGGCCCTGAGGTGTTGCGCTTGCTCTGTTCCGGCGGGGGTCGTCGGCTCCCCTCTTTGGTGGAGATTTTCATGCATGCCAGATCCACCACACCAGCATCTACCGAAACTCAGACACAATCTGTTTCCTCCTCAGGTTATTGAATCGGTGGAGGCTGGTGTCTGCGGATCTCACGCGGCTTCGTCTGTCCTTCCTTCCTTTTCTCGGTCTCTCCTTTGGTCTCTTGAGGCCTCCCTGATTTTATGTTTTTTGGATTTGTTGGGGTCTGGATGTTTCTTGGGCTGGGGAGGAGTTCTGGTGGGGGGTGTCTGGTCGGTGCTGGATTTCGCCTTCCTTGGTTTTCTTCGGTCCCCTCGGGTCTCCTGGTGTTCGGTTTAGGTGAACGGTATGAGATTTTTTCTAATAGGTTTTCTGGTGAGCTAACAAATACACGCACGCACGCACGCACGCACGCACATACACATACTCACCCACACACACACACACACACACAAAAAAAAAAAAAAAATATATATATATATATATATATATATATATATATATATATATATATATATTAAAAAAAAAAAGAGCAATGATGATGACATTTCCGAATGAACAATACTGAGCTCTTAAAAAAAAAAAAAAAAAAAAAAAGGAAATGTATTACACTTCCACTGCATCTTTACTGAGTGTGCCATGTAGGGGAGTCAAAAAATATCAGTGCTTCATTTGCCCACCACTAGTGGGAACTGCTCAAACAGAATATACACTATGTGAAAATGTGTGAGCGTTTATACGATAAACTCGGTGTTGCCTGTGGTATCCCCCAGCAGTCAGTGTTAGGTCCCTAGCTTTTTTTTTTTTACCGGAAATTAGCCATTACATACATTATCAAAAATGAAAATGTAAATGTATTATATGGATACAATTATGAGCTCATGAGTAGAGTAAATATAAAACTAAATATTTTAATGGATGGAAATTCTAGTTCTAATTGTTCATATGAAATGTATATTACCAGTGTGTGTGTATATATATATATATATATATATATATATATATATATATATTAATATATATAAAGGCCTAACTGCCACTATTGCGTGTTGTCAAAATTCTTCAAAAATGCCATAATACAAGTTGATGATCGATGGTCACTAGTGATGTGCCCTACTGTGCCGATGCGCACAAAAAATCTGCAAAGCGCGCATCGAGGCATGTGTTGATTACGCTTGTGGCCACGCCCGAAGCCTCGGAACGCGCGTTGCTACGTCCGAAGCTTCGCGAGACGGGCTCCCTACGTCATCGCCAACACATAGTTTCGCGGGTGATTCGAAATAAAATGGCGCACCAAGACAACAATGAGCTCACAGGTGACACTGACACACCCAACTCCGCATCTTGCAATGGACGCACCCGCAACAAAAAAGAAGAGAACATCCCCTCTCTGGGATCATTTTGAGCAGATCTCTCCTAAAAAGGTACAAATTATAACAACCAGTGTGAATATATATTGTCAATTATTGTGACAACACAGTGTATCCCTCGTTTTAATGTCTTTCTTCTACTTGCTGATATTTCAAAAGGTGAAGTGTAAACTTTGTTCTAAAGAACTTGGGTACCAAGACAACACTTCATCTATGTTGAGGCATTACAGGGCCCTGCATGAAAATAAGGAGACAACTCAAATAGAACCACGCCCAGGTAAGCCATTTTTTAACATGCAATGAAAAAACAGCACAGCCTACCATGTATATTTGAAATGTGACAGATGAAATGAATGACATCTATCATTAATAGGCCTACTCTGTTTCTATTAAGCTGCAGTGGATAAGAATGCAGTGGAAGAAGCATTGATGAATATGGTAATCAAAGATTGCCAGTCCTTCAGTTTTGTGGAGGACACAGGGTTCAGGAAGCTTATCCAAGCTTTCGACCCTACATATGTTCTCCCCACCAGGCAGGTGTGTATGAGAGCACATGAATCATTATTCCCCATTCCCCCATAACTGCTCTTCCAATAGTGTTCTTTCTCCTTTCCTTTAGACTTTGAAAGCCATGGTGGAGGAGAGGTACCAGCAGGCAAAGGAGAAGGCCCACGAGCTTGTAGCAAAGTCCTCTGCAGTGAGTATAACAGCAGATATGTGGACCAGCATCAACACAGATGCATATCTGGCAGTCACTTGTCATTTCATTGATGAGCAAACCTCTCTGCACTCAGCTGTGTTAGGTGTGCTCCATTTCCCTGACCGCCATACGGCTGAGAACATGGCTGCCGTTAAATCGGCACTCATGGCACAATGGGGCATTGCCACCAAAGTAACTTGCCTTGTGACAGATGGTGCAGCCAACATGGCTGCATGTGCCAGACACCTTCATCTGCGCCACTGTGTGGCGCACACATTAAATCTAATAGTGAAGAAAGCTCTGGCAGAAAACACTGAGCTGTCTGAGATCCGTCTTCAGTGTAGGAGTATAGTTGGCTACTTCAAAAGCAGTATGACTGCAAAGGTGAATTCCTTTATTACACAGCAGTATTCAAATTAACGCTGAATGACTTGAATAATGTTTTGTTTCCTATTTTATTTTTTTATAGACAAGGCTGACACAGGTGCAGGAGCAAATGAAGCCTACAGAGCCTGTGCTGAAGCTCATTCAAGAGGTAAGTTGACATCCATAACTGCTTCCACTCTCCTTTCAAACAATAATGACCTTTTATTTTCAGGTGGAGACACGCTGGAACAGCACCTTCCACACGCTGCAGCGCATGTACAACCTCAGGGAAACCGTAGGAGCAGCCCTGGCAGGCCTACACACTGACATTACCCCACTCACACACCACCAGTTGAGGCTCATTTCTGAGAGTCTGCAGGTGCTGTCCCCATTTAATGATGCCACCGTAGAGCTCACAGAGGAGAGGAGAGTGTCTGGGTTCAAGGTCATACCACATCTTGGAGGATGACATGGGAGCCATACAAATGGAGGAAAGCAAAGCAATGGCTGAATGTCTTAAAAAAACAACTGAGGGACAAGCTCTACAACCTCCAAGCCATGAGCATCATGTCACTGGCAACACTGCTGGATCCCAGGTTTGTATCAGTTATCTGTTTTTCTCATCTGTCTACTAGTACCAACAAATGAGCAACTGCCTCTTGTTGAACAGTTCACAACTGAAATGAGTCTCATTGTCATCTGCAGGTACAAGAAGATAGGCTTCTTTAGCCCCAACAAAGCACAAGAGGCTGAGAGGAGGCTCACAGCTTTATGTGCGACAGTGATCCGGCAAAGGGCATCTTCTTCCTCCTCCTCCAACCCATCATCTTCATCAACACAACCGGACACATCAGAAGCTTCCCAGCCTGTGGCGCAAGGTAATATTCGATACATTCTAATGGTGTTAATTAAGCAATAGGAAATGAGCGGCCTTGCATTATTGTGGGATAAGGCATTCTTTTGCTCCCATCTCTACGATGGGCAGCCAGAACTGCCTGTTTGTTGTGTCTTAGGTGACAAACTGTGGCGGCGATTGGACCACACAGTCACGCAGAGGAGGACCCAGACGAGGACCGAGTGAGACCGCAGATGCGACTGTGGAGGTCCACACTTACCTGGGGAATCCAACATAAGCAGGATGTCAAACCCCCTGGACTACTGGGAGCTGCACAAACATGTCTACAAAAAAACCCTATACAAACTAGCAATAACCTTTCTCTGTACCCCGGCCTCATCCGTCCCTTGCGAAAGACTATTTTCAAAAGTGGGAGAAAAAAAGAAACCGTTTAAAGCCAAAAACTTTGGAAATGCTAATTTTCCTCAATAAAAATGAATGAAAGGTGTTCCTTGTTTATATGTCAATGTCTGAAATATAGCAATCATTCTTTCAAGTACCACACACACATTCATTCACATCACAACTCCCTGCCCTTTTGACCCCATCAAATCCATGGTATCATTTTAATCACTCTGTCTGTCATGACATTTATATTCCACATAATGGCGCAATAGAACAAATGAAGCCTCATGATGCTTCGGCCCAGGAGCAAACCAGTTGGATGGAAGGCCTCATTGCTTCATGATGCTTCAGTTTACCATCACTAATGGTCACAGCTGCATGTGCACGAAACATGCGAGAGGCACCTAAGATGGTGGCTGTAAAAAAAAAATCTCCCAAAATTGCGGTAGATAGGGACCTATCTAAACAAATCAGGACTAAAGTGTTTCTTAGTCTTTGGACATGTTTTCAATATAGACCGTCAAACATTTTTCGTATTTAGAAACACATGTAAAAAAAATTGTGTTTTTGTTTCATAAACTCGTGAATTTTTCTCATGTCTTGATGAGTGGTGATGTGGCTCCCTATCGCCCTCTATTGGCCAACAACCACACTCTCATGCAGAAGCACTCAGGTGTGCTTAAAACAATCATTAGGGTATGCAGGTGATGTCACTTGAGGGCAGATCGGCAGCCATTAAAAGGCACTCATGAACTTTGACTCAAGCAGACTGAACCAGCTGGAACTGAGCTCCTCTTTTGCGCTTGTCAAAGCTGCTGGTTTTGGACTTGGGTTTCTTGAACTATCGACGATGAGCTGGAAGAACGTTGTGCTACCCCTTGTGTTGCTGTGCTTGTGGGGGCTCCAGGAGCAAGTAGCACAAGCCTGCACCTGTTTACCTGTGCATCCGCAGCAGGTGTTTTGCCAAGAAGATGTTGTTGGTAAGCCACTTGAATGCTTTTGCCATATATTTTTAAATGGTTTGAATGATATGCAGGTTATTTGGTTGGGTGTTCATTTTGTATTTTTATGACAGTTTTACAGTCTGGCGACTTATTGGGTTCCAGGGTCCCCTCAAATCTAACTTGTCTTTCTAGTCATCAAGGCGAAGGTTATTGGCGTGATGCCTGGCACACATGTAGACGAAAGACTCACCAAGTATGACATCGAACAAACCAAGGTAAAATGGTTATTAAAGTTGGTATGTAGATTGGACAACTTCTCACCAAGTGCTCTTCCTTCAGAACTTCAAGGGTTCAAAGTTATTTGCGGCCATCTACACCCGAGCCAGCTCTGCAGCATGTGGCGTCACTTTGACCAAGGGCATGGAATATCTACTCATGGGTATAAAAAGCTGAAACTATTTTCTCCCATATGAATGTAAATATAAGCCTTTTAGTGACTACTAGACATTGCCTATTTGAGTTTTGGGGCTTTACAGTATTATGATCCATTATTGACAAAACCTTTAACAATGCCTCTATTTTTTTGTTCTGTGCCATGACAGGCCGACTGCAGTCCGATGGCATGCTGCATATCTCCGCGTGTGACATCTATCAGCCATGGGCTGCGTTGGGTGCCAGGCAAAAGAAGCTTTTGTACTGGTTCTACAGAAAGGGCTGCGATTGCACGGTAGAAACACGAAGGCTGATTTTTATTTATTTTTTGTTCTAGATGCAGTGTCGCGCTTAAACTATTAACAAGTGCTAACTGCTTTACATGATGCTGAAATTCCTGTCCTTGTTCACCCACAGATCCAATCCTGCTTTTCCTACCCGTGCTGCATGACCAGCCCGACGGAGTGCTTGTGGACAGACCACATGTTGGGCCAAAGTGACCAAGCCCGAAGCTCCGCTTGCATCAAGACTGCCAAGGGCTGTTGTACCTGGCACCGGGAGTGATGACCTACCGGGGTTTAAAAGGCTATGGGAAAATAAATGTTGATTAATCAATGCAGTGGTTTGGGTTTCTTTTCTGGCAATTGAGCTCTGTCTGAGTAAAGTACCAGTACTTTGCTAGCTTGAGCATCTTTAAGATGGTTTGAAAACTGATTTGGCGGTTGTCTTTTGGTGACTTTAACAAGAAACCTTCATATGCAATTAAAATGGCCTTGTCATATGGTTCTAAAGGCTTGTCAGGTTTTGTTAAATATACTTAAAGCTGCTTTGTAACTAGTTGCCCCAAAATATATTTTGACTAGAACTAATTAAGAGGTAAAACTATAAGGGGAACTCGCGATTCGATACTGTGATGTGGCCCATAGTAGCAATATTTAATACTGTCAATTTATCTCTCAACGATATCACAATATTCAGTATGTGTGTAACAGTGGAAAGTTGCAGACTGTTCTTTGCAAATAGCGGCTAGACACAAGTTATTTGCCACTACTTCTGCCTACCTTACCACCATTTAAGGGATTAGTTCCCCTTAAACTGTCCCGGAAATATTACAGATGGTGACTGCAAAGGATCATAAAAGTGAGTTCTGATCAGATCGGTCACAGATCAAATCGTGTTTTGGATCAGAAAGAAAAGTTGGTCACAATTTGGTCAAAAATATTTCAATAGCCTTTATTTGATCGACTAAAATATAGAATACACCTTTAGCTGTTCGCAATGGGTAATCCTGAAAGCCTTTGGCCAATAGTTTTCAGACAGGATTCGGGTTCAACTTTCCCGCCCTGTCGATGGATGTGATGTGTGCTGCGTTGTGTACGTGAAGAAGGGTGTGTGCAGTTTCATTTTTCGGCCACCAAAATTAAAATGTATGCATTCAGCGGCTTAAAGTCTCTAGTATCACCATTTTTAATTTATTTTTTAGTACTTGTGATTTTTTTTCCTTTTTGTTACTCCTAGGCGGTGCTCTGTTTAAAGATAAAGGCGAGTGCAATGGAAATTTATTACACATCCACTGCATCTTTGCTGAGTGTGCCATGTAGGGGAGTCCAAAAATATCAAAGTGCTTCATTTGCCCACCACTAGTGGGAACTGGTTAAACAGAATATACACTATGTATTTTTGTATTTGTAAAAAATACAGTTAGATGATTTGATAACTAAAAAGACAGAGTTTATAATACAACAATTGAGATACAACAACTTTGAATATAGTAACAAATCAGGTAAATTTCTTGCAAACCAACTTCAACGCAATCGGGAAAAATCGCTTATAACTGCTATTAAAGGGACAACTGGTGAATGTACACAATCACCAGAAGAAATTAATCAATTTTTTTTATAACTATTATCACAACCTATACTCAGAAACTAATAAGCCTAACCCAGAGCATATTATAGCATATTGTAGCTTAAATATACCTCAGTCAACTACTGAATATGAAGATATGTTAGATGCGCCACTTACTATAAACGAGTTGTACAGTGCTCTAGATAGTATGCCTAATGGCAGAGCACCTGGCCCGGATGGTTATCCGGCTATATTTTTTAAGCACTTCTGATTAATGCTTGCTCCACTATTCTTAAGAGTAGTAACATAAATTAAAACTAATGGTCACATACGCCCACACATGAATACAGCAGCAATTCAACTTTTATTAAAGCCAGAAAAAGACCCCACCCTTCCATCAAGTTACCGTCCGATTTCACTAATTAACACTGATATTAAAATTATTACAAAGGCTTTCACATCTAGACTAGAAACAGTAATCCCGACAATCATTCATAGCGACCAAACAGGCTTTATTAAAGATTGTCACTCTACTAATAATATTAGGAGGCTCTTTAACCTTATTAGCATGTCACAGCGGCATGATAAAAAGGCAGTTATTATATCATTGGATGCAGAAAAAGCTTTCGACAAAGTTAACTGGTCCTTCCTCTTTGCTGTTTTAAATACATTTGGCTTTGGGAAGTCATTTATTCACTGGGTGTCAGTATTATATGATTCTCCTAAAGCTACAGTTACTACTAATAGGATTATATCTAAGAGTTTTACTCTACAGAGAGGCACAAGACAGGGATGCCCACTGTCCCCTTTTTGCGATATTTATTGAGCCGCTTGCATTAGCCATGAAATAAGGATTCAAGGAATTCACTCTGGGGTAACAGAACATAAAATTAATCTATATGCCGATGATATTTTACTTTATTTAGAAAAAAATGCTATTTCGTTAGGGGAAGTATTTAACTTAATAACTAAATTCTCACAGTTATCAGATTATTCTATTAACTGGACAAAATCAACACTTCTACCTATTACAGAAAATTCATGGAACCCTGCAAGCCAGGACCCATACTACTCGTTTCCTACAGGTAATTTAAAATACTTAGGCATCAAAATCTCACCTAAATTAACTGATTTAATTCATTTAAACTTTACTTTACTTCTGGATAGCATTTATAGTGACTTGGAGCGTTGGAATAATCTTCCTATTTCTCTAATAGGACGAATAGCCACCATTAAAATGAAAGTTTTACCCAAAATAAACTATTTTTTCCTCAATGATTCCATTTAAACCTACGGCTAACTAGTTCCAGTTGTTGGACTCAGCCGTTACAAAATTTTACTGGAATAAAAAAAAAGCAAAGATTAGTCTATCTACTCTTCAGAAAAATTCATCCAAAGGAGGTCTAGAGGCACCAAATTTTATGCACTACTATATAGCTAACCAGCTACAATATATCATTTTATGGGCACAACCCAACAGAGATACTAACTATTGGCTGGAACTAGAACAGAAGGATTGTAATAACCTCAGACTTCTAGATTTACTCTTTATTATAACATCGATTAAGCGACATAATTGTTTTAAAAATCCAATGAATTCCGCCACCCTGACCGCCTGGTGGAAGGCACTAGAAATTACAGAAGCCCAAGTGGAGCCCTGCTGGCTTTCTCCCCTATGGCATAACCCCAACTTTCAACTTAACAACCAACCGTTTTATTTAGGTGTGTTGGAGCAGAAAGGAATTATACATCTCCACCATCTCTTCTCAGATAATATGTTTATATCATATACATCTTTGCTCCAAAAATACAAAATAAAAAACGGAAATTTTTACATTATCTGCAAGTTAAAAGTATAATAAAGAAACAAATTCCAACACTTCGGGGTACGCTCCAACCGCCTGTTTTAGCTAAAGATATTACCAAGCTTTCTCTGACAACAAAAAAACTCTAAAAAAATATATAAGTTACTTTCATATACTGATAAAACGTCTTTACCCATCTCGAAATGGGAGACAGATTTGTCTATAGCTCCGGAATCTGACTTTTGGATTCAAGTTTGTGAAAACGTATTTAAAATGACAAAACACACAAATTTACAACTTATCCAATATAAAATTATTCATAGAACATACATTACTCAATATATGATGAAGAAAATGGGACTCTCAGACTCCGACATTTGTCTCCAGTGTTTACAAAACACTACAGATACTTATTTGCATGCTTTATGTTTATGCACTCCGGTTGTGTATTTCTGGACTAAAGTCTTAGAAAAACTTTCCGCTATCTTATACTGTAGGATACCTTTATCTCCAAACTTGTGTTTGCTAGGTGACCTAACAACAACTGACTTACCACATAAACAATTTCAATCTACACTTGTAGCCCTTACTATCGCAAAAAAAAAACAATTCTTGTTAACTGGAAAAATAAACAAACTCTGAATATCGACCAATGGTCTAACCTCCTCATGAATAACATTTTAATGGAAAAAATATCTGCCTCAAATAAAAACCAAATATAAAAATTTATAGAAACATGGTCTACGTATATAGAATATTTCAACCTAAACCTGGTTACTTAATTCTGCCTGTTAGCGAGAGCCACAGCAGCGTGATAACTTGCATTGATGTTTCTGTATTTGGCAATTTGTAACTAATGGTTGTGTTTTTATCGCCAGGAACCCAGCTGCTGCCAACAGAATCGAGCAGATTCACCTCCAATGGGCACTAAGGGTTAATATTCGGATTCACTGCATGCCAGTGGGTTAATTCTATAGGTGCTGTCCCCCCCTCCCCTGGCTGGGCGTGGGCGGGTATGCCCCTCTGTTGGCTGCTGGGTGGCGGCTGCGTCTTGGCCGTTCCCTGGGTCTCTTGGGGGGTGCTGCGTTGCGGGGCTCTCCCTGGTGTCCGGGGCGGCGCCGCTCTGGTGCGGTCCATCGCTCTGGGCCCGGGGTCCTCCCCCCTGCTGCCTCTCCCTCCTGGTGGGTGGATGGCGTGGGTGGATGGGGGGCGTGGGGGGAGCGGAGGCTGTGGACCGGTGGGGTGCCTGGCGGGCCTGCAGTGCCCCGTCCTGCTGCGTTGAGGTGGGGGGCGCTCCTGCTCCTGGGTTTGCTCTCCGGCCGGTGGCCCCGGCGGGGCCCGGGGGTCGTCCTTTGGCGCTGTCCTGGCAGGGGTCGATGGCTCCCCTCTTTGGTGGAGATTTTCATGCACGCCAGATCCACCACACCAGCATCTATCGAAACTCAGACACAATCTGCTTCTTCCTCTTGTCGTTGAATCGGTGGGGGCTGGTGTCTGTGGATCTCACTCTGCTTCGTCTGTCCTTCCTTCCTTTCCTCAGTCTCTCCTTTGGTCTCTTGAGGTCTCCCTGATTTGTTGGAATTTAGATGTTTCTGGGGTTGGTGAAGAACTCTGGTTGGTGGCCCGGTGGGTGGTGTCTGGTCGGTGCTGGATTTCACTTTCCTTTCTTTTCTTTGGTCCTTCCTCGGGTCTCCTGGCGGCGGTGTTCGGTTTAGGTGAACAGTATGGGATTTTTTTAATAGGTTTTTGGTGAACTAACGAATACACACACACTCACACACACGCACACATGCACATACACATACACATACTCACCCACATACAAAATAAAAATGAAAATAAAAATAAAATATAAATAAAAATAAATAAATAAATAAAGAATAAAAGAGAGCAATGATGATGACATTACCGAATGAACAATACTGAACTCTTAAAAAAAAAGAAAAAAAAAGAAAATAATATACACTATGTGAAAATGTGTGAGCCTTTATCCGATAAACTCGGTGTTGCTTGTGGTGTCCCCCAAGGGTCAGTATTGGGTCCCTAGCTTTTTTTAACAGAAATGAGCTAAAACCTACATTATAAAAAATGAAAATGGCAAATGTATTTATTATATGGTTACAATTATGAGCTCATGAGTAGAGTAAATACAAAACTAAATATTTTAATGGATGGAAATTCTAGTTCTAATTGTTCATATGAAATGTATATTACCAGTGTGTGTGTGTATGTATGTATATATATATATATACACACACCCCCACGCGCACACACACACACACACACACACACACACACACACCCACACCCACATTTTTCGTAATTAGAGAGAAATGTAAAACAATGACTTAACTGTGGGGTTTTTTCTTGAATAAACTCGTGAATTGTTCTCATGTCTTGATGAGTGGTGATGTGGCTCCCTATCGCCCTCTATTGGCCAACCACCACACTTCATGCAGGTGCACCCAGGTGTGCTCAATTGTGCTTAATGGTAAAAAACAGGTGAAAACAATCATTAGGGTATGCAGGTGATGTCACTTGAGGAAAGATCGGCAGCCATTAAAAGGCACTCATGAACTTTGACTCAAGCAGACTGAACCAGCTGGAACTGAGCTCCTCTTTTGCGCTTGTCAAAGCTGCTGGATTTGAACTTGGGTTCCTTGAACTAACAACGATGAGCTGGAAGAATTTTGTGCTACCTCTTGTGTTTCTGTGCTTGTGGGGGCTCCAGGAGGAAGGAGCACAAGCCTGCACCTGTATACCCGAGCATCCGCAGCAGTTGTTTTGCCAAAAAGATGTTGTTGGTAAGCCACTTGAATGCTTTTTGCCATATATTTTAAATGGTTTGAATGATATGCAGTATATTTGGGTGTTCATTTTATATGTTTATGACAGTTTCACAGTCTGGCGACTTATTGGGTTCCAGGGTCCTCTCAAATGCCTGATGTATCTTTTTAAAATTTGTCTTTCTAGTCATCAAGGCGAAGGTTATTGGCGTGATGCCTGGCACAAATGTAGACGAAAGACTCACCAAGTATGACATCGAACAGACCAAGGTAAAATGATTATCAAATGTAGTATGTAGATTGGACAACTTCTCACCAAGTGTTCTTCCTTCAGAACTTCAAGGGTTCAAAGTTATTTGCGGCCGTCTACACCCGAACCAGCTCTGTAGCATGTGGCGCCACTTTGACCAAGGGCATGGAATATCTAATCATGGGTATAAAAAGCTGAAACTTATTTCTCCCATATTAATGTAAATGTAAGCCTTTTAGTGACTACTAGACACTGCCTATGGTAGTTTTGGGGCTTTATGGTATTATGATCCATTATTGACAAAACCTTTAACAATGCCTTTATTTATTTTTTTATGTCCTGTGCCTTTACAGGCCGACTGAAGTCCGATGGCCTGCTACATACTTCCGCGTGTGGCATCAATCAGCCGTGGGATGAGCTGGGCGCCACGCAGAAGAACCTTTTATACCTGTTCTACAAAAAGGGCTGCGATTGCACGGTATAAGAAGTGACTTTAAATATTTTTATTCTCGATGCCTTCTCAATCATGTGTCCGCGCTTTAATGGTATCCCAATCTTCTAATGTTGTGATTGAACATGATGCTGAAATTCCTGTCCTTCTTCACCCACAGATCCAATCTTGCTTTTCCTACCCGTGCTGCATGACCAGCCCGACGGAATGCTTGTGGACAGACCACATGTTGGGCAATAGGGTCCAGGCCCGAAACTTCGCTTGCATAAAGACCGTCAAGGGCTGTTGTGCCTGGTCCAAGGGGGCTACCTGGCTCTGGGAGTGATGATCTACCGGGGTCTAAAAGGCATCTGAAAATAAATGTTGATTAAAATAATGCACTGTTGGGTTCTTTTCTGACATAATTAACTACACTACAAACAGTGCTGGGTCCTTAGCTGTTTAAGAAGAACTATTTAATTTACCTACATTATCAAAATGGTTTGAAATTGGCAAATGTATCTGTGGTAAGGTGCAATGAACTCGTGAGTACAGAACAAAAAAGAAAATGGATGGCAATTGTTGCTGTATAATTTACTTAAGTTCTCACAAAGACAATCGGGCTGTTTTTTCCCCTTACCGATCAAGGACGTCAAACCCCAGACAATCTCGTATCATAAGATTGTCTTGCTGTGAGCCAGTCATACCATCAATCTTAAGCTTGGTAAGTGAGGTTTTTTTTTTTAAGATATTTGGCGGCCCCCACACAAGATTAAAAAAAGGGTGCATTAAACAGTTTTGTTCGTTTATGTGGTACCGTAATATAAATTGGGTTTCTTAATCTATGAGAAATTGCGATCTACATAGGGCTTGTATAGGTGTAACGTTACCTTTGAGTTTGAAAGTGGCAGTAGTTTGGCATGCATATAAATCTGAGCTGGAGTGAGATTTGATAAATTTACTTCTTTCCACTCCTTTTTTTTGAGCAGAAAATGTAAATGTTTTTTTTTTTTCCTTCTTGCCATCACTTTTTGTTATAATGCGTTTGGCTTCTTGGATAAAGATGTTTCATTTTGGCTTGCTCCAAAACAAACTGGCCTACCCAAATATGGTGAAAATGATTTTGAATGACAGTGCTGTGCTGTCAATGTTAATTGTGTGATGAATAATGCAATGATAGTGTAGAATGTTCACGTGGTGATTTTCAACAAAAGACTGTGGTTAAAAACAACTTAGACGACAGGATCACATTTCCCAAGTAATTAGGAAGAATACTGAATGCCACTGAGAACTCTCCTTCTTCCCACCGCCTGCCTTATTTTTTTCTCGATCACTCACATTCTCTGTAAGCATCGTGAGCCGGCTTTTTCCTTGCAGCAAGTGTTACACCAACACTGTCTTCACGTATGAGGGAATTCTGCCAGACACGTTCGACACAACTCTGCCTCCTATCGCTCTACATCATCGACTATTCTGTTTGTCAGGCTCAGGCTTCTTTCTCATCTGTGAGCTATACAATCTGCGGCACACTGGAGAAAACAAGCTTTTGGTTCAGACATGTCAGGCCTAAAATCACAGGAAAGATAAATTATCCTCCCACTGTCATTGCAGCAGGTTTCGGCTGCCTGCTGTAGGACGCCCTCTGGAAAACAGCAAGCATTCATTAAAATGCAATTGAGCAGCAGTGTTTCATTAATATGTGACAGGATCCTCAATCTTGTTTCAGACATGATGCCAATGTTGATTGCTATTATCAAAGGTTTTGGTTCACAAATGGTGGTGCTACTGGTTTACAACATTACAGTATATATTACAGCTAAACATAAGGAGTACCTGTCAAAGTTCACATCTTCTCATTCAAAAGCATGGGAAAAAGTGTGTATATGGTCCTAAGCCTGATGTGCAGAATCAGTTCTATTTTTGTGACTGGCACAAATCCTGCGAAGCGCATAGTGAAAGTCTGCCACGAGGCGGGGTGGACCCAGTGTTGGTAATTTCACAGATGCACACAGGCTGGCGGACCTGAGAGGAGGTCCACATTTAATTACTTAAAAAAAAATCCTCATACTAAAACTCGAGTAACGGACACAAGTAAAAAGAAGCCTAAATAATAAATACAAAAAATAAGTAAAAAAATCCTTACACTAAAACTTGAGTAACGGATACAAGTAAAAATAAGCCTAAATAATAAATACTGAGAAAGTACAAAGTGCTGAAAAATAACGACTCAAGTAGAGCAACAAAGTATTTGTACTTTGTTACTTCCCATCTCTGTACATGAGGTGGGGTGTCCAACTGTTCACCTGCATGAGACATGAAGTCAAAAAGTAGGATGTATAAATGTAAATGTGTAGTATAATTCTTGATCTTTGGGGCATGTTAAAGATGTTTAAATTTGCAAAAATCTTGGAAATCTATATATTTTTTTCCAATTTTAGCTTCTTCATGGCCAGCTGTCCCAAAATGTTTGCGCAAAGTATACTGTGAGACAATAGGAAAGCATTTTAGGGTGTTTTGTACATAAAAGACAAATCATTGAGTATTTTTTGTAGTCATGAAAACAGTGGCTTTTAATGTAAACACTACATTCGATTGGTTTTTCCATCACAGACATCCCACATGAAATAACAACCATTCACTAAAGAGGAGGGAGATAGAGAAAAAAGCTGCACAGAAAAAAAGCATTCGCTGATTTGAGAACAGATAGTATAAAAAGACAAATGAAAGCATCAAGAAAAGAATGCCAAAAAAACAGGTATATTATGTCATTATACACATTTGCTCTCTTTTCCAAACTGTAAATCGAGAGGGCAACATAGATAGATTGATGAAGGCTAACAAAGACATGGCTAAGTAAGAAATTTTGATATTTACGCATTGTGTGTGTGTGTGTAAGTGTGTGTGTGTGAGAGAGAACTGTGCTTTTCATTGGAGACCTGAAAGATGTGTGTCAAACTAATTGTTAACAGAGGAGGGAAAACCCGATGTTTTTACAGAGCATGCAAGCGGTCGCAGCAAGAAATGTGCTCCCCCCCCAAAAAACTGATCATTTTTCTGAAATAATAAAAAATAGATACGGTTGTAATATAATTGAATCGTTCTGAGTCAGGCTAAAGTGAGGACACACGTTCTAATGCAGGGCAACAGGCAAAACAGTAACAAGAGAGCGGGAGATGGGGCACAGTTCAAAGCATTACAACACATTGTCTTTTTGAGAACACTGCGGCTCCAAATCAGCTTGCTGTCTAGCTGGAACCAAATGCAAAACATCTTTTAGTTTACAAAAGGGATATATAGAGAGAAAAAAAGTTTTGTAGCTACAAAGCACAGGAAATATTGTAGAATATTACAGGATCATCATGACCATTGTAACCCATGTTCATTTCTGCGGTTTACTTCTTGACACGGGGTAATTTTTAAAAATCCTACTTTTTTTTCCTTTTTTTTTTAATAGTTTGACATTAATGTTAATGCAATAGTTCCAAAAACTACGATTGTGTCTTTCCAGCAGCTTTCTTCATAACCGTTCAACTTTCAAAACCTTGATGAAACAGTATTTGGTTGCATCCAAGAGCGCAAGGCATTGAATCGATCGCAACTGGTAGTGATGGACAAATGAAGCTTCATGAAGCACTTGTGATATTTTTTGACTCCTCTTGGTTTAAACATGCAGTGGAAGTGTAATCAATTTTCATTGCACTAGCCTTTATCTTTAAACCAAGAGCACCATCTAAGTACAAAAAAAATCATCACTCGCAATTGGACTGTTCTGGTTGTCTTAAAAGCCATTTTGTGTCTCAACAAGTTTCGTCATTAGTTCATACTAGGGATGCACAATAATATCGGTAGCCGATAATTATCGGCCAATTTGACATCAAACAGATAAACCAGATAATAAAGACATCCGCCGATAATAATAGACATGCCGCGTTGGTCCATCTGTTGTGTTTGTGGCTCAAGTTGTACCTAACTCCTCAACCCCTCCCCTCTCCTATGGTAGTGTCGTATATTTGTGACGTCATAATGTGCGCGACCTCGTGTTCACAGAAGATGCATCATGGCGGCATGGCAGTCTTTATTGTCTCCTCAAAATGTTACCATCGCAGTTGTTTATTTTTTAAAATGTGACTGTTTTGTTTTGGCAAACTCAAAATGAGTTACTGGTTGTCTTTGAAGCAGAGATATCAATCAAATTCAGCTTCATGGTGCTTTACACAATGTTTCAATGTATTTGTACATGTTAGACTTATAGTAGGACTCAAAAGTATATTTGTATTCAAGTTAATTTTGCCAACAATTATCGGCTTACTTATTGGTTATTGACATCAGCACTTTCGAAATGATTGATTTCAAGCATGACAATTATTAGCCCGAGTGTACTACTTATCTGTCCCCCTGCAGGCCAAACGTGGCTTCTAAGTCAACCACAACAGCCCAGTTGCCTTGACAATGACATGAGAATACTCACAGCTATCTCTCTATAAATTACTGCACTCATCACGCCATTTGTTTCCTTTTTAAATCATTTTTTTTTTCCAAAGTACTTTTATTTGTTTTTCCATTTTTAATGACTTTTTAAAAAATATGAACAATATCTATGTGGATCTTTTTCTTCCAGTTTTAGAGTAACTGGTCACTTTATACAAAGGCTGGAGTTACATCATGCTATACATGTCAGGGGCATTAACAGGAGCAAGGAGGGAGAGAGGGCTTTTGTCCCCTTAGAACAACCTCACCCCCGAGGCCCACCTCCAATAATAGCCGTATGCCAGGGTGCCATGCATGGACTGAAGTGAAAGACGTAAAGGCATGACGGTGTATACTGTAAATGTAGAGAAAGAGAGATAGAGTACAGCATGTCTGGGATAGGATGTGATTATCAATAAATAAATTAATAAATTAACCAACCATTTTCATACCAGGACTGAACTTCCTTACACCGAGAATATTAGTAGAGGTTATAATAGTGAGAAAGGTATTTCTAACGTGTATTCGCTTCTAAAGGCATCGCTATCTACAGTACAGTACCTGCATGTGTCACCTGCCACTGCTTCCCATTGGCTGTCAGGCTAAAGTCAGCGTGGGGAAACACTTCCTGCCCATGCCAGGAGTCCATGTGGAACAGTAAAGTCATACAATTTGGAAAGAAAATGTACAACTAAATGTCTCCAAAGTGTCTCTGCTAATGTAAACAAAAGGCAAATAAATGTGTGTTTGACAGTTTCAGCAGGTCTTGAGTGTTTTTCAAAAGGTTTTGATTGGCTGACCTGTTTAATATTATTTAAGTGATAGACATTTGCACATATTTATTCAAAATCGTTCCTACATAAACACTACTGTTGCAAGAAATAAAATAATATACAACAAATGTGTCAGGTGAGACAAAATGTGAATACAAATCTGTGTACAGGCTGATGTAATAAATATACACATAATCGACAAAAATAAAAGACAATCCATATCCAAGGTAAAAAAAAAGAAGATATTTCGTTAGCAACAAAAGACACCACGGGAAAAGAAAATTCGATTAGAACAGAGACTTTCATCAACTTTGTTCGAGAAGGTTTCAAGGCTGCAGAGTTTTGTGTTTCCTTCAAAAACACATTTGTTTGTTTGGCAGCAGGCCAGACAACATCAGGGAAAAAGCCAGAACTAAAAACATAATATATAATATATATATATTTATATATGTATGCCTATTATTTTTTTCAATTATCTTCATTAATATGTACCTTGCATTTTTCTTCTTTTTTTAATTTTTATTTTAAATAATCAGCATCGTTACCATCATCATTTCCACAGCAGTGTCAGAGTTAGAGGCTTGAGGAGGAGGACGCGTTGGTTGAGGACAGGTAGGAGAAAAGTAGGAGCGGGTGGGCGGGTGTTGGTGTTACACGGGGCTGGCCTAGTACAAGCCGCATCCTCGGAGGTTATTGGCGATGATGATATCGGTCACGGCATCAAACACCACCTGGATGTTCCCTGTATCTGTGGCGCAGGTCATGTGACAGTAGATTTCCTTATTTGGGGAGCGGTTCTTGCTCTCAAACTGTGCTTGGATGTAAGCTGCCGCATCCTCGTAGGTGTTTGGTCCTGGATAGGAAAGGTGGGGGAAGGTAAGACGTGGTGATCATTAAATCGGTCTCGTTTTGGTTGTCACATGAAAGAGGGAGTTTAGTTTGGAAAACTGTCAGTATAAACCTGAAATTACATTGGTAAAATGATCTGTACAAAAAAACAAAAATCCCTATCACACCCAAGAAAAATCAACCGATCAGAGACAGAAGGTGTGACACAGTAAAATCGTAAGTGTGAATTTAACTCCTATAGTGTTAAATTGAACACTTTCCCTGAGTTAATATAGTTCTCACCAGTTTATTATTTGACACATAAAAGTGAACTTTTTACACTTTAAGGTGTTATCTACTTTCACCTATCAGTATTATTTGTTCACATTATCAGTATTATTTCCTTTCATTTTTTGGCATTTATTTCCCACAGTTTTGTTGTCACTTTCAACCACAAAGTGTTATTTTCATTCCTTTTTGTGTTAATTTCTCACAGTTTTAGTGTTACTTCTTGACAAGTTTTTATTTTTCAACCCAAATGTATAAAGTGGGACTCGAACCTTGTACCGAGCACTTGGGGGGGGGGGGGGGGGGGGCAACAACACTAAGAAGTACGCCACAAGATAGTAGTTCATGTTTGGTTCTACAAAATTCTTTCTTGTAGGCGTAATTCCCGCACGACTCATAGTAAATACAAATTGCCCGTACGGCAAAATATCCACTTCGTTTTTAATTTTACAGAAAAATAATAAACATAAATTACACTACTCATGAAAATCCGGACACTTTTTGTTTTACGTCTCACACGCTTTTTCTACATTAACTCATGAACAAAATAATTCAAGAAGTGTATAATTTCATCCTTAATTTATAGAACCGAACAATCCAGACCTAGAGCTGTCCTTAAAATCCAGGGAAAAAACATGCAGGAGAAAAGAGCCCAGGTGCATAAGGTAAGTCAGCCTGGAGTCAATTAGTTTGACTCGCTGAAATTACACCACTCATAAAGCTTTTTCTTCACTGTGAGTGTTCAAATAACACCCCAAATCAACACCCAGTAACTCAAAAATAATTAACACTAGATTTTTAACTTAATTAGCACTACAGAATTAGCTGAATTTGTAGATGAGAATCTGTACCCCAACCCAAAAAATGGGATGCTTGTTGATCCTTAAGCTTTTTTTTCTTTCTTACTGTACAGTGGCCAGGTTTTTTATTTTATTTTTTAGTAATTATTGCTTTCATTCAATCTATGTTGTCCTTTACTGTAGTTTATTCAGTCCTATCACACAACTCAACTCTATCTTAATAGAACACTTCATAACTAACAACCACCGCTGCTTTCTTAACGTGGAACCCAGGGGCAGCAGATGAAAACAGCAGAGGCCCCAGAATTGAACCCTGTGGAACACCATATGTGACTTTTTATTGCACATATTTGTTTGATCACTTCCTTTTTTCGCTCGACATACAGTAGCTAGTATGACGGGATTACAATAATAAGGAAATCACACGACGTACCATCACAACAGTCACAGGTCGACTACCGAGCACACCAAATTCCCTGCAGTACAGATGAACGTGATTACTTGAGTCGAGTGCGTTTCTTGACCTTCTTCGAACCCGTGAGAGTGACTCACTGAACCCCTGAAGTTTGATCGAACCCAGGTTGAGAACCACTGCGCTAGAGTTATGAAAAATGACATTGAGGGACTGAAAATAGTGTCAAAGCGATTGACAAAAAACGGAAGTAGAAGTACAGATAGTTGTGTAAAATAAAGCTCTGGTATTGGTCGTACTGATTTGTCCTCTTTAATTAAACATAACAAAAGTAATAACTCTGAAAAAAATATTTTTTTACTGTCTGTTATGTACAATTCCTCTTTTGAAAACATTTTTTTCTGTTTTTCGTTTATTTTTAAAAAATTTTTTTTAAGTGAACCAAGGTTTGTTTGCTCAGAACATATTCCCCAAAATGTTCTAACGCTGTGAACCGACGAACACAAATGCAAATTACCTGTGCTTTTCTTATGATCAGATGGATAACTATCTTATCTTAATTAGATTTTGTGGACGTTAAGGTTGGTTGATACCAAACAGTTTTGCTGTTATCCATCTCCATTCATTAGGCGTAAATGAGCCTTACCTGTGTACTCGGGGAAACAAATGCTGAGCGCTGACTTTTTGATCTTCTCTGCAAACAAATCTTTCTTGTTGAGGAAGAGGATGATGGAGGTGTCGATGAAGAATTTGTTGTTGCAGATTGAGTCAAACAGCATCAGAGACTCGTGCATGCGATTCTGTGGAAGGAGACGGGGAACGGATGAGAATTTTGTGCTTTCCACATTCAAATTATATGCATACAAAAATCGTTGGAAAATGTAAGACAAGTATTGGTCATCCTTTTGGTTGAAAAAACAAAAGAGCTGCATTGTTAGTTTTGCACGAGGGTGCACTGAAGTCATTCTTCCTACATTTGTCAGGTTTTTGAGCCAAAAATTATATTCACACAGACCAAGTTACTCAAGTTGTGCTTTATTATCATTTCAAGATATTTCCAATACAATATCAACAATTACATCACAAGTGATGGGGATACAGTATTAGCAGTAGTCGTCAAGTATCTACATATCTTGACTACAGTACTTCTTTCTGTTTTAATTACACTTCTTCATAAAGCAAAGCTCTCATATATCCAATTTTGCTACAAGGAGATAGGAGAGAGCAGAACACTTTTATGAGAGCAATGACGACTACTAGTAAATACTCACCCCATTCAAATTGATGAAAACATACTGTACCTGCATTTTGGACTTTGGGAAGAAACTTTATTATCAAAAACAAGCACTGGGCAAACATGCAAACTCAACACTGCAAAGATCCGCACCTCAAAATACTTTTACTGTTAGGCAGCAGTGACATACGTAAAAAAAAACAAAAAAACTTTGAACACACTTTTTGTTATTATATTATATATATTATATGTTATTATATATGTCATTTATAATATTACAAATTTGTTTACAATAGCTTTTTGAATGATTTGTAATGGTGACATTGTTTGAAGTGGGTTTTATTATATGATTAAAAGATCTCTGGAAATTGCTCTATTAGTGACGGGAAAATGAAGCTTCATGAACCACTTGCGATATATAATTTTTACTCCACTAGATGGTGCTCTTAGTTTAAAGGATCTTTGTGGTTTGTCACTTTTTTACTCGCAACTGCCACCTCTGGTCCAAAGCGTAACTGCGACATCTGTGTCAGGCTCGTTCATGGTGCGCGTGCGAGTACATGCACAATCTTAAAGCGACAGCCACAGTTGACAAATGAAGACATGACTTCAAATGTGGTGAGAAAAACTCCGCCCCTCCCCTCTCCAAATAAATTGTAGAGTGTATAACTATAAAGGGAAGATAAAAGCTGATAGGTGCAGTCAGAGTAAAACAGTCAGGGCTCTTCGTACTCATCTGGGCATTGGTGTAGCATGCATGATGTAGAAAAAGCTTAAACATGACCTTTTTAAACGGCACAACGCACCTTTAACGATGCAGTGGAAATGTAATCACTTTCCATTGTGCTAGCCTTTTTTCAACAGCTCCATCTAGTGGTTCATTATAGCTTCATTTACCGATCATTTTCAATTGCTCATTTTTAGGTGCGCTTCATCTTGAATGGTGTTAAATGACAGTTATGATTTCAAAGTATTACTTAAAATATTGCCTCTATACTTAATGAGGTTTGGGATAGTTTAACCTTGGAACGGATACATTCTAATGATTTTTTTCTATGGGGGGGATTGGCCTTTAAATGTAAACCTATTCCAAAATAGACTGTGGTCAACATTTGTATATGCCAATAACACCCCACTCGTAACACCTTGTGATATTTGTCTCACATTCTGTTCAAACATGTCGATACATAACACAATAACGGTCTTTAGAAAATATAAGCTGTACTATGACTTGAAAGCAAAATTGTGCAGCAATTACCCTTAAAATGTCTCTAATTGAATTATTATATGTGTATCGTGTGTTTACTATGCCACAGAAGGATACGTCCAGAACAAACACGATTGTGTTGCTCACGCTTCAGACAAACATATGGTAAATTGCAAAACAAAGTAAAAGCAGTGGGTTTACTCCAATGGAAAAATATTTTTTTTACTGACTCATCTATAGCGATATATAGGCATTTAAAACCTAAAAGGGAAAAATAGGAGATGAGCAGCTCATAAAAAAAATGAATCACAGAACCAACACTGAAGCCAACACCTGACGACACAATAACAACAGCTGCACATTCAAAATGAGGAGAAGCGTGCACACAATTGCGTGCACAGCAATAATCTGACTTTTGCATTGTGCATGGAATTAAGTATTTCATATCTTGATTTTTTATTTATTTATTTTGTTTTAATATCAGGAACATTGTTGTAACATTTGGAAACCACATAATTGTGTTTATGGCTTCGACAGCCAGTGTGTGTGTGTGTGTGTGTGTGTGGCAAGGGTGGACGAGCGCCTCCTGGCTATTGAATTCACTCATATTGGCTCCACCGCTGCACCATCTCATAGTGTCTCTCACGCATCCATTTCAAGTCCTTTGCAATCACAAGCACACACACACACACACACACACACACATGCAAAAACACACACACATAAAACTCAGACCACAAACACATGCACAAAGCAGATTGATCAATTGCCTGGGGCAGCTCAGTGTCTCTAATTAGGACACGTCCATATATGGAAGTGGGAGACGTCATCTACCTGGTTCTTAAAATAGGAACTTGGATCTAAGCAGACGGGCCATTTTTGTAAACATCCCATTTTCATACTAAATTGAAAGGGGGATTAAAAATAATAAACTATAGTCGAGGTCTAGAATACATGTAAACAGATCTTTTGAATTGAATGTCATGTACGTTCTTCATTAGGTTGAGAACAAAGCAGCAGTAGCAGGTTGGACACTGGAGTCCCAGTTAACAACATAAGCAATACATTTTTTGGAGATGAGTCAGCACGCTACGTCTCAGGCTTTAGAGTTAACTGGTTTGATGAAGGCCCATGCAAGAAGATGATGGCTCCCATAAGTATAGTGAGCAACAATAAGGATACTTTTTATCCAGTGCAAAAAAATACACAAGAAATAGTGATGCTACCAAAAAAATTAATTGCTGCGGAATAAATGCTGATGTAGGCCTCAGCCTGGGTTATTATTGCAATGTGCTGCTGATTATCCATTCATAGCATTGGCATGAAAAAGACTACAAGATTAAGTCAAACACTCAATAAATCACTGAATCATGCAGCTAACAAGTTCCTCTAATCGATTAGGACTCAATTTGGAACTATATCGAGCCGTTTGACAACATCATCAGGCTCTTTGATGATGATATCACAGGCAACCTTAAGTATTTGGTTTGACCCTAGGGCCACCTTGACATGAGGTGACCTCGAGGTCACGACATCATCAGGCTAGGCAAAAGCGTTGGAGGCTATAGGTGATGATGACATCAGTGACAGCGTTAAAGACAAACTGCATATTGTTGGTTTCTGTCGCGCAGGTCTCATGGGAGTAAATCTCCTTAGTTGATGACTTGTTCTTGCTGTTGAACTGAGATGTAATAAAGGAGATTCCTTCCTTGTATGTGTTTGGCCCTATGAACACAGAGATGACATAGACATGACATTACATTCGACTAATATGCTTCTATGATTCCAGCACCAAATATGAAAGGAGCGGTTCAATTGTCAAATTAGACCATGCGTAGGTGTTATTTTTGGCACCACAGTCTTGGCTGACTGTGAACGAGATCTCAGAGGTATTCATTTATTTCACAAATCGACTGCATGGTCCGTGGTTCACATCCTTAATCGTATGGAGGACCAAAATTTAAAATAACTAAATGTGAACATAAAAACGGATATAAAATTGTGATTAAAAAATTAAATTAAATGGAAATAAAAACAACAAAATATAGATATATATAAATAAATAAATAAATGTTAAAAATGAATAGAAAATAAAAAATGACAAACAAATTAATAGAAAAATAAATGTGTAAATAAATACAAAAATAAATAGTTTTAAATAATCAATAAATAAAAAGGCTCTGCTCTCATATTTATTTATTTCATGCTGCACATGCTGTCAGCATGAAATCTGTCATGAGATGTTATTCAAATGAGGGGGCGGTCCTAAGCGTGTCTTGGGTTGGACTGCGTCGTTGCAAACTCTCTAGAGTTAGCGGGTCGGCGTACAAGGAAGTCTCGCCGGCTTGCATGGAGAGTTCCAGCAATGGACGACTATCTTGTTCACTGTCACCACAACTAGCGACTTGAGTTGTTCGACAACTTCACACAAGTTCCTGTAAACAACAAGGTCCATTGTTTCTTTTGTGTGTGTGTGAATTTTCCCTTGCTGTGGAATGGGCAGAGTCTGACATATCGATCAACCAATAGGCGATCGCCCCATCATTTGAATAACATTTCATGACGGATTTGTAGCTGACAGCGGCTGCAGCATGAAATAAGAAAATATGAGAGTAGAGCGTTTTTATTTATTTAATTCTATTTATATATTTATTTTTGTATTTATTTCTATTTTTGGAATTTGGTTTTTTATTTTTTGTATTTGTTTTATTTATTGTTTTTATTTCCATTTATATAAAAAAAATTGTATTTAAATTTTGAATTATATTTTTTACATCCATTTTTATTTTCATTTATTTATTTATTTTTATTTTGGCATTTTTGGTCCCCCATATAATCAATTGTGACACCCTCACTAATGCAAGAAATGGATCTTTTCACTTGTTCAAATGCTGATAGATAGATAGATAGATAGATAGATAGATAGATAGATAGATAGATAGATAGATAGATAGATAGATAGATAGATAGATAGATAGATAGATAGATAGATAGATAGATAGATAGATAGATAGATAGAAAGAAAGAAATAATCTTTATTGTGATTGTAACATGTACAACGAAAATGTAAGTGCCAAACCAGTCAGTGCAAAAACACTGACTGGTTTGGCACTTAAATTGACTGAGTCGGATGGTGGTGAGTCGAGTCATCTGTGGGCCAAGTGTCACTAACAAATCTGGCTCAGTCACTGGCAGCACCGTGGCGTGCTGGTCTGTCTGCTTCAGTTGCAACACCACCAGAGCATGCACGGGGTCTTTCCATGCCAAAAGATGAAGAAAGGAAGAGGGGAATGATTGGAATTTAAATTTTCTTTTTCTCACAGTCATGCTGTTCGGATCGCTCTCGACACTGCGTTCCCACAATCTTGCTTTCTCAATTTGTTTCTGACGTTTTCCCAATCAAACACATGCTCGCTATCTTTCTCACATTCTCTTGTTTTCACTTTGTCGGCTCTCCCGTCGCATCACTTCAATATGAGCCAGTCAGCTGCTCTCTATTCATCACAGTCATCCATTAACGTTCTGCAGTCACAGCCAGTGTTGGGGGTAACTCATGACATTAATGTGGTTACAGTAATGATCAGTTTTTGGTGGAAAACACTATTGTAAGGCATTAAGAATACAATTGTAATCAATTCTGTTATTGTTTTCTTTTTCCTTGTATATGTCCACCTTTCAAACTTTTATTTATTATTTAATGGTTATAAATGATTTTATAATGAGAAAAAGATGTTTAAATACTGTGTAATTGTAATGGGTCTGGACAGTGACCTTTAAGCAGGGCAAATAGTTGGGATGGGAAGTAAACTGCTTCCTGTTTTGATGGTTCTGTTATTGTGGTGTTTTATGTTTATGTAATTATAGTCAAAATAAAACAAAACTGAACTGTCTAAATGACACGCTCGTAATTTTAATTGACTAGATTTAGGAACTAATAACACTTATTAACAATTGTAATTCAAGCGCCTCATTCAAAGTGGGGACAGACTTCAAGTTTAAAATGTTGTAAGGGTCTGAATGAACCCCTGCCTGGTTGTTTTATCTTTAATGCTTGCAATACGATCAGAAAACTGCATATTCTCAGTTGAACTATTTACTGGATGCCGGAAAGATTGAGTACACATCTGTGCGGAGCATTTTTATTTTAATATGCGGAAGAAGGTCTAATCTATTCAAAATGGTCCCTACTCTTATACTGTCTTGGCCGCCAACCCACAGGGGGGACGGCTCAGCCGAGCTCATGTGAAAATGTGTGACCTGATGGTCTTAACTGGTTTCAGCTGGATAAGTGCGCCTGAGTGCAGATAGACAGGAAGACGCCAAGCTAAGACAGGTCACAGCTCAAGTCACCTATCTAATCAATCTAACAATTTGAAGGACACGTTAAAACATGATCGTTTGGCTGTGATATGTGGACGTACCGGTGTATTCAGGGAAGCAGATGGAAAGTGGCGACTTGCCGATCTTGTGCTCAAAAATGTCCTTTTTGTTGAGGAAGAGGATGATGGAGGTCTCTTCAAACCACTTGCTGTTACTGATGGAATCAAACATCTTCAGAGACTCGTGCATGCGATTCTGCAGAGGAGACATTTAACACTTTGTAAATGTCTTTTTTTATGCAAACTCATGTAGTCAGACTTAAAACATCAAATAGTCATCCAGCAAATGACATTAAGTGCATGCAGATTGAAAAAAAAACGAACTGGAAATTAATGCAAAGTAAAGGATGCCATTATATAAAGCCATGCATTGTTAGTATTTTCTTTCTTTTGGAAATTATTTTATTCATCTTTTTTATTTGCTAGATTACCACTTATAGCACAGTGCACTGCGCTATTTTCTGTTATGACAGCACATGAAAACATTGAAAAAGAGTTTGACGACAACAACCAATGTTTGATTAAGTAGTTAAATAAATGCCATAATAATGACATTGCACAGTTGTAAATTAGAGACCAACACACACACACAAACACAAATAAGTCATGCTAAGCTTATCCGCTTTTCCAAAGCTCTCATACCTGTTGGTGGGTGGAGCATCTGTGGAACATCTGACTGCTGAGTGCTTAGACAGGACAGCCCAGGGTGAGAGTGACAGGTGAAGTGGAAGATACCGAAGATGCTGCGAGGTGGAGCTTAAAGCAGGAAGCGAAAACGCAACGGACACACTTCCCCGGAGCACACCCTTATACACACTCACACACATACATCACATATATTTTTAATACTGAAAGTATTAAGGCAGGAAACCAATTTGCCCCAAAGCGGCTGGCACATCGCAGGGCCGCAAGAGTTCCTGTGAACGTGTGTGGCAGCTTGTCAAGGTGAGGAAGTTGGTCTTCAACGGTAAAAAGGGAATAGAGAGAAGAAAATGTGAATGTGTCCGTTTGTGTGCGTATATGACTTTGTATGAACAAAATTTCTATGTGACAAAATTATATAAATGGCAATTGTATATATCCATCCATCCATTTTCTTAACTGCTTTTCTTCACAAGGGACGGGGGGGGGGGGTCACTGGAGCCTATCCCAGCTGGCTTCGGCGGGGTACACCCTTGTGTTTTAGTGACTCCTTTTCACAACGTTGAATGCTTTTATTTTGTTAACTTCTCGGATGCGCTGTGACGCCTCTCTACCGCAAGCGAACACATCGACACTTTCACTTTAACCCATACGAGCTATTTTGTGGAGTTGCTGGGTAAAACATGCTTCACATCTAAAGATCAAGTGGTTTGGGGTCACTCACTCCAAGTGACAAGACGGCGTCCATTCGGCTCTTGGCTCTCACAGGGGTGAGAGCCATACAGTGTTCCCTCGTTTCTCGTGGGTGGTACGTTCCAAAAACTACCCGTGATAATGGAAATTTGCATTAATTATTATTTTTTTAATTTTCCATTAATTAAATATATTTTTCGTTTATTATTTTTATTTTTTATTTTGGTATGATTTTTTGTTTATTATGAATGCTTTTTCATATGTTCTTTTTTTTATTTAGTCATTTTTTCCATTAAAAGTATATATAGATTTTTTACTTAATATACAATACAGTATATATATATTTTTGTTTATTCTAAATGTTTTTTCGTTCATACTATATTTTTTTCATTTATTATATATGTTCTACACCTGACCACACACTTTATACATTTTGACCGGCGCTCGGGAGCACATTGCTGGGTTTGGCGTCTCAGTACGGAAAGTTGGTCGGCAGTCGTTTCACAGCCGGTGTAATATGAACAAGCTGGAAATGGAAACAAATCGGCGGGGCAGATCCGCAAAGCACACGCATGCGGTGTAATCTAGGGGTGAGCCATGGGGCGGTGGCAGACACACGAGCGTTCCAGGGCATGAAATTGGGAAACTGTCCTCTATCTTCAGCTCGCGAAGGCGACGGGTAAGATCGGAACGCGACGGGCCATACACCGTTGGAAAGGTCTCGCCGAGACCAATCCGCGGATGCCCGTATGTCCCCGGTAGGACTGGGGAGATACGGCCGGCCAAAGACCTCCAGGACACTGAGGATTTTCAAAAAGTTACCCCGCTACCGGTGGTTCACATCCCGGGTAAAAATCGGTCGTTTGTCGGCCCTTTATCTCTGGGACACAGGACACCGAGGATTGGTTTGGAGCGGCCAATTTTAATGATGAAGATACGATACATAAACCCATTTTGACCGGGGCCGCATCGCCGCAATGCCCCCGAAACTACACTCGAGCGTTGTGGCCGGCGAGGGTCTGCGTGAACCATGGGGCGAGTGGCAGGCGGCGCGCTGAGCCGTCTGACGGCGGCGACGGATGGCACGTGCAAACAAACCAAAAAGCACGCTATAAAAAATCAGCAAAGCAGTTAAAGTTCCTTTAATGACACTATTTTATTTTTATTTTTTTGTGATTAATGACCGCCCCTTGTACTGTAGCTTGTACTGGCGCGTCCACGTCAACATTTTGCAGTGATAAATTTAATAATAATGCATTAATTTGTGAGGTCAAGTTGTATTTTACAATTTTAAGTTACTTCATGTTAAAGATTAGATAGCTCTTAATATGAAAAGAAAAATGCACTGAGCTGCCACCAATGTCTAACAAATGCAATCATGCCATCTAGTGGCAGAAAAATGAACTCAACACAAACCAATGTCACACAAATTTTTACAGTACAGTACATTTTTTTTAATTTTAACTCAATTTTATGAATTATTATAAAATTACTGTTTCAATGACTAAAAGATGCAGCCATATTTGGATTAGTTGAAATTTTCCCCCACTTTTGTATGAAAACTTAGAAAACAATATTTTATTGTACATTTAGAACAGATATAAAATTTGCGATTAAACATGAGTTAACTAATGAAGTCATGTGATAAATTGCTGGATAGAAAGATTGCATTCCGTAAACTGCCATTCTATTGTATTAGCCTCGAGTGTAGATAGGTGCACCCATTTTACCCCTCTCCAAAAAAAAGGGGGAGAGCCTAAACAAAAACCCAATTGGCACAATGACCCCATTTTAAGAGGAGAGGTATACATAATAGCAGCACAACTTTTGCACTATGGGGAAGTGAAACAGTCATCTTCCCTTTCATGTTATGTTTCATCCAAAGGAGAAGAGTAACATGTTTCTGGGACCATAATAAATCTTATTGTGTATGCACTTAAAAAAGAAACAAAGTAAAAGTAAAATATGCTGCTCTCTATACTTGAGACATCTTTTTGACTCCCCCACTAGTGGGGAGATGTTTTGTTTATCTCCCTGTGGAATAGCTTTATTCCTTCTTTTTTTTTTAACTCCCAAAATACAATTCATGTAATGGATGTGTTTGGTAAGTCGAGTGAGTGAAGCAGAACATCCCAGTTCTTTTCCTCATGCTGTAATTATAAGTTCACACTAATGTTTGTTCTTTAATAATTACATTCTTTGATCAGCACACTGTCTCATTAAAGCAAGCCGTGCCATATGTCAGTCTCACGGGTAACCACATGCTTAATTAAAGTGTTGTAGGTGCTGCAGTGCAGACGGAGCTGCTGAGGTGACTTTGCTGGGAATTTAAACAAATGGTCCCTGTGTGGTTGTTTTTCATGACTGGACAATTTGAAACAAGAAGTAAGCACCTGCTCCTATGTTGGAGGAGGCGAGTGACATTTGGGGAGACTGTGGCAGATCACTGACACGTTGTCTTCTGTCAAACATGATCACAGTTGTGTTAAAAATAGCGTGATGCGACATCATACAAGCTGAGACTATGCGGCGCTCCCAACTCACAAAGAGGCATGGAGACATCTGCGTAAATAGAGCAGATACTGAGCACTAATTCTCAGAGGATAGGCCTATATTCAAATTAGCGTCTTTGTTTTAGGTCACATGACATCAGCTTCCTCAGCACACTATAGTCTACAGCAGTAAGTGAATAGTTACATATTACAGCATAATGTCATGTCTGTTTTCCAATGGTGATGTTAAAATACAGGTACAGTTTTATATCAATCCATCAATTATTTAGACCGCTTGTCCTCATTAGGGTTGCGGTGAGCTTAATTTGACTTTCTCTAAACTTTTGAATGCACACTTTTGAATGCACATGCCCAACTATTCGGAGTTTGGGTACTTTTTGCACAACTTGCTGTTCTCTAACAAGGAGCTGAGTTCACCTGTAAGCCAACTATCGCAATGTTTTTGTGACTAGTGTATATATAGTAGCCTACACAATTTGCTGCAGAGAAGCCACACAAACAAGGAAAAACTTCAGACAGATGTTCCAATGGTGATTGAAACCCCGTTGTAAGATATTTTAGCTGCATATTCTCTTCATGTAGATGAACATTAACAAAACAATATCAGTATGCTGACAATGTGATCTAAATCTTTTTGGGCCTCAGAGTTTGAGCACAGTTTTCAAGTCAGTGTTTGGTACAACAAACTATTCAAGGTAACTTGAATGTGACCGCCGTCAGTGTTGTCTGAAAACATCCATTTCATTAAAATGCATGGCATGTTTTAGGAGCAAGATCTACATAATGACAAATACACAACATAAGAAATAGGACAGTAAAAAACGTCCTTGTGATTTTGTTACTAAAAACGTCAAACAAGATCACCATTGACATTAAACATGTACCTTGTTTGCTTGTTTTATATAAACTTGGGCAGCCTGAGTTCCCGTTTAGTGATTAATGAAGGATTTATAATGCAAGTCTTAAAGCCAGATTCTTGCATCCGACTTTAAGCGATAAACTGAGTGCACCCTGGACTGGTCACCTGTCAATCACAGGGCATTCTAGTTTCCTATGTTGCATGCGTGGCAGACTACAACATCTGCAAGGGGAGATCTTGCAGTTTACATGCCAATGTCATGCACGGATCCCAACGGGTCCATTTCTGTCCGCGATGATCCCAACGGGTCCATTTCTGTCCGCGATGTCAAGCACGTCGTACGGCATTCCAACCGCCCGTTATTTTGATGCAAATGGGGAATGCCACTACGATTGGCAGCGAAAATGCTACGTTCCATCCCACAACACCCTCTTACGCCCAATTCTACCAGTGCAAAGTCTAGCAAAATAAAGAAAAGAAAATTCCACTCATGTATACCGTTGGACTGCACTTTGTGTTAGACTTGTGCTGGGAACGAAAATAGGACCCTTTATTTTCTACTCAAGAGCGAATATTTTCGGTCAAGAAAAAAAGAAGCGGTATCAAACATAATATTGCATCCCAGTTAATTTGACCTATACTGTCTTCCCCTACATAACAATAATGGCAGATAAAAGCCATCAGTCTATTAGTCGCTGTCAGCCATCGTTTTCCCTGGTTAATGGTCTGAGTAACCATTGAGCTTGTACTGCAATTTGTGTTTTGTTTGGGTAGGTGCTGCGTATATGTCGTTGATAGACACATTTCAATGAGTGTGTGTTTTTGAGCTTACAATGTCATGACACACACGTTGTATCTGTAGTGAGCAACGTGAGGAAATAATGTAACTGGGTCGTCACCTGGACAACGTTGACTAATTCACAGCAAACAGTGAGAGAAAGAAACGTGTCTTTACCGTGGTCTCGTCCTCGTGCAAAACCTGGTCGTATCCACTGAGCGCGACGCAGAAAATGATGGCAGTGACGTCCTCAAAACAATGGATCCACTTCTTCCTCTCTGACCTCTGGCCTCCGACATCAAACAGCCTGATGGATAGGAAGCACATTTCCACATTTACAGACAAGCCTTAAAAACATCCTCAGGTTCAGTTAATTGTCACTTAATCGACTATCTGACAGCTCTACTTAAATATACTGTATTCAATCAAACATTGAAAATTGGTGTTTATTTAATTAACCTCAGAGAGTACCAAGCTTGTTGAATCTAAGATAAGTTTATTATATATTATTATATTTAATTGAGGCAATATGGTGTAATAGTTCTTAGTAGTGGGAAAATGATGCTTCAAGAACCACGTGCGATATTTTTTACTCCTCTAGATGTTTTACAGAAAACATCACAGGTGCTTCATAAAGCCTCATTTGTGCATCACTGGGGAAAAATGAAGCGTCATGAGACTCTTGTGATATTTATTACTGTAGATGTTCTTCAAAAAATATCACAAGCGCTTCATGAAGCTTCATTTAGCCATCACTGGGGGCAAATGAAGCAGCATGAAGTGATTCATGACACTTCATTTTCCCAGGAAACCGAAGTGTCATGAACCACTTGTGATATTTTTAACTCCACTAGATGTTCCTCAGAAAACATCACAGGTGCTTCGTGAAGCTTCATTTGTCCATTACTGGGGGGAAATGAAGCATCATGAACCACTTGCGAAATTTATTTATTTTCTTCTTGGTTTAAAGATGCAGTGGACATGTAATCAATTCCTATTGCACTTATCTGTATCTTTAAACCAAGAGTACCATCTAGAGGAGTAAAATATATATATCAAGTGCTTCATAAAGCTTCATTTTCCCATCATTTACTTCTTAGTAAGTCTGCCCTTCTGATTTCCTGGTTTTGAATCTCAGTTCTGGCTTTACTGTCTGGAGTTTGCCTGATCTGACCGTGCTTGCATTTTTCTCTCTCCGGGTACTCCAGTTTCTGCGTTAGGTTAATTGAAGTCTCTAAATTGTGAATTTGAGAGTGAATGCTTGTTTGTTTATTTGTGCCCTGAAATTGACTACACAACATGCTCCTGTCGATTGTTTTGTCACTTTCATTTCACAAAGAGAATGGAATGTAAGAATACTTCAGATTGGCAGTTTTTATTTGTTCCCTTTTATACGTGGTTCCTATCAATAATGCAGTGTAATTGGAAGCTGAACCATGTTTTTCTCTCTCCAAGTGTCATGGCTTTAATATATGATAGAAGCACATACATTAAGCAAGATGTTGCGATTTTGCTTCCCAAAAAAGTAGCAGGCATTTGCTGCTGAAGAATAAAAGTCACATTTTGAAGCAATTGCCCTAACTGTGTGTGCTATTTGGTACGTATTGGTCATTTTTTTCCTGCGGGGGGAAAAAAGGAGACGTCTATTTTCAGCAAGGCGTTTACACACATCCAATTAACTGAGACGTGTTTTCTATTTGAAAAACCCTATAACAGCAATCTTTAGGCTGGTATTGTTAATATTGTATTTTCCGTGTCCACAAAGTCAAGCAATATACTGCCCACTTTAATGTGCAGTATAACGAGGGAAGTAAGTCTGATCATGTATAGCGGATGCCTGATTGAGAGTTGAGGCTATTCTCTCCCTCAGACCACTCCAACACCTCTTCTTGAACCATTTAGCATCGATTGTAACACTCAAGTTCCACTTAAGATATTTCACATTCCTGTCCTCACTTGTGAATCTTGAGACAGTGATGGTAATACGTTACCTGAAGTCTAATTTGGGAAGGATTACTCCCATCTATTTTTGTGCTTCAAGTCCATTTGCAAGTGTACTCCAAGAGAGGGAATGGATCCCTGGTGAATTCAACCAGGTTGTATATTACACGGATAGAATGGTAGGAAGGCTGTTGGGTTACAGAGCCACAGTAGCCAATAGGAGCAACTGAGCTGAAACAAGTATCTCAACAGAACGCGCTCAGCGCAGCACTGGGTTGATTGTATTGCCTAAATATTCAATTTTTGTGTTCTAATTGTGCATTTGACTTTGTAAAAGATCAAATCTCTCTCATGTAAGAAGTTTGGCACTTCGACCACCATTTTAGAGCTCCAGACAGAACCAGAATTATTACCCAATTAGGTTAGACGCACAAGGACTTTGTGTGGATCTTATTAGACTGTGCAATGTGTGCGGCGACTGAGTGTATGTCTGTATACACCTAGAGAATATGCACACATGCAAATAATAAGCAAACCAAATTTGAAAACTAACGTCATCTGTCTTCAATCGCACAGCTCCGTGCTGTAATTCCCTCACATCTCTTTCAAACGATGAGCAATCATAACATCGGATGTTATACTCATTTTTTACAGACTACAACTGCAATAAAGGCGTTTCAATAAAGTACTAGCAGGGTCGTAGGGAATAAGCCATATCGTCACTGTTTTTGTGTGTGCACTGAGTCCCTTTTCAATTTAATGTACTCGTACCTGAAGTGCAGGTTTTTGAAGGTGAAATGTGTCTCCACAATGCCCGTAGTCTTCACCCGGGTCCTCAGAATGTCCTGCTCTGTTGGCTGGTAGTCAGCGGCACCAATTCGATCAAGGCTGTCTAGGTAGCTGCGCATTAAAGAAGACATTTATTTGCTTTAGGGTGAATGTCAAACAAGCAACTCATTATTTATGGAAATTGGTTTGACAAAACTAAGTGAAATATTCAACAAAGCAATATTTCTTTAATAAGAATTCTAAAATTCAGGGACCAAAAAATATCAAAAATATTACATGACAAGAAATGAATGAAATCAGACTACTGAATGACTGCTACTCTGAATCTGTTGATGGTACCCTTAAATTACAGTAGCTTTAAGTGACCCTCAATGTAATTTTATACTAAAGAATATTTAAGATATAAGAATTCTCCCATGCGCAAAACAAAATCAAGAAATAATCAAGCCAATGTGTAAGACCTATCCACTGGATAATCATTGGATAACTACTGCAGTAGTTATTGTTTTAGCCGGCAACAATTATTCAACTGCTGTAAAGTAGTTAATAACTCATCTAAAGCGGTAGAGCACAAACCTCCGCCATACAAACAATGCAAAATAAACTACTTTGGTGGTTTGATGACTCAATGTTAAAGTGAGAGCAGATGATAAAGTGATTCAGCCACATCTTCTGTACACAAATTTAGATATACAATATGATATAATACTGTCTGTATTCATAAAATCCATTCCATTCTTTTGTCATTGCAGACCAGTGAAGTCGTCGTCTCGGCTGTTTACGATTCAGACATATTTACATTTTCATTGGTCTGAGTTGACAGATAGTTAAGCAGGAAGATGGAAGAGCTGCGGCAACGACAAGGAAATGTTGCCATCTGCATCCATCGTGTGCAATAAGTCTGTCAATTTATTTATAAACGTCGGTTTGGCTTCAGCACCTTTTGAGATGGATGCAGGCTTAACTCCCTATGCATGGAAGAACAAGATAAACGTAAAATATAAAAGATAAAATTGGTGATTCGTGCGACTGCACACAGACACGCACATTGAAGCATAACAATACAAGATAATATGGGAGAAAGCCATAAATGTAATATTCCTTTGAGATGGGATGCTTATTTCATTTTGAATCCACTCCGACTCATACTACTAATTAACAGTGCACTATTTTAGTTTTCTCCTAAAAAGAATAAATAGCTGAACAGATAGATGAAGGACAATACAATGTTTGGTAACATAACATAAAAACAATATCTGGTGTGACAGTAAAAATACTACCTGCCGCTTTTCAACTTTGCTGCTTGTTTGTCGTGTTTGAAGATAAAAATAATTACAAACACATAGCCATGGCTTTTTTCAGACATCAATTCTATACCTCCATCCTGCTCTGCACCATTTTGTGATGCTGGCCAGAACAGCTCATTCAACACTTACTTAGTTGCGTTTGCATGTTAGCCAACATTATTTGTGTAGCCCGTTCCTGCAGCCCTCAAGCAGGCTTGGATGTATGACTTTCGGCGTGGGAGGGTAGTGTGACATGTCCTCTGAAGGTGTCACACATGGCAGCGAATTTCAATCAACAGGCAGCCAGATGAAATCGTTTTCTGTGAAGTGGGAATGATGTATACAGTATGCGTGTGTAGGCTTAACACTTTTTGAATAATGCCTGCAAGTTTTAAGGTGTATAGTTTGGTATACACTTGCAGCACTCTAATCTCTACCATTCCAAATTACAATGACGGCTACGTTCTTTGGTGTCAATGTGCTCGGGCCTCTGGTGACAGGTGTGATTCCACAAATTATAATAACAATGTGCAATTAAATAGTATTTCACATTATTATCAAAATACCTAGAAAAATACCTAGATTCATGTCTTTATGATATTTAATAAGGTGCTAGTGATGAGATAATCCCTTTCTAAGTGATTCCAAAATGTGCAGCAAAAATAAGGTCATTAGTAAAGAAAAAGATTAAATAAACCTGAATCCATTTTAATCTCATCAGAACATTAATTTTGATATGACAGTCACGCCTTTCTCTTATCAACACTGTCAGTTTGATCAGCGACACATCAGCACTCGAATCAGAGCCTTCTACATTAAATTCACCAGATGCTGTACACCATGCAACACATTTATTTGCATGAGTGGATTTTTTGTGTATGACAATACAATACATAGATAATGATCCAGATGTTTTAGATTAAATCCAAATGAACAAATTAATTAGAACACCTTGTGGTTGTTTTCCCCCCCACTAAATGTCAGTCATGGGCAATCTTGTAGATCGATCCCCTTGTAGAATTGACATGCACATATCTAATAAACATGATGAGTTATTATCAGCAAAAATGAATTACATAGTTATGGAGCCACAACACTGACAGTAAGATTTGGCATTGAAAAAAAAAATGTCATTGTGGAAAAAGCTGCATTGACATTGAAACAAGTATTGGCATTGTAAAAGGTTGTATTGAAAAATAAAATACAGACATAAAAGAACAACACTTTTCTTTAAGCATATTTTTTGTATTATGATGTCTCTTTCAATGCCAATCTGCAGATTTCTTTTTACACTTTTTTTCAGTGTCACAGGTTTTCAGTTTCAACTCTGGTTTTCAGTTTCACTTTTTTTTTTTCAGTTTTAACTTATTGGCAGTGTTTTGGATACAAGTTCTCCAGGAATTCGCAAGTGACAATGTTTTTGTAGTAACCACTTAGCACATTTAATTATAATTAAATGTGCTAAGTGGTTACTACATAATTTCAAACATGGTGGTTTTTAACGCCACAAAGTTATATGTAGAAAACACAGACTTACAGGCAGTTTAGTTCCTGGTGAACTTGTATCCATGAGTCTCAGACTATTTGCCACAGGGAATTCGGTATTCCCTCGGCCACGCTCTCCTCTCTCCTCTGCTGAAAAGCTGAAAGCGCATTCTCGTGCTCAAAGCCCCGCCCCCAACCCCGCCCCTTCCCCTCCACGTTAAAACACTGCTAATAAGTTGAAATTGAACAAAAGACTGAAACTGAAGACCAGAGAGTTGAAGTTGAAAACCTGTGACACTCAAAAAAAAATTATAAAAAAATAATAATCTGCAGATTGGCATTGAAAAAGACATCATAATATATCAAAATATATTATATATGCTTAAAGAAAATAGTGTTTTTTTTTATGTCTGTATTTTATTTTTTAATACAACCTTTTACAATGCCAATACTTGTTTCAATGTCAATGCAGCTTTTTCCACAATGACAATTTTTTTTCAATACCAAATCTTACTGCCAGTGTTGTGGCTCCATACAGAGTCCGCAAGAGCAGCAGTGAGGAACTGATGGATTTTAAAGGTAATGAGCAGCACAATACTTCACGCTTGAGTTTAAAATAACTTCTTACTGTATAATCTTGTTGATGAAAAGTGAGGTTTACCAACAATGCTTTACTCGAAAATGCATTATTTAATGCAGATTATTGCGGTGAAATAAGTGTTAATGTGTTTTAATAAGATGTGTGTGGGCCAGTAATTGAACCTAAGAAAAGCAGTGAGCAGCTTCTCATTTATAAAAAAAATCTTTTCAGCAGTGGTATTCCATCATAGTGGAATAAAAATAAAATCATTAGAAGTGGAAACTTATTGATTTGCATTAATGAAAGAAAACAACAAAACAAACTGCTGAATCAGATAAAATTGTGTTCAGAACTATGATCAACAACAAGAGCCGTTTTGTAGTATATATTGTACTGTATCATCATTCTATCTACAAATGCAGCAAGAACATTTCCATACTTCACATTCTGGGAGGTTTCATTGGGTTTGTTTTGTGGAAGAGTGGTTCAGGAAGGATGAGAAATTATTTACACACATTGATCGAAACCTTAACCGCGCTGAGAATCTTCTGGATGTGGCAGATTATATGCACAAGGTTGTGACCCAATGTAACAACAATGAATGTGATAACTGAACACTGGATGGATGAGGAGATACGCAGGATGGAGACTGTTATCAAAATGTTTTGACGGCATAAATAATGAGTATAATCAATTCAATTAGTTTCATTCAAATGTAAAAGAGTGACTGTAAGTTAAATAAGATACTTCACGAACAAGCGATCCTGTGGTCCATGCTGTGCAATGTACATCCCTATCTGAATCCATCAACACTATAAAGGGAAATAATGACATACTCACATATAAGCATATGTGCTTTGTGGTAAATAGGTCAACATGCAACCATTTGAGAAAGGGGTTGAGGAGGCTTCAGGCAATACTCATAAAATAGAACTTTCTGCTTTCGTACATAACATACATTACACATACTGACACTGCTATGTGAAAAGCACTTACGTCCATTTTTGTCATTTTTTACATTTTCATGTTTTTGGGATGAAACTGAATGCAGACGTCCCAAAAATTTAAAAATGTAAAAAAAAAAAAAGGAAAAAAAAGTGTTATGCAATATGCATGCCCCTTGATAGGAAGTCAACCTTAAACATTTCTCGACAATAATATGTTATATGTAACCTCACTAGTCTAAACATGACATTCTTATTAATATTACATTTGTAGAATATGAGTTATGCATCAAAATACAGCCGTTTTTATCTGTCGATTGAAGATGACATCACAGTTGCTCAGGGCTCAGGGCTCAGGCAACCAATCACAACTGTTTTCTGAAGCTGAGCTGTGATTGGTTGTTACTTGAGATCTGAGCAACACTGATGTCATCTTCAGTCGACAGTAAGTGGCAAAATGGCCGCCTTCTGACATGACAACGTGATTTGAAATGACTGCATTAACCAGAACAACAAACAATTTATCGGAATCAGCCATCTTTATTGTTTACATTTGCCTCAAACGACTTAGAACTGGGAAATCCGCCTACAAAAGCAGCACCAAACCGCCATTTTGACTTGTGACATCATTTTGGAATTGTTAATTGATAACATTTTTGGAAGATTGCTGCTTAATTCATATTCCACTAACGCAATAACTAACGCAGAATACCATATTTAGACTAGTGGGGTTGCATTGAACATATTATTGTCAACAATATTTTGGGGGGTTGGCTTCCTCTTTAAAAACAGAACCTTAATATTCCTCGAAATCTTTCATTACTGTTACTGCATTGTTTCAAGCATCAAGGACTCAGCATATGACGACAAAAGTTAACCTATCTGAGGTTAGATATGAGTCATACACAAACAGAGACACCACAGGCCAGAACACAACAGGAAGCTGCCATCAATCTTTAATGTGACATTTAGCACACACGGATGTCGTGCATGTGTGTGTCGCAGACACGCTCACACGAGTGCAAATGTTGCTTCAATTGATCACTGGCCATATGGAACTGTTGGAAATAATCTCGCATTTTCACTAAGTGGCGTTCACATGTAAGCATTGTTCGTCTTGACTACATCAGGCACAGGATTTTTTCTATTTTATCTATAAGTCTATTTTTAGAATTCATTTTCACTTCTTCAAATCTCTTGCATCTCTTCTTATGTGCTCTGCCCTATCCATGTCATTTATTCTATTTGATGTGGCCCTCACACTTGCTTTGTTTTATTTCCCGATTCGTATTCATTGATTTTAACCAGTGACTCTTTCCGGAGATGAGTTTGGTCTGATCCTTTATTGATGTGGCCCGTACACAAAGTAGCCTGTCTGTGCAAGTAGAATATCCTGCACATGATGTTACTGTGAGGCTTCAGGTCAGCTTCAAATGTCAATGATCTGGCACACAAGCGGCTGCTAGACCCCCCGTGGCCACTAGAGGGCCACCATGAGCGTCTAAGGATGAGACAAACGTCAAAGTGGGAAGGATGCAGTTTGAGGTATGATTGCATTACATCTCGAATGGAGAGAATCTGCTGCAGGGTGAAAGCTTTCCGCGGCAGGAAGTGGAGCTCACCAGACCTCTTGTTGGCATTTATCAGCTACTTCAAAGTGTCCATATATCATTTTCCATACTGCTCCACCTGTTTATGTTCACGGGGGGTTGGAGGCTATTTCACTGACTTTCGGCAAAGGAAACTACACCCTGGTTTGGATTGGTCCCTAGTCAATTACAGGGCACATTCCCCCTCACACCGCGAACGAGTGGGAATTGAACCCAGGCAAGTAAACCACTACACCGTCACTGACTCCAGTTAAAAATGTTTAGTCAATTTTTACATCGTTGTCGACTTGTCATTTTCCACATGAGCTAACGTTAAATGAAGGGGTCACTGGGACATGAGGCATTAACTTTGTGGTTAAGCTCAAGCACCTCATGATAGTAAAGGATGGGGCTCTGTTTGACAATTGTAACAAATAAATCATAACAATTACAATAATGTTTCAAAGTTTTGTATAACAACACACAACCACTCATCCATTCATGTATTTAACCACAGCTTCATAACTTTAAGCATATGTAAAACAAAATTTTATTTGTCCAGTTGTAGTCAACAGAAAACTGTCGTTTTAATCTAGTTTTAGTCAGGACAATTATTTCCCCTGTAAATTTTTTTTTTGTCAGCAGCATTTCGGATATAAAATTATTTCACATAAATTTTTCTCTCATCTTTTTGATGAAAAACAACTTCACACACACAATTACAGTATATCAATAAGTGGCTATGTCTCCAGTAAATTAGCCACACTGATCTGAATGTATGACTGGATTGCCGATAAGCCAAGACAATTGAAGCCGCAAGGCCGCCATATTGTTCCTCCCAAGAAACCTTTTTTGGCATACGATTTTATAGATTTACAGTATCGAAATTGGAGAACATTTGAGACAATACTTAGAAGAAAGCATGATCTATGATGTTTTAATTTGTTAAACATAAACAAGAGGATTTCAGTTTACAGGAGGAAAACTAATTAAAGAATTATAACTGTAATTCAACAAAAGATGCCTCTGCCAAATCTAATATTGTATGGAGCCACAAAAAAAAATGTCATTGTGGAAAAGCTGTATTGACATTGAAACAAATATTGGCATTGTAAAAGATTGTATTGAAAAATAAAATACAGACATAAAAAAAACACTATTTTCTTTAAGCACATTATTCTTTGTATTATATGTCTTTTTCAATGCCAATCGGCAGATTTTGTTTACAATCTCTCTTTTTTTCCCCCGCATGTTACAGGTTTTCAGTTTCACTTCTCCTTTTTTCAGTTTCAACTTATTGGTAGTGTTTTAACGTGGGGGGCAGAGTTGTGGTTGGGGGCGGGGCTTAGAGCGTGAGAATGCCTTCCAGCTTTTCAGGAGAGGAGAGCGCGCCCTCTGTTGGTTAAAGGCAATACTCATGGTTACAAGTTTACCAGGAACTCCTAAATCGCCTCTAAGCCAGAAGGTTATGTGTGGTTATATATGTTACTTGTGGCGCTAAAACAACCATGTTTGAAATTACTTTATGCATCATGTTTTGCTAATTTAGCTAACGTGCGAACGGGCTTACTACAGAAACACTAACACTGACGCCACAAGGTTATATATAGAAAAAACACAGATTTACAGGCGGTTTGGGAGTTCCTTGTGAATTTGTATACATAAGTATTGCCTTTAGCCAACAGAGGGTGCGCTCTCCTCTTTTTTCTCTTGAAAAGCTGGAAGACGTTTTTCGCGCTCAAAGCGTCACCCCCAACCACAACCCCACCCTTCACGTTAAAACACTGCCAATAAGTTGAAACTGAAAAAAAGAGAAGTGAAACAGAAAACCAATGAGTTGAAACTGAAAACCTGTGACACTCGAAAAAAAACTGAGTATAAAAAAACTGCAGATTGGCATTGAAAAAGACATCATAATACAAAAAAAAAATGCTTAACGAAAATAGTGTTCTTTTAATGTCTGTATTTTATTTTTCAATATAACCTTTTACGATGCCAATACTTGTTTCAATGTCAATGCAGCTTTTTCCACAATGACATTTTTTTTTTCAATACCAAATCTTATTGTCAGTGTTGTGGCTTCATAATATTGGGGTCTAAGGAAAAGAGTGATCAAAGAAAAAGGGGGTCTTCAAAGCAGCACATACTGTCCACTTGTTATTTTATTATTATAATTTTTTTACTTGTTACCCCGCCACAAACATTCCACCCCGCCCCTATACAAACTGCCTACGAGCTGTATATGTCTAATTTGTACGTATACCGTACAGTTTATACAGTAGTCTGCTCGCGAGATAGGAGGAGCAAGATAGCCGCCCTGTCGTTTCAACGGCTTGCACGGGCGTGTATGGGCTATTGGCTATCCAGTCATATGTTCAGATCAGTGGTTATACAGCATTAGTTAGCGGCCGGATTAACATTATTGTTGGAACGTTATAGCTGTTGGATTAATGTTACGTTATAACTATAATTTTTTAACCTTTCACCAAGAATCCACATCCTGTCTGTCCATAGAGTTTAGTCCTGTTTTTATTAAGTGGAATACATTTTCGTCTCGTCTTCATTAGTCGACGGAAATGCATACTGATTTAGTCCCAGTTATTGGTTATTTATGAGTGTTTTAGTCAAGACTAGTCTAGTTTTTGTCTGGTGAAAAATGTGTGTTGACAAAAAATATTTTACCTATTAACCACTAGTCTGCCATGTTGCCCCCAGTAAGAAATACCAGAATAACAAAACGTGTTTATTTGATTACTTATGGTTCTTTGGCTGCGATTGGCTGGCAACCAGTTCAGGGTGTACCCCAGCTGGGATAGGCTCCAGCACCCCCGCGACCCTTGTGAGGACTAAGCGGTTAAGAATGGATGGATGGTTCTTTGGTTAAACTACAATCAGAATTAGCTAGCCAAAGTTATCAAACGACATTATTCTTATGAGTCAACATCTAATTGAGACAGTCAAAACTGTCAGTAATCCAATTTTCCAATTTAAACGACAAGTACTCATTATGCTTCATCAGTCACATTATGATTGGGATCTTCCATTTACTGTGCTGTGCTCATGGCACGGTCGAATAAATAGTGCCTCCCTCATGCTCAATCCATTTTTTCCTCCACGTCACTGCATGTCATTTCACAGGATCTATGGCGTACAGTTGAACAAGGACAACATGCACAAACATGGCACTTAACGTAAAAGGCTCCCCCTCCCCCGCTTCGTTTGCTGCCTTTTCTCCTGCTGTCTCCATCTCCACCCACGCACAGCCACTCAGCATAAATCAGCCCCGCTACTGGTAATGGTAATTGACTGTGTGCGGTAATAGCCTGTGTATGATCACATTCAGAAAATTAGAAATAATTAGTGGTGTGTGTTTGAGTGTGTACTGCAGTTTTGATTTGTACTGGAAATTGTATTCAAAAATCAATGGGGCAGATGAAAAATGTTTTATCTAGGCCTTTTATTCACTTTTTACCTTTAATGTGAGTTTTTTTTCATGTTGCTGTGGTACATGTTTCACCTCCCGGAGCTTCTGTAGCTTCCGCCCTCCCACGTGTTTCCGTCACAGATCCACATATCACAGACAAGCACAACATGGCTACTGCTATATGAAACGAAAAGTTTGCTCCCACGAAAGGAGTCAGTTGTCACAGTGGTGAAAAAAGTATTTGCATTTTGTTATGTTTACTGTCATGATCTGTATTTTGGATATTTGTACTGTTACGAATACATTTAGTGTTTGTTTGTTTTTACGTCTTGTTTTCTAGTGGTTTGTGTTCCGTCTTGCTGGTTAAGTTTTTGTGTTTTGTTGGATTGCAGTTATTTTCATGTGGACAAAGTTGTTAGATTGAAAAAAAAAAACAAGCTATCGCACAGTTCTAATTACAAACAAGTCTTTGAGGGGTTGTGCACATAAACCTCACGAGCTTTTTGTGAACCAGTTGGATGGAACGCTTCAAGGGTTCAAAAGACTTCACCTGCCTGTCACTATTGTCCAGGTGTTCCTCGTTGTCTCGTCAGTTTGGTTGTACAGTATTTAGTTCCATGTTTTCATTCAGTCCTTGTCGGTTCATTGTTTGTTGTTCCTGTCAGTTGTCACTTCCCCATATCATTGTGTTTAGTGTGTTTTTTGTTAGCTACTTTGAATCCGTTTTTTAAATTTTATTTCTATTTTATTTATGTTAATTTAGTTTTTTTCACCTTTTTTCCCCCCTTTTGGGGCATTAAAAAAATAAATAAATATATATATATATATATATATATATATATATATATATATTACTGGTAAATGCTTTTTGACAGCACTCCTGCCTTGCTTCCCTCCATGTGGATCTTCTTTACTCGCACTTAAACATTTCCTATCATTAAACAATTTTAAATTTTAGTCACAGACAACCCAAGTAAACACAAAATTAAGTTTTTTAAAAGAAGGCTTTTAGTATTAAGAGAGAAAAAAAAACCCTACATGGCCCAGTATGAAAAAGTGAAAATTGGCTTGCTCACAACCAGATGTGTTTGCTGCTCTGTTTTTGATCATTGTTGTGACGCAGATGAGCTTCAGCTTGTGGTCAAACATTCTTCCTCAGTCTTTACTGGTATAAGAGCAGAAATCAGGGTTCCATCAATCACAAAAAACATGTAATCCAGCTCCTGTAGTAGCGGACCAGCCCTAGACCACCACACTACCACCCTCATGTTTGACTGTTGGTTCTTTTTCTGACATGCAGTTTTACATTTACTCCAGTTGTAACAGACTCATGCATTCCAAATAGTTCAACTTCTGTCTGATCAGTGCACAGAATAATCTACCAAAAGTCTTGAAAATCATTCAGATGTGGTTGGCAAAACCAAGACAAGCTTTTATGTTATTTGTGGTTTTTGCCATTGAATTGGACTTAATAAAGAAATAAAAATGAAAATACTACTCAGGAAAAGCAGTTTAGAAAATGAAATGACACAATTAAATACTGGGAAGCCTTGATAGAAAATACAGTGACCCTGTAAATGATGAACTCTTGGAAATGAGCTCTCTGATGGACACAAGGTTCCAAACAACTTACATTGACCCAGACAAGGTCAAAAGAAGAGTCAGTGAATTACTGTCTTTTCCCACTGACAAAATCTTACCACAGCGAAGAGACAGGGTCTCAGCCAGACCCCAAGAGGAAGAAAAACCTTCTTCTTCTTCAAGAGGAGTCATGGCCAGTCAGAGACAGACTGGACTAGCAGCTTATCTGCTATTGCCAGAGGCGGACCCTGACACGGTTCCACTCCAGTGGCGGAAGAGCCATGAATTCAGCTTTTCAAGGATCCCTAACCTGGCCAAGAAATACCTCTCTATCCTGGCGATAAGCACTCCATCTGAGACAGTTTTCACTGTGGGGGGAAAAGTTGTTAAATGCAGCAGGGTATGTATCTTCCCTGCCCAAAAATGCATACACATTACACAGAAAAACACAGACTTATGATACGGCACCACTGCCAAAATGTTTGTTCTTGCCATATATTCAGGGAAACGCGCCAAACTGTTTATCTTTTAAAAGAAAGTTGAACAACAGTTTTAAGTTTTACAGGACAATAGGGCTAATTATATTACGTTTTTGATAAAACTAAAACTTGTTTTGAGATTTTACGGTAATTTGTACTTAATGCTTTCTATAAAAAGTAGGGGCAGGGAAAACAGAAAAATAAGTACTTTTGTTTTTGTGAAAAAAAAGGAGTGTATTTTTAAATTTTAGTTTTTTTTGCCCAAAATTGCTCAAGGACGTTTAGTCGAATGCCCATCCTTCGTTTGATGTGCAGACCACAAACTCAACAAACTCATTATGTGGCAGGGAGAATGAAACGATGCTGACATTTGAAAATGACAAATACTGATAGATGGTAGTTATGAAAAAGAGAATAAATGAGGGAACACACACACACACGCACGTACGCACACACACACACACACACACACACACACACACACACACACACACACACACACACACACACACACACACACACACACACACACACACACACACACACACACACACACACACACACACACACACGTGTACGTACTACTGCGCTGAATCGTTGAGTTGGTACTCTCGAGCACGGCTGAAACATTCCTGGATCCCCGAGTCGGACCAGAGACGAATCATGGAGGAAAGCAGCTCACTGGAGTACGGCTCTGTGTCCTCCATACGACTAACTACGTCACACACCATCTTAGCATCCGCCTAAATGGGAGACAAAGGAGGGGGAAATAAAGTCAGGTAAAAGTATCACAAAGATCAAAGTAGCCCAACATTAATAAACATCCATTTTTTCAAAACGTCATAATTAGTCTAAAACTAACACTAAACTGCTAATAATCATTTTGCATGAAAAGAAAAAAATATATATAATGAATTGAGAAAAAAAAATCTGTAAATATCTGAATCTGCAGCTGCTAAACCACGAGTATGCGGCCTCTACTATAGTGTAAATTTGCCAAAGGTTGCTGCTGCTGTGTTGCTGTACAGGATTTGGTATCTGCTTCTCCAGTATAAATCTCATCTAATGCCAATTAGATGATGGATGATTTAATAAAAACACCAACAATGAGCCAAGACAAAGATTTGAATGATTTTATGCTAATTCATTTTGTACAAGGTTTCAAACAAAAACCAAAAACATTGGCCTGTTAAAGTGTAATACAACTTAAACTTATTCCTGTTTTTTTTTTTTAATTATACAATATTCATTGTTGTGTTGTGTTGTGTGCCATAGACTATGCTATGTTTACCACCAAATCTTTTCTGGTTTCATAATGTACAGGTCACAATGGAATTCCATCAATTGTGTCTACATAATTACAGCAGGTTTACCAAAGACTTTTTCAAATTGCTTCCAACCTTTGACGTGGTCGCGGTAAAAATGGACAAGCCACCACCTTATTCCTTTCCCTTTGTGCCCTCTCTAATTTCTAAAGTTGAAATATGCCCTTGATTTGAGACAAAGGTTACTAAAATACTGAAAAGATACATATTTGATGAGCATTGTCATTACTGCTGAAGAGCCTGTAATGTTCCAATTATCCCTATACATTTTTTTTACCTCAGTCTCATATTTCCTAAAAAATAATTCCAGTGTCTAAGTCACAACCCCTTATTCATTAATCTTCACTCCCTCATGAACATATCTCTGCTATCGCTGCTACAGCAAAATGCATACAGTACACCACTGTGATGAAGAAGCCAAGCCAATGAATGTAGATGCAAAACAAGACTCATTTGCATAAAAAGCATCCTTTTTTTTGGTCAGTTTAAGACGTCTTGGTTAAGCAGTCTACATGCACAACTCAGTAAAAAGTATCCAAGCTTGTGGCAATACATTATGGGATGTGTCCATGCTGGTCCACTAATAATAAAATTAGGAGATCTGCTTTCACTTTGGCAATGAGGACAAATACTGCACAGTACTCATCATTATAAGTGGATATTGAAAACATGTTGCAGCTTGTTGGGGGACTGATATGCTGTTGGCCTTTCTGGCACTAAGAACTCCTTTGCTGTTTGATAGTGTTTTCCGTTCATTACGTTTCTGCATGATAAAGGCTCTATGATCCGTTTTGTGGCATCTTCGTTATACTGGCAGACAAAATGTTTCCGTCGACTTTTGAATTCATTTTGCTTTTGTGTTATGAGCCACTTCCAGAAGAAGCCACGCAAGCTCAAGTCATAATATTCGCTCCACTAAGTTTCACAGATGGGCTTCTATTTTGTTTTGTTTATTTATTTTTTAATTTTTTGCACAAATTGATTCTTCCCATCACCTTGCTAAAGGTGAGTCCGTCAGTCCATAGTTTTTCAGCACATTTGTAGAATGTACTTTTTGGGGGGCAAATTCAAACCTACCCTTCCTTTTCTTGCTAGTGGGGAATTTGCATTGTTCAATGCAGTTTTTCCCAACCTTTACTAAGTCAAATTACAAAAATCTCATGGCAGAACAAAATACACAATGTCACCAAAACCATGCATACTTAAATAATTATATCATTTTACTTAGTTTCGGTGAATATGAATGTGAAATACTGTAAAAAGTACTTGAGAGAATTAAAGAAAGACTCACAGACCTGAATAATTTTCAGACCAAATTCACAATCCAATTCTTTAGGAAGGCAGTTTATTCTTCAAGTGTTACTAATGTGACTGAATGAAAGCACAAAAAGGAGCACTTGTAATGTCAATTTCCCAGGCTTTAACCAAATTTACAGTCTTCTCTTTCAGCTGCTGAGGCACCGTGAACATGACCGGCTCCTTCAATATACTGTAAAAGCTCCTGGCTGCTTCTACTCGGCAACTGAATCCATCCCACTGGAATGGATTTGATTTGATATAAACATTTTTTTTCCTTTTCTTCTGTGTGGGTTAAAGCTGAGCTTCAGCTTCCTCCTGGTGATTGATGCTCCCAACACTCTCTTCACAGCCACACAGCTCCTGATATGGGGAGTGTGTGTGTGTGTGTGTGTGTGTGTGGGTGTGTGTTTGCCTTTGTGTATTATGAGGACATGTCACCTGAATACACGCAACACTGCGAGGACATTTTGAATTATGAGGACACAGCCCATGTCCTCATAATTCATTCAATGCAGAAGTGCTTCTAGGGCTGTAGAAGGCTTAAATCCAAAGTTTTAGCCAATGTCCTTGTAAACCATAATTACATGAATTTGTGTATTTTTGTGTATTTGATGACGCCCCCTGTAGGAAGGTCCTCGTAATGCACCACTTCATGAATTATTCACACCAGTGTATATTTCACAGCATTTGATTGGCTGACCGTCACCTGTCCCCACAATTACGCACATGTCCCCATAATTCCGTTTTTTCTCAAAATGCTGTGTATTGTGAATGTTTGTCTGTAGACGCAGAGCCTTTTTTTTTTTTTTGCAGCCACCAATTCCTAAGTAGATAAATTAAATAATGAAATACACTATGACATTTAATTATATATTTCAGCATTTAATTCTTGCAGTGGTTGTTTATTTGAAAATATACAATGGTTAACAGCTGTTTATCACATCACTTTGAACAGCTGGAGGCAGAGACAGAGAAACTGTCAGTGCCGTATATTGATTCATCATTTAACATCCCACCCTGCCTTTACAATGTAACATCTTTCTGTACACCAGTGGCCAAATGTTTTGAGAATGACATTGATTTTCTAAAAATCTCCAGTGCTGACTTATTATTATTGTTTTTTTATGATGGCAATTTGCATGTACTCCAGAATGTTATAGTGATTAGATGAATTGCAAAGTCCCTATTTGCCATGAAAATTAAAGTAATTTCCTTTAGTGACCTTACAAACTTTAAGTGAAGAAGGCTTCAGGGCACCCAAGAAAATCCAGCAAATGCCAGGACTATCTCCCAAAGTTGATTCAGCTGCGGGATAAGGACATCACCACCAGTGTAGAGCTTGCTCAGGAATGGCAGTAAGCAGGTATGAGTGCATCCACACCCATGGTGAGGGAGTAAGACTTTTGGAGGATGGCCTGGTGTGACCAGTGAAAAGGGGATTCCATAAATACAGACCAAAATAAGAAAAAAAGAGTTGAAGTTATTTTCTCTGATTAACCCCCTTTCCAAATGTTTGGGGCATCCGGAAAAATGCTTGTCTGGAGAAGAAAAGGTGAGCGCTACCATCAGTCCTGCTTCATGCCAAAAGGAAAGCATCATGTGACCATTCATTTGCAGGGTTGCTTCTCAGCCAAGGAATTGGGCTCGCTCACAATTTTGCCAAAAAACACATGCATCCATTACTAAAGTATAGTACTAAAACATCCTCGGACAGCAACTGTATGACAGCAGCAAGGTTATTTTATTTACTAAAGCAAAAAAACATTTTCGTTAATGAAAAAAAAAACCTTTTTAAAAAAGTGAAACTGAAATCACATTTTATGATTACAAAATGATCTATAACTCTAGCAATAATATCCTTTGTTTTTGTCTGTGGTAATTCATTTAATATATGAGCCTTTGGGGTTCATTTTAAATGTGATCTATTTTTTTTTGTTGACACTGTAAATCATAGAACAATAGCCACTCTTATCAACAAAGTTCATAATCCAACGACTGAACCAATTTGTTGATTTGAACGGGATTTATTATATTGCCCTGAGTACGGAAGTGACGTCATCTAGCAGCCCCGATAGAGAACCGCCCCCGGCTCTATTTACTTCACGAGATGTGATGGCGTGTAGCTGTGCTAATGAGGTAGGTTTGAAGCTCGAATTTTTCCTGTTGTTGTTGGTCGCTTGTGTACATTGCTCCCTCTTTCGCGAAAATGATTTATAATGCAAGTCCAGTGTAAGTGCAGCTAAGCTTACGTTAGCATACCTAACCATCTGTTGATTATGATGGATGCAGCTAATTATTTAGAATTGCTACGCTTCTGTTAGCGACGGTTAGCATAGCAGAGCTAACCGTCTGTTGAGTAAGATGAATGCTAATTGCAATTTTTAAGAGGAAAGCAATAACAGGCTGGTTTTTGATGTGAAAATATACAATGGCTTAGTATTACCAGTACAGTATAAATGAAGTATTGGTAAATTGCTGCATTTGTGTTTACTTAAATTTGTTCTTTCAATAGAAATATTTCAGTAAAGTCTGTTAGTGTTCATTACATTTAATTTATGCAAATATTTAGCAGAGCTGTGCTATCCACTGTATTTTATTTTCGTTGGCACATTTACTGCACACTGCACAGGCTATTATGGTACACTGAAAGTCAACTTCAAGACATTTGCACCAAGTTACCTATCAAACTGATTGAAACTCATTTTTTTCTATAGCTTTAGATCATTATCTTCAGTGAGACATGTCAGTCATGAGGCCACAGAGGGCAAAAGTTAAACCCAAAGAAGAGGTAGCATACTTTTCATCCTTAGGTAAAGACAAGAATGGCTTCACCATAAAATATATTAATTAATTCAAAGGTGAGTATTGGTAAAATATTCTTTAGTATGGGTCTAGTTTTCATTATTGTTATAATGAAATATTTCTGTTGTATCCTTTTTTCTTTGTAAGGTCGAGGAGTGTTCAGTTCCTGCTCCTTTCAGAAGAGAGACTTTCCTACTGAATATCGAGGAGAAGTTCTAAGCAAACAGGAACGTGAAAACAGGCTGAGAGTGTATCATGATGCCCGGAAGGTTTTCATGTTTGAATTTCGCTACAATGGAAAAACACTATGGTATGTTTATATGGTGTGTTGTCACACTTAATTTTGTTTTTTGGGGGGGATATCGTGCAAGGTTTGACAAAACATAAAAGATTAATTAAAACTCAAAAGCAAAAGTACATTCTTTTCTCAATATAATTTTTTTATTTCATTTTTTACAATATTGTGACTTGTTTTTTTATTTTACTTTTACAGTTATCGTGAGTATCGCTAACCTCACAATATCATGTTAATTATCATATCGTGATTTCTTATGACATTTGGATATTGTGTCATACATGTGACATACTAGAATTACTGGTCGCACATTCATGATTACATGAAATTATATTATAGCAGTCTAGTCTTAGTAAGAATTTAATTGTATTGGTATTTTTGTCTATTCATCTGCCCCAGGTTTCCACTGAAGCACAACCTGATGAAGACACAGCTATCAGACTGCGCCAAAGTTGACCAGGTGACTAGATTTCTTTTTGAATGTTGTTGAAATCAGTTTTCCGAAGCAAGACATTAGTGGAGGGTGGAGATACTAGGGCTGCACAATATGTGGAAAATATCTTGCCGCACGAATGACTCATGCAATATGTGTATTGCAAAGACGTGCAACAAATGAATATTGGATTAATTGTATACTTTAGTCTGAAGCTAAGCGATATGGCCAAAAAATAAAATAAAAAGTATTTTAAACCAACCATCCAGCATTCTGCCACCACTTGTGCAAAATTACAACTCACAATAACATCTGGATGTAACAGAACATAACAACAGCTTTTAATAATCCAGAAGACAAAATACATTTCACGATTTAGCAAATTTTCAACGATTCAATTTAAATTTAATTTATTCAATTAATTTGATTTATTGCCAGGCCCTACTTGAGTCTGAATTTGACCAATCAGAGACAACATTAATTGCGCATCGCCATACAAGAGAATTGTATCGAGGAGCAATACTAACAAAAAATAACTTATTTGGATAAGACTAGATCACAATGAGCATGATTATTTTTCTGCACGTACGTGTATTTCTTTAATTAGATTATATAGATATATATATTAGGTCCATGTTCAATGTCAAAATAATCTCCATCACTGTATAAAACACCCATGTCGCATGTTTTGTCAATACTGTGCAGACCTCACAGGTGCATAGTCTTCACAATGTCGTAGTTGTGAATAACTGACACTCTGAGGACAGTGTATTTACACACTGCGAATGTAAAATAAGTTTTCAGGGGTTTGGAGTTACACATACAGTCCTCATAATTCATACTCTGGTATGGACACTCTGAGGACTGTGTATTTTCTATTAATTGTTTCATTGTGAAAAATAGACGTCACCAATTTACACAAACCACTAGTGCTGACGGATTATTTATTTTTCAAATAGCAAATAAAATGTGTTTGCATTCACAATACTTTAACCTATTCATTGTTCTTTATGTACTGTAACTGTGTAAATGCACAGGTACAGTCGTGTTACTAAGAATTTAATTGTATATGTATTTTTCTCTTCATGTGTACCAGGTTTCAAATGAAGCACAACCTGAAGACATAGCTAAAGATGTAGCTGTCACAGACCAAGTTGACCAGGTGACTAGATTTGTTTTTGAATGTTGATGTTGAAATACATTTTTCAGAAGCAAGACGTAGCACAATATATAAAAAAATATTTTGTCGCACGAATGGCTCATGCATATACTGTATGTATGTATACAGTATATGTGTATTGCAAAGACATGCAACAAATGAATATTGGATTGTATACTTTAGTCTGACTTTGACCAATCAGAGACTACCTTAATTGCGCATCGCCATACAAGAGAACCGTATTGAGGGGCATTACTAACAAAAAATAACTTATTTGTATAAGACTAGATCACAATAAGCATGCTTATTTTTCCGCATTAACGTGTATTTCTTTCTTTGGATTATAAAGATTTCTCTATTTCTCTATCTTTATCTCTATATCTATCTATCTATATCTATATATCTGTCTCTCTATGTCTCTCTCTCTCTATATACAGTATATATATATCTATACATCTATATCTGTATGCATGTGTGTGTGTGTATGTGTATATATATATATATATGTATATATATATACATACATATATATATATATATATGTATATATATATACATACATATATATATATATATAGATATGTATGTATATATACATACATATATATATATATATATATATATAGATATATACTGTATATATAGAGTGTGTATGTATACAGTATATGTATAGATCTTTTTTTTAGGTCCGTGTTAAATGTTTAATCTCCATCACTGTATAAAACACCCATGTCGCATGTTTTGTCAATACTGTGTAACCCTTGCAGATACATAGTCCTCACAATGTCGTAGTTGTGAATAACTGACACTCTGAGGACAGTGTATTTACACACTGCGAATGTAAAATAAGTTTTCAGGGGTTTGGAGTTACACATACAGTCCTCATAATTCATACTCTGGTATGGACACTCTGAGGACTGTGTGTTTTCTATTAATTGTTTCATTGTGAAAAATAGACGTCACCAATTTACACAAACCACTAGTGCTGACGGATTATTTATTTTTCAAATAGCAAATAAAATGTGTTTGCATTCACAATACTTTAACCTATTCATTGTTCTTTATGTACTGTAACTGTGTAAATGCACAGGTGGTCGTGTTACTAAGAATTGAATTTTATATGTATTTTTCTCTTCATGTGTACCAGGTTTCAACTGAAGCACAACCTGAAGACATAGCTGAAGACGTAGCTGTCACAGACCAAGTTGACCAGGTGACGAGATTTCTTTTTGAATGTTGATGTTGAAATCCATTTTTCAGAAGCAAGATGTTGCACAATTTATAAAAAAAAATATCTTGTCGCACGAATGGCTCATGCAATATGTGTATTGCAAAGACATGCAACAAATGAATATTGGATTGTATACTTTAGTCTGATTTTGACCAATCAGAGACTACCTTAATTGCGCATCGCCATACAAGAGAATTGTATTGAGGAGCATTACTAACAAAATATAACATTTGGATAAGACTAGATCACAATGAGCATGCTTATTTTTCCGCATTAACGTGCATTTCTTTCTTTGGATTATAAAGATCTCTCTATCGCTATCTTTATCTCTATATCTATCTATATATCTATATATCTGTCTCTCTCTCTCTATATACAGTATATATATCTATACATCTATATCTGTATGTATGTATGTGTATATATATATATATATATATATATATATATATATATATATATATATATATACTGTATATATAGAGTATGTATGTATATATGTATATGTATGTATGTATGTTTATATATACAGTATATGTATAGATCTTTTTTTTAGGTCCGTGTTAAATGTTTAATCTCCATCACTGTATAAAACACCCATGTCGCATGTTTTGTCAATACTGTGCAGCCATCACAGGTGCATAGTCCTCACAATGTCGTAGTTGTGAATAACTGACACTCTGAGGACAGTGTATTTACACACTGCGAATGTAAAATAAGTTTTCAGGGGTTTGGAGTTACACATACAGTCCTCATAATTCATACTCTGGTATGGACACTCTGAGGACTGTGTATTTTCTATTGATTGTTTCATTGTGAAAAATAGACGTCACCAATTTACACAAACCACTAGTGCTGACGGATTATTTATTTTTCAAATAGCAAATAAAATGTGTTTGCATTCACAATACTTTAACCTATTCATTGTTCTTTATGTACTGTAACTGTGTAAATGCACAGGTGGTCGTGTTACTAAGAATTGAATTTTATATGTATTTTTCTCTTCATGTGTACCAGGTTTCAACTGAAGCACAACCTGAAGACATAGCTGAAGACGTAGCTGTCACAGACCAAGTTGACCAGGTGACGAGATTTCTTTTTGAATGTTGATGTTGAAATCCATTTTTCAGAAGCAAGATGTTGCACAATTTATAAAAAAAAATATCTTGTCGCACGAATGGCTCATGCAATATGTGTATTGCAAAGACATGCAACAAATGAATATTGGATTGTATACTTTAGTCTGATTTTGACCAATCAGAGACTACCTTAATTGCGCATCGCCATACAAGAGAATTGTATTGAGGAGCATTACTAACAAAATATAACATTTGGATAAGACTAGATCACAATGAGCATGCTTATTTTTCCGCATTAACGTGCATTTCTTTCTTTGGATTATAAAGATCTCTCTATCGCTATCTTTATCTCTATATCTATCTATATATCTATATATCTGTCTCTCTCTCTCTATATACAGTATATATATCTATACATCTATATCTGTATGTATGTATGTGTATATATATATATATATATATATATATATATATATATATATATATATATACTGTATATATAGAGTATGTATGTATATATGTATATGTATGTATGTATGTTTATATATACAGTATATGTATAGATCTTTTTTTTAGGTCCGTGTTAAATGTTTAATCTCCATCACTGTATAAAACACCCATGTCGCATGTTTTGTCAATACTGTGCAGCCATCACAGGTGCATAGTCCTCACAATGTCGTAGTTGTGAATAACTGACACTCTGAGGACAGTGTATTTACACACTGCGAATGTAAAATAAGTTTTCAGGGGTTTGGAGTTACACATACAGTCCTCATAATTCATACTCTGGTATGGACACTCTGAGGACTGTGTATTTTCTATTGATTGTTTCATTGTGAAAAATAGACGTCACCAATTTACACAAACCACTAGTGCTGACGGATTATTTATTTTTCAAATAGCAAATAAAATGTGTTTGCATTCACAATACTTTAACCTATTCATTGTTCTTTATGTACTGTAACTGTGTAAATGCACAGGTGGTCGTGTTACTAAGAATTGAATTTTATATGTATTTTTCTCTTCATGTGTACCAGGTTTCAACTGAAGCACAACCTGAAGACATAGCTGAAGACGTAGCTGTCACAGACCAAGTTGACCAGGTGACGAGATTTCTTTTTGAATGTTGATGTTGAAATCCATTTTTCAGAAGCAAGATGTTGCACAATTTATAAAAAAAAAAATCTTGTCGCACGAATGGCTCATGCAATATGTGTATTGCAAAGACATGCAACAAATGAATATTGGATTGTATACTTTAGTCTGATTTTGACCAATCAGAGACTACCTTAATTGCGCATCGCCATACAAGAGAATTGTATTGAGGAGCATTACTAACAAAATATAACATTTGGATAAGACTAGATCACAATGAGCATGCTTATTTTTCCGCATTAACGTGCATTTCTTTCTTTGGATTATAAAGATCTCTCTATCTCTATCTTTATCTCTATATCTATCTATCTATATCTATATATCTGTCTCTCTCTCTCTATATACAGTATATATATCTATACATCTATATCTGTATGCATGTGTGTATGTATGTATGTATGTGTATATATATATATATATATATATATATATATATACTGTATATATATATATATACTGTATATATAGAGTATGTATGTATGTATGTATGTTTATATATACAGTATATGTATAGATCTTTTTTTTAGGTCCGTGTTAAATGTTTAATCTCCATCACTGTATAAAACACCCATGTCGCATGTTTTGTCAATACTGTGCAGCCATCACAGGTGCATAGTCCTCACAATGTCGTAGTTGTGAATAACTGACACTCTGAGGACAGTGTATTTACACACTGCGAATGTAAAATAAGTTTTCAGGGGTTTGGAGTTACACATACAGTCCTCATAATTCATACTCTGGTATGGACACTCTGAGGACTGTGTATTTTCTATTGATTGTTTCATTGTGAAAAATAGACGTCACCAATTTACACAAACCACTAGTGCTGACGGATTATTTATTTTTGAAATGGCAAATAAAATGTGTTTGCATTCACAATACTTTAACCTATTCATTGTTCTTTATGTACTGTAACTGTGTAAATGCACAGGTACAGTCGTGTTACTAAGAATTTAATTTTATATGTATTTTTCTCTTCATGTGTACCAGGTTTCAACTGAAGCACAACCTGAAGACATAGCTAAAGACATAGCTGTCACAGACCAAGTTGACCAGGTGACAAGATTTCTTTTTGAATGTTGATGTTGAAATACATTTTTCAGAAGCAAGACGTTGCACAATTTATAAAAAAAAAAAGATCTTGTCGCACGAATGGCTCATGCAATAGGTGAATTGCAAAGACATGCAACAAATGAATATTGGATTGTATACTTTAGTCTGATTTTGACCAATCAGAGACTACCTTAATTGCACATCACCATACGAGAACCGTATCGAGGGGCATTACTAACAAAAAATAACTTAATTGGATAAGATTAGATCACAATGAGCATGCTTATTTTTCCGCATTAACGTGTATTTTTTTTTCATTGGATTATAAAAATATATAGATATAGATAGATCTTTTTTTTTAGGTCCATGTCGAAATAATCTCCATCACTGTATAAAACACCCATGTCGCATGTTTTGTCAATACTGTGCAGCCATCACAGGTGCATAGTCCTCACAATGTCGTAGTTGTGAATAACTGACACTCTGAGGACAGTGTATTTACACACTGCGAATGTAAAATAAGTTTTCAGGGCTTGGAGTTACACATACAGTCCTCATAATTCATACTCTGGTCAGGTATGGACACTCTGAGGACTGTGTATTTTCTATTAATTGTTTCATTGTGAAAAATAGACATCACCAATTTACACTAACCATTAGTGCTGACGGATTATTTATTTTTGAAATGGCAAATAAAATGTGTTTGCATTCACAATACTTTAACCTATTCATTGTTCTGTATGTACTGTAACTGTGTAAATGCACAGGTACAGACTTGTGTGTTACTAAGAATTGAATTTTATATGTATTTTTCTCTTCATGTGTACCAGGTTTCAACTGAAGCACAACCTGAAGACATAACTGAAGACGTAGCTGTCACAGACCAAGTTGACCAGGTGACGAGATTTATTTTTGAATGTTGACGTTGAAATACATTTTTCAGAAGCAAGACGTTGGCACAATATATAAAAAAATATCTTGTCGCACGAATGGCTCATGCAATATGTGTATTGCAAAGACAAGCAACAAATGAATATTGGATTGTATACTTTAGTCTGACTTTGACCAATCAGAGACTACCTTAATTGCGCATCGCCATACGAGAAACGTATCGAGGGGCATTACTAACAAAAAATAACTTAATTGGATAAGATTAGATCACAATGAGCATGTTTATTTTTCCGGATTATCGTGTATTTTTTTTCATTGGATTATAAAAATATATAGCTATAGATAGATCCTTTTTTTTTAGGTCCATGTTCAATGTCGAAATAATCTCCATTACTGTATAAAACACCCATGTCGCATGTTTTGTCAATACTGTGCAGCCCTCACAGATACTTAGTCCTCACAATGTTATAGTTGTGAATAACTGACACTGAGGACAGTGTATTCATACACCGTGACTGTAAAATAAGTTTTGAGGGCTTGGAGTTATTATACAATTCATACTCTGGTCAGGTATGGATTCTCTGAGGACTGTGTATTTTCTTGTTTTTGTTTCATTGTGAAAAATAGACGTCACCAATTTACACAAACCTGTAGTACAGAAGGATTTATTTATTTATTTTTGTAATGGCAAATAAAATGAGTTTGCATTTACAATACTTTAACCTATTAATTGTTCTTTATGTACTGTAACTGTGTAAATGCACAGGTACAGTCGTGTTACTAAGAATTGAATTTTATATGTATTTTTCTCTTCATGTGTACCAGGTTTCAACTGAAGCACAACCTGAAGACATAGCTGAAGACGTAGCTGTCACAGACCAAGTTGACCAGGTGACGAGATTTCTTTTTGAATATTGATGTTGAAATCAGTTTTCAGAAGCAAGACGTTAGGAGTGAAGAGTGTAGAGTAGATGCTAGGGCTGAACTATATAACTAACAAATATAATCACAACAATTTTTTATGCAATGTGTATTGCCAAGACGTTCAAAATATTGTATCCAACAATAAGCTTGTATGGGACTAAAATTCCTACAAGTCAACATTAAAAATTGGTAAATGGTAAATTGGTGGTAAATGGTAAATTAACTTTAGCACATTAGCCCATCAATGGCGGGAGCTACTTCTGCCGCGAGCGCTCGACACTTTTCTCAAGCTTCTACTTCGAGTGTAACATCACTAAGTAACAGCGAAGTAAAGCTAGTAAATATTTATGACCACCCGCCAAAATGAATTTTAACCCGCATCTGGCAGGTTAATTTTAGAGCCACTGTATATATGCATAAGTATGTGTGCATCTACTGTATATATGGATATCATTGCTGTCCTGTGAAAAACACGTTTCCATTTTTAGGTCGCGGGCTGCTCTCCGGTAGCTCCTATGGTGGAAGTGTTTTTCACAGAACAGCGACAATATGTGTATGTATGTATGTATGTAATAATTGTTTTCGTTTAAAAAATTAGGTTGCTGATGTATCCAGTTCAAGTGAGGATTCGTTAGCAGAGGAATATGTTCCAGATTCTCACAGTACTTCGGACACTTCCTACATTGAACCTGTTTCAGAAATTCAGAAATCCGAAGGTATTTCAGGAATGAGCTATGAGAAAACTGCTCATCCTTTAAGATGAGAGGTAGTCATGTTTTAAAGAATAAAATGTTCAATGTTCACTGACTCTTTTGCATCTGGTTTCATGTCGAGCTTATCCATTACAAAGCTGTGTTTGACCTAGATAACCTGTTCACATAAGAAGCAGTTTTATTAACATACCAGTTTCAGTCTGTCCTAAAATTGTAAGTTGTAACATGAGCACCATGTTAAAACTTACAATTTTAGGACAGATCAGGTATGACTTTGCATTTCACAGTATTGTTATGTACAACAATGTGTCCTTATATCAGGTAAGTCATTACACATCAATGCCATTTTAGTTTGTGTAAAGTCAGAATGCCAGAACTTTCAAATCACTTCAGTGACATGGTTGCTGTGTGTTGTGTAAACTTTGTCCTTGTAATGTGAGTTGGTCCTCATAATTACCATTTTTGCAATGGGCGTGGCTTATTTAGGTCATTATCTATGTCCTCACAATTACGGATTTTTTCAGGTTTTTCTTTTTTTCGTGTGTTGAGTTTTTTCAAGTTTTGAAGTGAAATTTTCCTGGACAACCCCAAAAAAAAAATTTGGGTGCAAGTCCCATCTCTCTGGCATTAGCAGAAAGGGGTGTCCCTGTAATACACAATTAAACCGGTTTGGAAAAAATGTCCTCATAATACACAGAGGCAAGTAGGTGTGTGTGCATCTGGATGTGTGTGAATGAGGTTCAGTGCAATGTGAACAAACAGTCTGTTTTCTATTTGTACACTTTAAAGTGCTGGGCAGGAGGCCACAGACACACTTAGAAGCACTGAGCAGACAAAGGGCGCTGTATAAACAGATCATATTGAACAGGGTCAGTAGTGTGAATGTGAGTGCATTGTGTGTGTGTGTGCATGTGGTGGTGATGGGCTTTGTGCTGTGCTTTGTATTCATTTCCTTTATAATCTCACACTTATACATATATATGAAAAAGCAAAAACAGCATCATTAAAGGTCCTCTCTAAGGTCAGGACATTGGCACTTATTGTATAGTTTTGGACTTAAAAAATATGTCTGGGGGAAAAAATTAAATATAAAATCTCTCCAAAACAGACTCAGCATTATTTCTAGGCTTGTTTTCTGATTATTTTTTGGCAGATTTGGGAACGCCCACATTTAGTATGGGAGCCTGCTTACGTCAGAGGTGGAAGATGAGCCCATTTTCTCCCAGTAGTACGTGTGTCAGTTTTTTTTTTATTCAATATTTACCAATTTAAAGTGTATAATATTTTGAGCACAAATCTATAACCGCTCTTGAAACTGCTTATTTCTCATTCTGTGAAAGAAAGCTGTGGTGCGTAATCATGAGCAGAGTCATTTGCACCCAATACACACAGCTTTATTGAGCTATAATCGCTGGCGTCGGGCCAAAACCGCTATATCACAATTTGATAAATGTCACATTTTTCATATCTATCCGATTGGTCAGTCCACACGTGTGGGTGCTATTTTTACATGTTAATAACCAAGCTAACGTTAATATATGAACAAAAATCCCATTTTTGGGTTTTCATGAAAAGTGATGATTTTGAAGGTATGAAGATTCCACCGAGGCCAATATGTACCGTATGAATCGCTGGGATAGGCTTCAGATAGGTTCCGCGACCCTTGTGAGGACAAGCGGTTAAGAAAATGGATGGATGGATGTTAAACTAATGATTAGATTTAATTTTGTGATGTGGTGAGTGCACAATGATAGCACAGAATTGATTAAAAAAAAAAAAAAGGTCATTTAGGAAGTGGTTCTGAAATTGCTATTATGGAAAAATGAATCCTAGTTTATTTTCCGAAAAAATAAATAAATAATAAAATAAGCTGTAGCGGTGACACTGTAGATCTGTAAAGATAATGGGTGAGACTGAACCTATTATAAGAGATTTAACCTAAAATGCGTGTTTTTGGGATGCGTGGGGAATTTGGAATATGTGATGAAAAATCCCAAAAACGTGGGGAGAACATCCCTAACCCGAACCGCCACACAGGAAGCCCATGATTCAAACCCCAAATCTCAGAGCTGTGAGGCAGACGTCAAAACCACTAATTCACCATGCTGTGCAAGTAATTATTGAAACGTAAATTAGCTAAATCAGTGGCTGTTCTTTATAAAGTAAAGGATTTCCTAATTCAGAAAGGTCTTCATGTGTTGTACTCTTCTCTTGTGTTGCCTCACATGGCATATAATGCTGAAGTTTGGGAAAATGTATAGACCCAATTATTAAATTACAGAAAAAAGATCTTGAATTTTAAAATGTGTGGATATTGTGTATTTCAAGACACTAGAAATGCTTTTTCTTGTAGTGAACAATAGCCTACCTGTTTGTTTTCAGGATTTCTTTAAATTAAGAGAAAGAAACAAGTAAAGTAAAGTTCGAAACAATTAAAAGTGAGGACCAACATCAAATACAGTTGTTTGTTTCAGTTGTGGGTGGAAAATTTGGAATGAACTTCATGATGCGTTGAAGCTGTTTATTTCTCTATTGGGGTTTAAGAAACATTTAAAATGTAAAATAACTAATGCTCATGGTGCCATTGATAAAATGTACAACATTTATTTTTGCTCTGTAGTAATTATATGTGATTCATGGGACTATATATTATAGGCAAAAATAATCCTGGTGCTTCAATCTTTTCCTTTTTTGGTTATTAATTGATTTGTTTGTAAGGATGTTAGTGCTTCCATTTCTGTGTTATGTATTGAGCCAAAATAATCGAATCATTCCTTTAATTGAAAAAACACAAGAAAGTAAAACTTAAGCATGATCCTCAGTCTTGAATAGTTCTTCCATCGCAAAGCAGTCCCTGCCTGACAAATGTTATCCTGCTTGAGTCACAATGGAATTTCACGGTACACTGTATTTTACTGTTTGGGTTCATTTCAGTCCAAACAGACTCAGAGTAAGGTTTGTCATGGGTAAACAGTTCACAGGCTTATGTTCCACCAACATACAGCATCACGTATGTCACACTTAAGGCCCGTGAAATGCATGCCACTCGCCACATCATTCTATATGACCCGTGAGAGCTTTAAAACAAAACAATTCGTTTAGACTATGATTCTAAGACGTTTTACAGATTATAGTGACCATAAACTGTGTCCCAAAACACATCTCTTTGTTGTTGTTGCAATTTTGCAGAAGCTAACAACAGCGGGTCAGTGAACTTACAAGACATTTCACGGGATAATTGAAGCTCTTTGTTTTTATAAAATGTCTCATGACATACACATTTAAGTATTGCAGACAAACCTCCCGCTCAGATCCAACACAATACTCTAATCTACTTCATTTTTTGTGATTGCAGTTGATTTAGTTTGCTTCATGAGCACTTCTCCAGGGAGCTTGTGTGTGCAATGTAACAGCAAAAGCAAGCAGATACCTATGAGAACAAAATCTGACAGGTGACCTCCATCAACAGTCTGGTTCTCCCCTCCCTTTTTTTCTATTTTTGGACCAGCGTTTGCTCTTTCAATCATCTTTCATCTCTCTTTACAATTGAACTGTCTTTTTGTCATCTCACCTTTACTAGTTCCTTCCATGCCGTATCTGTTACCATATAGGCAGCAAAACAGACAAATCCAAACACATGAATTTGTTCTTTCTAATTAGCCTCCTGTTCCTCTGCTGTCTGCTGGCACACCCCACCCTCTCACTCCACCTCTCTTTTTCACTCTCTCAACTATCCTTATCCCTCACTCTCTCACTCCTCCACATCATGTGACTCTCAGATGCAGTTGCCATGGTGACATGCTCATCTCCCAAGAATGCAATCTTGTGTGTGTTTCGCTCTCTCTTGTGCCCTTTCCATCTATTCTGCCGCACTCTTCTTCTCCTTCACCATGATGATCTTTCCCATCCTTTCACCTATATGTCAATCCTAATCACATGATATAGAAACAATGTTTCAAAAGGCATGCTGATTTCGGCATGGTTCTGAATTATTTGTATTTGTGTACCAATACAGATGCACAAACACACACCTGCTCTTCTATGGAACAAACTATTGAATGCTGGATATTGTTAAATATTTAATTGTTGCTCGGACCTCCTACGGTCTGCCCAGCAGATGCATTGACACATATGTGTCAAACGAACATGTGTGTGTGTATGTGTGTGTGGTCGAGGCTTTGCGCCATTGGGGCTTCCGTTAGCACACTCGCAGGGTGTCCTGCAACCACACCCTTTCACAGAGGAATGAACCAGTGGATGTGAAGCATACACAGTCTGTGGTATTATATTAGTGGATTGTTAAAATATATTAACTTCAAGAGTATGCCGAAAAAAATCAATTTAATTGCCCCCATCTAAAGTGTAGATAATGAAAAAAATAATAACAAAAAACAACATATTCAACGATATAACTAAACTAAACTGATGTATATGGTCCATGTAATACCTAATCAATTTTCAGCACTTCATATGGTATTGATGGGCAAGTATCAATACCAGGTATCGGTATCAATACCAGGTATTGATATTGGGCCGATACCAGGCTTTATTTCAAGGTGTAGGTACTCACTACTAGTATTGGCCACACATTTGTGGCCATTTTACGATTAGAAGCTAGAAATGGGAAATTAGAAGAATAGAAAACTGCCATTAATTGTTATGCTATTTTCAGGAAAAAATGCTATTTTAAGACATATGTCTTTCTTTAAAATGATCTGTCATTGACAACGACTATTCATACAAAACGCTTCAGGAATGTATACAGAGAAGCATCTTAACATCCTACACTGCAAAAAATAAAATAATTTTTATTGGAATAACTTGATCATGACTTTTTGCTTCTATGTGGCTACAACTTAACAGTGTATCAGAACGAGCGGAACCACACTGCCCCTAAGTGGCCAAATTGTGTACAACATGAACAGTGCTCCCAATAAAGGCACACACAAACAAGGGCAAGACAGTATAAAATAATTGAATTAAAATCGATTTAGAGACATTTAAAACCTATTTTGAATCATACTAAATGAGAATCGCGATTCTTAAGTGAATCGATTTTTTGGGCACACCCCTAGTATCTACTATTGAACATCCAAAGTTACATTATCTAAATAAAGCCTTACTGCAGATGCAAAACTTTTGGCAGTGACTTCAACACTAATGCTGGTCTGTGTACTCCTTACACACCTGCTAGTCATCTTCTGGGAGTTTTAAACTCTAAACTGTAGCAACAATAGATAAGAGCTGGGTAGCGATCGTCATTACCACTCTAATTATGATTTTGGTAGGAAGTCGAAAGTACATAGTCTCTCATCATTCCGTGGACAGGGAAAAGAGTGGGTGGATGCTGAAAATAATGTTATGTGGATGTGTCTTCGGATTGGCCTACTTGCACACTGGGAGAGTGTGATTGTGTTTTAGTATGGGGAAATTAATTAATGCCACGTTGCAGAAATATGCAGAGTCAGAAATTTCTGATCTCCGACTAGAAAAAAACATTACATTGGGATGTAAGACGGGGGCACAGTTGATGCAAATTTAGTAGTCTGATTAAATCAAGATGCTGAAATTTCTGTGAACCAAGTTTAGAAAAGAACAAAGACTACATAAAAAGACAACACAAACTATTTATTTGGATGGATGGATGGATGGATAGATAGTTGGATAGATGGATAGATGGATAGATGGATAGATGGATAGATAGATAGATAGAAAGATAGATAGATAGATCTTTATTGTCCCCGAAGAGCAATTTGGTGTGCAACGGTGCCTCACAATCAAACACAGAAAAGAAACAATAAAACAAGTCATAGTTGTCATCGTGATACAAGGAGGAATAAAACTCATAATTTATTTAAAAATTTAACAGCTGATGGTACAAATAATCTCAAGTATCTATTGGACTTTGCCTTCTTAGAAAAGGCCAACCTCCTTCCTGATTGCAATAACCGAAACACTGTAAAAAGGGGATACTGGGGTCTACCAGGATGCCCTTAGCTTATAGTTGTGGTCGCAAGTTTACATACAACCATCAAAGACATTCTTGTTATACTCATTTTATAAAAAAAACCCCATAATTTTCTTTCAAATTGTCAATTGTAAACAATGTTATGCAAGAATTATTAGCCCTTGTGTTTTATTTTTTTTATTTTATTTTATTTATTATTTATTTATTTTCTTAGCCCTTGTGTTAATAAATCAAATTCATTTTTAATTATGAGCCCAATCCATCAAATTAGTGGTGACGAGATGAATGCCTCTCCTTTCCATATAAAGACCACAGAGGAGGTGCTTTTACTGCTGGAAGTCAAAATGAAAACATTTGCATCATTTAGAGGCATAACTTCTCATTAGAGACCTCTGTAAAGACCAACCACCAAATGTATCTTAGGACTTTGACTTTTGGTCAATCAAATCTTATTGGAAGGAAGGAGCCTCCAGGACAGCCTCTCTCCCACAATTGGGAAGGCCAGACACCTCTCCCAGTGCGGATGCTCCTCTGTGAGGAATCACTGGAGCTAAGAACTAAGACAAAAGAATAAAAAGAGATAAAAGTAAAAAAAGATAACAAAAAAATAGGTTAAAAGCAAAGCTAATACGATAAAAGGAGCTAAAAACTAAAATACATTGCAAATAGGGTAAAACAGATCATTAAAAGCCAAATTAAAAAGGTGTGTCTTGAGCCTCCTCATATCAACAGTCTCTATAGAAAAATCTCAGATGCACACTGTAGATTGTGGAATCATGAGAATTGTCTTGTTCTCTGTCTGTGTGTGGGTCCTCTCTGGGTACACCAGCTTTCTCGCACAGTCCAGTCTTAGGGTCATGGAAGGATCTAATTATGAAGGTATGTGTGAGAATGGTTGTCTGTCTCTATATGTCTGTCCTGTGGTTGAATGGCTCCCAGTCCAGGGTGAACTTAGCCTATCACCACGCCAGCTAGAAGAGGCTTAAGATGTCTGGCATAGGATGAGCAGCATAGAAAAATAGAAACTTTTAGAGTAATATTTTGTCAAGTTTTCTCCTTTATTTCTTTCTTAGCAGTTTTTCTTTGTGCACACAGCTTCCTCATTTTCTTGCAGTTTCTAACCTCTTTCTTCTCATATGCTATCTAAATTTAGCAGCAGTGAGCTATCACCCTGCCTTTCTTAGCACAATCTACACACACACTAACACACGCACGCACAAACACGGCTAAAAATATGTAAACCCACATGAAACATCGGAAGGATGTTGCTTTGTTGAATTTGGAAAAGCAGAGAGGTTGTTAAGTTCAAACCAAACATAGCACAGCTCAGCCAACATCTCTGCATGGACTTCCAAAATTTGATTTGGTCAAGCATAAAGACAATCCTGTAATTCTGTAAACAGGTAGTTCTTAACGTTGACTGCGATGTTCAAAATTTAGAAAGATAATTATACTGTATAATACATAAGAGACACATCCACTCACTGCCACCCACATGGTATTGAAAAAAGAAAACCTAGCAGTACTCTAAACCTGGACATGACATCTAGAGGATGTAAAAATGATCAGCATGACAAGTCCAACAGAAGAACATTTGTGAGGTTTGATGCCACTAATGTTGAACCTGAAAGATGGCCAAGCTTACAACCTCTTTCCTGGTTCATTCCAAAACTGGTCGAGGTCATCATTCTAAAGTTCTCCCGACACAACTTTGTAATAATCATCTGAATGTGTGAAGCCGCAGCAGCTGTGAGTTCTGTTTGAAGGACCACACAAACAAATGTTGTGTCTACATTATGCCTTGAATTTGTTATGACTGTGTTTTTGGTTGGGTCATATGTGTTTTATGGTCATGTATTTGTTCCCTTGTGATGATGATGACGATGATGTTGTCAGTTGCTATGCAGTTGCTATGGTCTGGTATTTGTCACTGTTAGGTACTTTAATTGTGACTCTTTTGTCATATGGGCCTTTATTATGTAATGACACAGAATTGTGCCTTGCTCTCGCGGTAGTTAATGACTGACACTTTTGTCAGTACGTCAAGGTTCCCCTCAGCAGGTCGAGGTTTCCTATACCTACTCTTCCATGCAATCTGTTCTTCCATGTGCTCGTGGTTCCTCGCATGCATCCGGCACAGCTCTCTCGAGATTTCTCAGTCAAGATTTCTCCATCAAGTGTTTTCTTTGAGGCCATTTGAATCTTGACCTGCTCTCTGTTGTTACTTTGTATTTTTGTACTCTCTGTTTCCCAACTCCTGTAGCTGTATGGGTGAATTGACTGTCATTCTGCAACATTTAATTTAAATTATTGTTGAATGTTAAGGCTAACACTTTGACACAAAGTTTTTCCATTTGAAGTCAAACTTTAAACAGGAAATTGTAACCCTAGTTAAACAAGGAGCAAGAACAGGTATTAAAGAGTAGAAATGAAACAGGCCTAATTCTTGACTGACGCGATTGCTAAAGTCCATTGGTTATATAATGTGGCTTGAAAACTAGCATCATCCTCAGGGAAACTCAAGGTATGATCGATTTGGGTGATGTCTTGAGGAAAAATCCATAACAGATGGCATGGATTGCATCTGTGACCACATTGGGATCAAAGGGGTGGTTGGGGCAGCTCAGAAGCGTGAAACCAGGTAGCACTGCCTCTTCTTCTGTGGATATCACTGTAGGGTGAACGATATCCGAATTTGCTTTTACCAAAATATACACTTTATGGGCTAAAGCTTGGAACCTAAACACAAGAGAGATCATTTTAAAGGATGGTGAATAATTGCAATACCTCACTGTCTGATCAGTTGCACATTTTTTTTTAAAGAGCTGTTGAGTTTAAAATAATGTTATACACATTTAGATCTGGAAATTTTGCAGGCCTGGCTCAAACCCCAATCAAATTCACAGCTAAGGGTTGTGTCCTTATTTTTTTATGTCTGAATGGTAATATTGTGTTTTTAGCCTTTGACAGGTAATAAATCACAGTTTTACAAAAAGCAGTTTCTAGTAAGTTATGCACACATGGTTCGGGTCATGTATCCATGCAACAGCTGTAGCATTATGCTGATTTAATACAAACTCTGAGTTTGCTGAGCCATAAAGAAGGACTGGGGGAGGTGATGGAGAGATAGGTAGTAGCATTTAAAAAAAAAAAAAGAGGATAGAGGTGGAATCAAGAATAACATTATGAAAGTCAAGACAGGGAATTAGTTAAGGGTTCTGATTAATTAATTATACAAATAATCATGGCCAAAGAAATCACATGAGTGTTCCATGAAAGCGGCTTTTGAGCCTGGTTGTTATGGCAACTTCACTTTATGGCAACCTGGAGACTGGTGAAAGATTTTTATGGAAAAGTGAATCTAAGGATACATAAACTTACAAATCACTCTCTCCTTAGAAAATCCTCATTTTTACAGTGTCACAAATACACTACTGGGAAAAACTAAAGTAAGTCCTGATCTTTTATTCCTCAAATAAAGCATTACGTAACCATGTAGTCCATATGGCTGTTGAGCTGATAGCAGATTCCAGCATGCTTTCATGCTGAGGAAACATTGGACTGCTTATTTGCATAAAAAATCTTACATCAGCTCATCTTTCTTACAGAATTTACTCATTCGCAAACCACGCCCCCAAACGCCCCAAGGTCCGTCAAGCTCCTCTCCGCTCTATTAAAACCCATTGTAAAATCAATCCACTAAACTTTTGTCAGCTTCAATAAAACTAGACCAAACAAAGTTCCAACAAGCTATGGAACTCCAACAAGCAAAATAGTGAAGCGATGTGCCCATAGATTTTGTACATCGGACCTGAGGAATCCACAAAGTGGAGCTCCAAAATAAACGAGCATTCCTATACATTTGCTCCAAGGTAATACTATAATGGGGGCTCGGCTAAAAGCTAACGAGCAACCGAACGATAAAGCTAGCTTTTAGCTTTACTGTCAATTTCACTTTAGCTAGAGGCAAGATCAACCACAAAAATGGACATCAAAGTTATACTTAGGATTGTTTAATATTGTATATTATCAGGATATCATAATTTCGTAAAAATACACGGTTAATCTTGATCATTGTTACTGATGCTAGCTGGGTAACTTGACGTCCTAGCAGGTTGTTTGCTGGGTCTCATACTGGAAGTGAACATCGTATCATAACAGGCACTTTGAATTTATTGTTTTCATCTTTTACGTAGCATTTTTTGTTAACTCAGAGCAAACAACCGCTCCGTTACAGACAGGAAAAAACACAATCATTTTACAAGTAAATTTATTAAAAATGGGAAATATATATATGATTTAGCTGTGTTTTGTTGGTCTCAATTTCAGTGTGAAATCTGGTGCTGTTTAATCGAACACAAAACTGATATACTAACATGATTTATTCTGTTGTATGAATGGGAACATGTGGATATGAAGTTTCATTGGACCTTCTGCCAACAAACTGGAGAGCACTTGTTTGTTCTGCCTGACACTGTAATGCACTAGCATAGATCGTAAAAAAAAATCTGGCAAATTAATTGAAATTTGATCATTTCTGATGATGTCTGATGGCAGACCAGTGTTCCACAACACCCAGGTTGGGAATTATTGGCATAGAGTAATAGAACAAAACATGTATTTTTTTTTTAAATAGGTAAACTTGGACAGCCTCATTCAGAAATTTCTCAAAATCCAATGGAAGTAATAGATGGTATGGAGATGCGGGTGTAGGTGTCAAAAGTGCTGGTTCTGGCTCCAAAATTCACTCCACCATGACAAAAACGTATTGTGTGTGTGTCTCCATGTGTGTGAGAATGTTTCTGTTTTCGTGTAGCCTTGGGCAGAGTCTTTACAGTGGGCCTAGAAAGCAGCAGATACACTCTCACAGCCTGGCTGACTCGATGCTTTCGGAACACAAGCGCGCGCACACACTCTTTCCTTTGTCTCTGAGCCACTCAGCCTGTTATGAGTCTGTTCAAACTGCTGCGCTCTTCCCTCCCTGAGAACTGTCAGCTTGCAAAGTGGAGCAGCTATGGGCAGGGAGAAGAGCGCACACACCCACACCCACAAGGGGCTGGGAGCACTGAGGCATATTATCGTATGCATGACAGGACTCATACGAGATTTGCCGTATAGCACTGGGCTCACAAAGAACACAACAGAGTATACAGTCATTAAATCTTGCTCTGTAGCCTCCAGCGTTTCCTGCAGTGTGTGTCACCCTCTTGACAAAAAATGCCTGGTACTTTAGTGTTTATTGCCTATACTGTACTTTAGCACATTGGATGTAATAAACCTTGTGAGTGGGAACTTCTTGTGCGAGAGAGAGACAGGCGTTGAAATATTAAAATATGAAATTGTAACACTAAATATGGCGTAACATACGCAGATTGGAATTGTTAAATTCAAAGTGTGTGCTTGCTGCTATTATAGAGTGAGGTGTACTTGAGATGACCTGCACAGTCTACCACACACACAGTCCTTCAATAATAGGACGTCTCCGCCCACAAATCAGACCAACTATTGTCTGCCCTAAACTCGGTCAGAGAAGATCGGAGAGGAAACAAATGAGCCTCCACACCCGATTATCGGTATGTCTGTACCCTGCTTGAACTGTAAATGCGAACAATCGTATTACTTAATCAGCCAGGAATTGTATTTGACCTCTAAGTTACCACTGATTAAATAATTAGTTAATTATTTCACATACAAATACAGCAATAGCTTGATTAGGACCATTAAAATATGGTTAACAATTTTTTTTGCAAAGGAACCTTCAATTGTTTAAAACACAATCCAACAAAAATAGTCAATGTATTTAAGGTGAATTGTGTTAATATATTTAATATTTAAGCCCACAACTCATTCAGAATCTTCTAATATTGTCATCACCGAACAACAGAATATCAGAATAACGATCTTGCACTAGAGTTGTACAATAGGGCTAGGTATCGATTCAGATTTCCAAAATCGATTCCATTCTATTCAGAAGGCCTCGATTTGATTCGATTCATGATTCATGATAAACATTGATTTTTGATTTAGTTAAGGATTTCATTCAGTACTGATTTTAATTTTATATAGAAGACATTCTCTGAAGTACCAATGCTGTAAATAGTAAATAGCAAACTTCTTGCTCTTACTTGGTGCATTAGTATGAAAAAAATATGAATATTTACATTTAAAATTGAATCCAATGCATACATGAATCATGTATTTTTTATTGAACATGACCTGATCACCACAAATAATTGAAATCGAAGTTGAAAAATTCGAAATTGAAAAAATATGAAAATAATAATCAACACAATATAAATATAACAAATAAAATAATTTGAAATAATTAAAATGAATATGAATATTTATATCATACAAAATTTAATCCAATGCAGTTACATTAATCATGTATGTTTTATTGAACATGACCTGATCAAAACAATAAATAATAATTGAAATTGATTACAACCACAGCACTATTTAAATAAATTGGCAAAAACACTGGGCTTTTTTGTAGAATACATTTTCCTGGGACGCGAGAAGGCACATTCATTTATGTTGAGGGGCATATTAAAAGTATCGATTCATGGTTTTATGAATCGATATTGGGCTATGAAAATGAATATCGATTTGATATCGATATATCGATTTTTTAAACCCAGCCCTATTGTACACCACTGCAAACTAAATCACATATTGTCAAATCAATACTCAATCAAAACTAAATGTTATTATCCTTGTAAATGGGGCAATTTTAGATTTGTATTGGCTCGTATTTTATTGTGCTATTGTTTATAATATCTGTAAGGTACACCATCCAAATGTAAGCATGTTTGAAAGCTTAGGTCATAGAACAACTAAAAATAACATTTATTATGCATAAGCAGATCTAAACACAGATCTAGTGAGTGTATTCATCACATCAATGAGTGAGTGAGCCAACATTTTTTCCAGTCATTGCCTTGGACCTTTGTCAAGAATCAAATCTTGGTGTGATTATTGACCTGGACTTTAAAGGCCCCCTAAAAGATGTGAGTGAGATGTAAGTTTGCTTCTTACCACCAGAAGATCATCTCTAGTTTTAAAGATTTGCTGTTATGAAAAAAATACAGAAAAGCTGGTTCATCTTCAGTAGACTGGACTAAGGAGTTCTAAAGACTTCTTACTGGTATGACCGTACCAGGGAATTGAGCCACATCACACTGGTCGTAAATTATTTACACTGGTTTCCTGTTTGTCAAATAATACATTTGAAATCTTACTGTGAGTTTGCAAAGCTTAGACTGGTCTTGAACCTAAATATGTACAGTTCTTTTAAGTTCCCTGTTAGGCTTCGGATCATCAGGCGCAGTTATTGAGTGCTTATAGAACCAGAACTGGAAAAAAAAGTGAAGCAGCATTCTGTTTTTCTACAACTGTGGAACAAACTTCCTGAAAACTTGAGATCTGCTCCAATGATTTAAATCTGACCTGAAAAACTATTGTTCGCTGCTACTTCTTCATAAATTAAGTTATTTTTGTGCTTTTTGTGTTTTGCCATTTTTGAGTTTCTCTTTACATATATGCTGCTTTTATGTTCGGCCTTATCTTGAGCTTCATCTTTTAAATTGTTTTTTTTTTTTTAATCATACTTTCCTTGCCTCTGCAAAGCACATTTGATTTGACTTCTGCACGAATGGCACTATAAACATAAACTGCGCTTCACTGACGTGCGTCAAAATACTGCTGGTTGTTGAGCTAGCCTTCGATGCAAAAACAAAAGGGGGCATTGCACCCAAAGGTTAGAAGCATGAGAGGACAAGTGACAGAAAGCAGGAAAAAGATGAGCATGGGGAGGGAAAAAAACAAGTTCGCCATTAAAAGTCCAGCCATGTTGGGGCCCGTATCATTGTCATTGTCACACACACACAAGAGCCTTTCTCCACCACATGATCAATAGAAGTAGCACTTTGCCACACCTGCATAAAGAGATTTGAGGATGAATTACCACCAATCAAACAACATCATCCTGCAAATTGGGATCTTTAAAGCTACGCTCATGTCACTAGCAAGGTTGAAACTTTCCATCCAGCCATTTTCTGTAGCACTTATCCTCATTAGGGTCGCAGGCGAGCTGGAGCTTATCCCAACTGACTTGGGGCCAGAAGCAGAGTACATCCTTGACTGGTTGCCAGACAATCGCAAGGAGGTTGGGACAACACCTGCATGTTAAGTAGGGATGCACCGACATGAAAATTATTGGCTGAAACCGGAAACCGAAAATGAGGAAAGCAATGCCAGGAACTGAAACGTGAAACAAATTATAACACTGTACTTAAAAAAATAAAAATAAAATAAAACTTCCTTGACTCGATCATTTTCCTCACTTTGCCAAATTTTTCGAAGTCCATTTACATACTGCAGGCCAATTCTGATCTATTTGCTGAATATGTCATGTACTATCTGATTTTTACATGTCTTTTTCTCTCTCACATAAACAAACTTTCAAATTGGTGCAATTCCAGGGAGGAGCACGTGTGATCCCATGGGAATCTTTTTTTTTTTTTTTTTTTTTGCTGTAGTACTATAACAAAGTGTAATTGCACATCCACTACAGTAGGTGGCAGTGGCAATCTCATATGCAAGGAGTATTACCTCCTCTGCAGAGGTCAGCAACTTTATAGACAAATGGTACTATCTATAATTGTGGCGAGAGTTGGGGTGTGTGAAACATTTTCCTCCTGGTAAGGGTAACGAAATATAACTGCGAAGCACTGCTCTAGCGTAAAAACACAGCAACAACAAGAGTGAATATTGTACTATTTTCTTCGAATGTAGCCTTTAGCAGTGAGCGCCCCAAATGACAGTCTCATATAAAGACACCACTGAATAAAACAGATTCAGAACGAATGTCAACATGTCTTCATATGATCATTCATTCATACAAAAGGACAGAAAGTACAAATAACATCAAACTGTTTATGCTGATATAATAAAATAACCTGAATAGCACTACTATAAAATGGACAGATATAGGTCAAGTGAGCTCATCAATGTAAAAGGCAGCACAGAACTGGACAGGAAGATGGATGTATTCTTTCCGTGCGGGAATATACGCCTTCAATCTAAACCACCCTGCTTGCACAGCCCTCACAGGGGACAACCCATTTGCACCTAAATTATTTATGAACAGAGAGATGCAGCTTTTTATCAAGTTAATAATTGAAAACAAATTAAGCAGAGGGACAATCGAGTGTAGAAAGAGGGGAACATATGTTCATATCCAAAATTTGACACACAAACCTTATCCAAAGTGAGCACCATTCCGCTCATCGTGTTTCTTCATCATTGATAATCCTTTGCACTCCTATTTTATATTTCCAATATCTGCCCTTCATTTCCCCTCCAGCACATGTCCCTCCCCTTGCATCCTTCTTTCCAGGTGTCCCTGTTGCCGTAGCAACACCAGGCTGAAGCACCAAGCATGCTTCATGTTTTCCTTTTCATACAAATTAGGACAAGACCAGAGAGGAGGTTTATGGATGTAGTTAAAGAGGACATGAAGGTAGTTGGTGTGAGAGCAGAGGATGCAGAGGACAGGGTTAGATGGAGGCTGTTGGTGACCCATGAAGGGAAAAGTCGAAAGGAAAAGAAGATACAAATCAGGACACACATACATGTCCATGCTGAGAAAGACCGACATTTCAATGCATTGATTCCATGTAACTGAAACATTTGCGCTTGGCACACACACACACACACACACACACCAACACACACACCCCCGCACACACACACTCACCCACACACACACACACACACACGCACGTGCGTGTTGGGTTTACATGTCTAGTGGGGACATCTTATTGACATAATGCATTTACTAGCCACTTCCCCTAACCCCTCAAAAATGATTGCCTACCCCCATTCCTTACCCTAACCTCAATCATAACCCAATTCATACCTAAACTCTAAAACCAAGTTTTGACCCTCAAAAAGAGGTTTGGACTCATATCATTGTGGGGACCAGGTGTCCTTTTGGGGACATTTTGGTGGTCCCCACAATGATAGTTAAAACAAAGGAAATGGTCCCCATGATGTGATATAAACCCCCACACAAACACCCCCCCCCCCACACCCACACACACACCCACACACCCACCCACCCCCCCACACACACACACGCACACGTTATCAGCAGGTATTGCGCTACTGGCTGCACAATCACTTACAGATTACGCACATCTTGCACAATGAATGTTAAGTATTATCAATGTATGCATGAAATCTTGCATTTGATTGAATTTCTGAAGGAGTTATATATTACATATATATTATGCAATCCGTGTGTAGTAATAGGATGCTGCTTAAAATACAGCACAGATCAATGACAGCAAGAGGGAAGGGCAGGAAAAAGAATGAAAGAGACAGAGTGTCATGCTGATGGTTATCTGCTAACCTTCAATTAGCAGCGGTAGTCAGCAGGGCATTGATTGGCTTTTAAATGCCACAATAGCACCACAAACACAAACACAAACACACACATACAGTATAGACTACGAAATGATCCTTTTATAGGATTAGTTCATGGACCATGTTGGTGTCACCAGTTTCTAAAGATGACATCAGTTTTTCATGACAATAGTTTTCTGAGTTGACTTATTTTTCTTTCGTTTCACAGTGTGTCACTGTGTACACACTGTGTGTTCAGAAACTCTAGTTCAGAGATGAAATTTAAATGCTGGTGTGGGCCACAATTTCATTGCTACTGGGGGTCCTCATAGGACCACACACTTCTCAATCAGATGTATGACAAAAATGCTATTTTAAATATGGGCAAAATACATGCAAAATACGTGCTCTTGATATATTTCATTTTTGATCATATATATTTTAACCCAACAACAAAGGGTTTGAAGTACCGGTAAATGACAAAAAAATCCACATCAACTTTGTTTTTTCAGTGCAAAGAAAAACATGTACATTCATGGACAGCACAAAAATCAACTCACTCAAAATTTTAATATTACTGCAGTACTACGTTTGTGCTGCTGCATGTCATTCCAAATGTGTAAAACATTATTAGTCCTACACACAATGTACTGTAGCAGTAGCTGCTGATGGTCATTCCAGGAGGGGATGCTCATTTTTGTACAGCCTACCTCTTAAATATGTTTATTTATTTATATGTTTATTATTATGCAAATTGATTATAAGTAAATGATATTGTCCGTGAGTGTGAGTGATCGTGATTGGGGAGAAATTGCCGAAATAATCTGACTATCTGACTTTTTTATGTTAGTTTGAACGGCTCAATTCAGATTTTTTCACATCCGACCTGGGTCACTTTCATTTGTGGTCCTAGATCGGATACGTATTTGAATTTATGCAATGCAACCGGAGTCGCATATATCCAACCTCAATGTCATCAGAATTCCAATATGTGCTTCGCTCGGGCGGGGACATCAAGCTTGACTTATGCTTGACGCATCCGCAAGGTCTAAGCACAACTAAGACATGCATGTCATATAGTGGTGATTGGTGACATTACAGCTTAAAACTACAGTCGACTCCTGCATGTTTACTGTTCGTCATATTCATAGATTTATGTTTTTCATAATATGTTTTCATATTTTGAATTATTCCCAGTTTTCCGTGATTTTTGTCATCTCCACACCGTCGCACCCCCCCCCCCCCCATTTTTTTTTTTCGTGAAACGCTTAATTTATAAGAATTGTTTAGGTTTGTTAAAAAAACATTTTTATTTATTTATTTTTGACAATTAATCAAGGGGCCACTTAAAATGAGAGCCGCCATGTGCCAATCCCTGCTTTATTTACCCTATCACCTCATAAGAGGGTTATTTAGGTTACTATGATGGGACTATGACGTATTGTCTATTTCCAATAATGATCAGATTATTGACAATGTTTGATGGACAACCAACTTTCCAACACCTCACTTTGACTTTGGCTTGCCACTGTCAATTGGATCTTTGAAGAATATCAAGTAAGTCAAGATTGTTTAAATGCAGCTGAAAGTTGCAATAGCACTGCACTAGTTTTCTTTCAGTCTGCACTGTTACTCAAATGACTTTGACTTGGCGTCAAAAGCATAATGCAAGCAAGGACCTTCTGTATTCAGAGCTTGAGCTGCGCTGTGTTTGTTTATAGAGCAGCTAGAGCGCAAAGCTCTTTTTGTCTCTTACCTAATATGCCCTTGTGGGGACTCTCTATGGTAGGAATATGAATATAATTATCGTTACACAATAAGTATTAACAGTTCGGATGCATGCCTGTCAAAATGTGATTTTCCAAACAAAAGGCAAGGCCAATCTAGGAAGAAATATTTTACTGCAGATAAGGGGGGGTTCTCAATTTATGAGTTCCATTCCTAAAGCCAAATTTGTACATGAGTTGGATTGCGTATTAGTGCGTGTTCTTGCATTTCCCAGATCAGTGACATGTATTGACACATATTTATACAATATTCCCAACCTAAGGCTGGCACCAGTATTATCACTTGTGACATACACTACTCTTACTAATAAGAATGTTAGGTTTTCAAATATTCAAATTCGATTTTAACAATTATAATTGTTGGAACATGTTTTGCCTTTGGAGAATTTGCAGTTAAAAATGTATATCAGACTTAGAGCATTATTTCTGGTTTGCAGCCATCTTGTGCTTTTCTTTCATTTTAAACTACACTGTGTACAAGCCAAACATATAATATAAAGGTTTATTTGCAATGTGGCCATTTTGTATATTGACAACAAGGCTTAGTGATATGGCCTTATACTGCAGGTACATCATTGACCACCAACCTTTTGGAAACAGTGAGATACTTCTTGCATAATGATTAATGCAAAGGGCTACCAGTTTTGATACACATGGCCACCACGTTAGTGTCCCCTATCTACACCACACAAGTACTGTACAGGTATAGTGTTTACTTGTGTTTTACACATTTTTGGCTAGAAAAAAAAGCTTCAGGATTTTGGCTGTGTCACATGTTATAATGACACCTCCTGCACTGGAAAGCCTCTTCAGTACCGTAGCAGGGATAGAGAGGTATTTCTTGGCTCAATTTCATATGTGCGACTTAGAAGCACACACAGCACCTCCTCAGGTCAAAAGTCTTCAACAAGTTTATATATCTCTGGCAGGTCTCTGACAATGTGCACTGCAATGCAGTCTGTGATTGCCTTGCACTGCACTCCTCTCTTGTTATGCAGGAAACAATGTCAAAATGTATCCGCTAATGTCAAATTTGTGTTTGTCGTCTGGCAATACAATCCTGAATCAATTAAGAGACAAACCTGTGCTTTTCAAGGGGAAGTCAACCACAAACCCCCCACCCCACCCTCCAAATAAAATGTTCTATGCAGCCCCACTAGTTTAAATATGGTATTTTGGTTGATATTGCTTTAGTGGTATATGAGATTTAAGCAGCAAAATCCAGCAGTGTTTATCAATATCAGAAGGCAGCCATTTTGCCACTTGCTGTTGAGTGAAAATGACATCAATGTTGCTCAGGTCTCAGGTACCAACCAATCACAGCTCAGCTTCAGAAAACAGGTGAGCTGTGATTGGTCGTTGCCTGATCCCTGAGCAACTGTGATGTCATCTTCAGTCGACAGCAAGTGGCGAAATGGCCGCCCCATGAGATGGTAAATACAGCTGGATTTTGCTGCATAACTCATATTCCACAAATGTAATATCAATCAGAATCTCATGTTAAGACTAGTGATGTCACATATTGTTGTTATTATTGTCAAGAAATGTTTAACGTTGACTTCCCTTTTAACTCATTCAAACACTAAAACGTGTAAAAACGTTTTTTAATACTTTGTCCTTCCCTCATGTTTTTTATGTTTATGTTGTTTTATGCAAGAGAATCCGGAAGGCTTTGATGCAGCTTCTGACATGAAGAGGTGGTTTAACGCAATGGTAGTTATGAAAAAAAAAACGACCAGCAGGTGGCAGGGGAGTATAAGAGATCAGCCAGGGCTATGTTGCAAAAAGCTCTTTTTGTCAGTGTTTTTACAAGGAATGTGAATATTGATGAAACCTAGCTATATTCTAATGCTAATTGCTGTTTAATGCAAACAGATTAAAATATTTAAGATTCTGCCCTGATGAAAGAAGAGACGGCCAGGTTTCTAGTTATGTCCTGCTAACCAGTCAGTTGTAATCTCATCTAAATAATGCATTTTTTTTCTCCTCCCAAAGAAGAGCTTCATATGAAAACAGACATTTTTTTACAATACTGACTTCACCCCAAAAAATAATCCAAGGTCTCAATTCAAGTTATATATGCAAACTTTCTGTTCCTAAAACTTGAAAGATACATTCAAGCAAAACAGACAGGGACAGACACACACAAACGCAAATACACATAAACCGCTGTACTCTGCCAAATGACTGGTGTCTAAATAAGAGGTCGTCATCAAATATAGATTAAAGTGTCCTTCATAATTTAGATCTACAGGCCACGGCAGGAACACAGCACACACATACACAGAGCAAACCCATGCGTTGCCTTTGTGCTCTTTAAATACAGCATGTGACTGTGCGCATAGGAAAACTTGTATGTCACTAGGAAGGAAAAATAGAACACTAGAAAAAATGGAAAAGGGAACAGAAGCAGAAAAGACCAAGACAGATGTAAAATAAATCTGTGCACTTTTGTTACTGGAGTAATCCAAAAGTCTCACTTTCCTTTCCTTTATGTACAGGTGACTCACTTTTCTCTTGATCTTTTGAGTCTGTTGTCTGTTGTACTGTATTTATGTGCGTTAACAATGTACTGTGCACTGGCATTGAGGTTGAGGCTTAAAGACTGTGTGCGTGCAATGGTAGTAGGAGTAGGTTAATGCTTGGTGAGTGCAACAACAAAGCCACTCTCCGTCTTCATATTTACAGTTGAGTTAGTGTCCAGTTGTGACGGGTAGGTCGGTAGCTATGACAGCAGTGTGGAGCATGTGGTTAACGCTGAGTACTAGTCCGAGCTACTTTTACAGGAGGGAATAAACCTCAGCAGTATTTACTGTTCAGTATATGGAGGAAGGAAAACCATTGGAAGGTCACGGCTTTAATGTTCTTATACACTAAATCAGCGCGTACTGGTACACAGACATGCTGGCACAGAAAAGGGTCTCCCACAAACTGTTACTTTGTAGAATAGTCAACAAATGATAGGTTAGCTAAAGAATGAATATTCATTAGGAACAAAGGCATTGAGCCCAACCCCTAAGTGATGAATTAACGGCTTAATAGGTGTGTTCCAAGACTTTTGTCATCAACTGTATGTGTATCACATCCACATGCAAGTCCATAAATAATGTTCAAAGCATTATTTTCTACCATAGCAGAAACCGCCAAGCAGCCACACAAATTATGCTGTAATTACATTAGTGCCTATTTTAAGAGCTGTATAATTAACTAAATGACTACATTTTCCTGTGCTAGAACCAGCAACTACACACAGCACACATCTGGTAAGGTCAGAATGAGTACATCTATGATTTGCATGACATTGTTTGCAACACTTACATACATGAGCTGCCAGATGACAAGTGAATGAAATCAGGTGTGAAGCGTTGCTATGACAGAAGGACAAATTGATTTGCTTCTGTGTACGAGCCACATCGAGAATACAGATTGTGGTCCAAATTAGGATGGTTAATTTAGCAGATGTGTCTGGTCCGGGGTGTGTCTCGCCTCTCACCAAAAGTCAGCTGGGATCGGCTCCAGCTCACCCACGAGTCCATGACCCAAGTGAGCATAAGCGCTTTTGAAAATTGATGAATAGATGGAAGTTGGCAAAGGTCTGTGCTCAAGTGAGTGCCGTTCTAGGAAAGGCATATTTCTCTTACGATACGGCTTCTGTATCAGATTTGTGTTGCTGTACCAAAAATGAAGTATCCACTAGTATAGAAGTACAACTATATATATATATATATATATATATATATATATATATATATATATATATATATATATATATGTCTAATAATATTTTCTTACCCTGTGTTAATTACTTGTGACAGTGGAGAAAATAATTAAACATTAAGTCGAAGTCCTTCCTCAAGACAGAAGTATGCGAGGATTAGCAAGATGCTGGACCCTCAGGACTCGATCACCCATTGTATCCCTACTTGTCCCTAAGCTCTGTCTCCCGCCGCCATCATTTTATCAGTTATACCTGAGGGAAATTATTTCATATGTGTCTCTTCTCAAGAGATTACAGCCTGCATTCAGTCTCTCAGCACCCGAGTGCTTGATCCCCGAGGTATCTTACACACAAGTCTGGAGAAAATACTACTTGATCCATGCATTCACATTGGTGTTTTAGGTGCCATTTTAAGAGGGAGTTTGCACACTTTTTGCTACATTTGTTCAAATGTGAGCTAAAAAGAAATCAGCTGTCTCTGGCCCCATCTTTTACCTCTGATTTGATTTACAAGAAACCACCGCATCCAATGATAAACCACCAATCAAAAGGCATGACTTACAAGGAGACAATCATTTATCACACACTCATGGGTACACTCATCGTGGGCTAACCCCAGGGCCTCTCAAAAAATAGTATTTTTAAGCTGATAATATTTAGGGCTCTGTCTTCGTGACCAGCATAAATCGGTTAGTAATTTCACAGACAAGCACAGATCAGTTGATCTGAACGAAATATGCACTGTTGTTGGAGTGATCACAGCTGACTTCATGACCAATTAAAGCAGCTCCTCTCATTACAGCATCACAACATGGGCGATATATATATATATATATATATATATATATATATATATATATTAGAGATGCACCGACATGAAAATGGTTGGCCGAAAACCAAAAAACGAAACGCCGAAAAAAAAGTATGCCAATTTGTACTATCATTGCATTTATTATAATTATTTAAAACTATAATATTATTATAAAATATTTATTTAGCGCTGGCATTTTAACCAAGCACAATATAAATTGAAATATGCCCACACCGCAGACATGTTGGCTAATGTTACGTTAAACACGAAATGAGGGCTGGGCATTTTCTGGCGGTGCGATTGCACTTTATAGCCAATGTAGTTCGCACAGGCAGAGATGGATGCGTGCGGCGGGACAAGGTGCGGTGCACTTAGAATCCGCACATTCACCAACGGTTGAAAATAAATAAACTTGTTCGCACTAACTAATCGGCTTCGGGAACGGACTGCAACGTCACACACAGCGTCCTGTACAGGTTTCCGTGCAATAGTGCTAGCATTAACTAAAGTATTTAGCACGGCCACCGGGATGTCGGTGAAAAAGTGGAAGTGTACGAGGGGCTCTTGTAAAAAAAAAAGGAAGGGGCTGAAGGAGAATGAGTGGCTCACCTGTACTGCAGTACACAACAATTCTGTCTATTTTCGACCCACTTAAATGTTGTCCACCAAGCGACTTTTCGGCCGGACATTTTCAGTGGCCGAATATTCGGTGCATCACTAATCTCTGTCTCTCTCTGTCTCTCTCTGTCTCTCTGTCTCTCTCTCTCTCTGTCTGTCTCGCTGTCTCTGTCTCTCTGTCTCTGTCTCTGTCTCTTGGTTGTTTTTCCTTTAGCATGATGGTTTCTTGTACATTAAAAAAAGGCACAAGAAAGGGCGACTTATAATGACTGCTTTAACAAATATGAATTTATTTTTTTTTTTTTAAATTTGAAACCCCCCTTTAATCCGGGAAATTCATATAAACCTCCATTCCTCTTATACAAATAATGACACTTAGGTTAGACTAAAATGACAGATGACTGAGTGTAGGATCTACTGGTATTAATGATTTACTGAAACTAATTATGGAAATTACAAGAGTTGGAGGTCACTTCTGGTGCAGTGGTACATTTGCCTGCCTATGCTGTAGGTAACGTGGGTTCAGTATGTTGTCAGCCTTGAACCCAAAGTTAGCTGGGATGGGGTCCAGCTCCCTGTGACCCTGAACACGATATATGGTATAAAACAAAATAGATGGATGGATTAGCGTTGGATAATACCCGTGATTAATACAATAGTACACAGAAGGTCTTATTTATCATCCAGCTTTACTGCTAAATTAGAAATGTTTCTGCCTCAACAAATTAGATGATTATTATTATTATTATTCTTTATTAATTGATTTTGCTTGACACTAAGGCCTTGTGTTGATATGAGGCTTACAAGGGTTTTAGTTTATCCAGCAAATCTGTGAATCCCTGACCAAATACTGTATGTGTAAGCATGGTATTTTTCTTAGAAGGCGGTGCTTGACACGCCAGCATGTTCACCACCGGCCTTGGGGCGACAGGAGCAAGGCATCATGGTCCTGTTCTTAGCACAGTGGCTTTGCAGGTCCATGTGCCAGTCATATGACGCTGGCAGCGGCAGTCTGGTAAACACAGTGAGGGAAGTAAACGAGACTGTGATTGTGTGTGTGTGTGGGTGTGTGTGTGTGCGTGTGTGTTTGTGAGGGAAGTTTCAAAAGGTTTAAGGCTAAATTGTGCAGTGCAAGTTATGCATGATTTCAATGTGATTGTTCCCAAAAGGCTCAGAGCTTTTCTGATGTTATGCACTTTGACATCCTCACTCACGCACACACACCCACACACAGCTGTCTCCCTTTTGGGGTGGGGGGAGGCGGGGTCGTTTAGCATCAAATATTGTACATGTTACTAATTGGCATTGATTACAAATGATCAATCAATTGAGGTATCATGAATTTAGAAAAGGTTTGCAACCATAATCTAAAAGATTTAGCAGACTACAAAAAGTTCATGGCAGTGCTATGGGCAAAGTCATGGGATGTGTGACGTTGGGCACTATTTTCCTCCAATGGCTGAGAAGGCTTTTACAAATTCCAGGGCTTTGTATGTGCCTAGTAATTATTGTGGGATTCCAGTCTGAACAAAAGACTTAAAGAAATCCAGAGAACAATGTGATAGTGCCATGTATAGGTTGCAGTCATCAATTCAAATCGTTTTCTATTCTGCTTATCTTGTACAAGGTCACAGAAGCTGACTTGGGGGAAAAAAAGTAGACTACACCCAGGGCGCTAGTCAATCAAAGTGCAATTATAAATGGGACAGTACGTGAGAATTGATCCTAACACTACTCACTAATGACTTTATCACAGGTAGAAAATAAGCAACTTAGGCCTGAGCCGAGATTGAAACGGTTTTCCCTTCTTCCTGTGAGGAAACAAGGCAGACCAATGAGTCATTGTGCGGCCATGCTGTAGGCATACAACCCTTAACCTGTGTCTTAATGTCATGTATAGGTGTTCAAGGGAATTCATAATGTCAGGCATTCATCCCATTTTCTAAACTGTATATCCTCCTAACCAGGTCACTGGATACTGGAATCTGTCCCAATGTGTTCTGCTGCCAGTTTATCTCAGCGGTGGCGCTTTGGCAGAAACACACCAATGTATTCATATCCACATCCACAAACAAAAGGCAGAAAAGAACAAACACATCCGGCTCCACATAGAGAGGATCACATTTGTGAATGCAACCATAGAAGCAGCCTACAGTAGAATTGTGTCACTGTATTTGGTCGTTTTCGGCATTCTGTATTAAGTTCGAATGGAAAACCGCTTCTCCGATTATTATTTGTCATCATCTCAGGCACATTACGCTATCTTTGTTAAATCTTAAACCTGAACCATGTTATCGCCAACAAACACAGCAAGCAAAATCTCAGGTGTGGGATCACAGTTCTTTCTGTTGCTAGGATACAGCTCATTCTCACTCACATTCATGAAGTCGACTTTCTTTGGTTTACTATATTTATCCTGGTCTCGCTGTGCATGCCCCCAACACACAAAACTGCTTTAATATTTCATATTAACTCATTCACTGCCATTGACGGCTATAGACGTCAAAAATTCATTTTAACTATTTGTATTAGTTTAACATTTTTTTCCACTTTTGTTAACAAGAGTATGAAAACCTAGAATTGTTTTTATTGTACATTTAGAACAGATATAAAACTTGCGATTAATCATGAGTGAAGTCATGCGATTAATTAAGATTAAAAAAAATATATCGCCTGACGCCCCTAATTTTTAATAATCTTTTATTTTATTTTTAAATCGCGTCAGGCGATTAATTTTTTTAAAATTGTACTTAATTGTATGACTTCAATAGTTAACTCACGATTAATAATTTTTTTTTTATCTGTTCTAAATGTACAATATTTTTTTCTAGGTTTTCCTACTCTTGTTAGCAAAAGTGGAAAATAAAGTTAAACTAGTAGAAATAGTTAAAATTTGTTACGTCTATAGCCGTCAATGACAGTACATGAGTTAATTCTAAGGAGGAGTTTCAAGATGGAACATCATCATGAAAATAACTATTTGTAGCATAGGCAGGAATAGTTGAAAATGTCTACGGAAAAAAAAAAATCAAAGTCAGTATATAAATAGGAAGGTACAGACTGTGAAGTCAGACAATATGAGAAGCATGAAGAATAAAGTACCAACGAGAAGAGGAAGTAAGTGATGAAGCGATTGATGCTTTGATCAGTGTGGAGGAAAGAGGAAGTGACAGGGAGGAAGCTGAAAATAAGAAGAGGTGAGAGAGGCAGAGGCTATCAAAGAAAGCTCAGTACTGCTGGAATGTGCTGGGCTACTTTAAAAATCCATCCATCCATTTTCGATATGACTTAACGGGGGTCGCGGGTGAGCTGGAGCCTAACCCAGCGTAGTTTGGACAGGGTAAACTCTAGAGCACATACGAATGTAAGTGTACATGTATAAACTTCTACAGGGGAAAACAAAACAAAACACCTTTCTAACTTACATTTATATTTAGAGCAACTTTTTTGAAACTGAGAGCTACTTCTTGATTACAGGTTAATGCGAAGGGCTACCAGGCTTCTGAAATACATTTTCTCAAATTACCTTTATTGTCAATAATAAATATTGATGTTTATGTGACAATATTACAAAAATGACTTCTCACAATTGGAAAACACACCAAAAATGAAATGACATCAGTGGCTGCTTCTAGAAGTAATTTTTAAAAAACTGTCAAATAAATTACTAAGCACATCACTACCCATGATGATTTACCATTTACAGTATATGCTAAATCTTCTTCAACTTCCCATCAGGGGCTCACCACAACGAATCATGTTTCTAACTTTGCAAATTTTGTGGCCCAGTTTTTATGTGAATGACGCCACCCTGCTATTTCTCTGCGCTTACCGTCATTACTGGAGATCTGCAATTGCTGTCTGAAATTCAGTCTGCATGATATGTGTATAAAGCATCAACGTGTATAACCAATATTCTATTTTTTGCTTCACCTCAAGTCCATAAACACACAGAAAGTAGTTAACGCAGAAATGGTACTTCATTTACATAGCGCTTTTCCACCTTACAAGGCCCTCAAAGCGCTTTACATACGACTACTCATTCACCTACTGATGACGCAGCATCAGGAGCAACTATCTTGCTCAAGGATACTTCAACGTGGTCACAGTGTCATGGGATCGAACCCGCAACCTCTGGTTTGGGAGACGACCACTACCACTGAGCCACGCCACCCCATAACCCTAAATGGAGCAGATTTCACAGATTGAGATAGGAGGATGCACTTTATTGTGTGAAGGAAATTCTCCACATCTCGAAACTATTGGCCAGTCTATGGAATGACGTAAAAATGTAACAAACCACTCTTCAACGTCAAAGCAACACACCAAAGGGTGCAACTGTACACTTGAAGAAATTGATTTTGGATAGAGGTAAATATCCAGAACATGAAATCCACAAAATTCATCTAAAATGTACCTGTTTACTTCAGACAGCAAAGGAATGATCAAATACTAGGGGTTGGAATCTTTGAATGTCTCACGAATCAATTCGATTCCGATTTTTGGGTCTGCGATTTGTTTCCGAATCTATTTTCGATAAAGAACGATTTTTGATTCAAAATGATTTGATTAACAATGATTTTTGCTTCAATCTATAGATGTGCAAGGAATTGTAATGATCTACTCCAGTCTGACTCGCTAATGCCAATTAGCGCTACTCGCGGCACTTTTATCACTCAAAAGAACGACTCCACACTGCAAAAAAAAACTTTTATTGGAATAACTTGATTGTGACTTTTTCCTTATACTCTCTAATGCAACTTAACAGTGTATCAGACCGCGTGGAACCACACTGCCCCTCAGTGGCCAAATCGGGTACAACATGAACAGCGCTCCCAATAAAGGCACACACAAGACAGTATAAAATAATTTAAATAAAATCGATTTTGGGACATTTAAAATCGATTCTGAATCGTACTAAATGAGAATCGTGATTCTTATGAGAATTGATTTTTTTTGCACACACCTAATATTCAAGTATTTCATAATTACAGAATTAATGTGATATTTAACCACACTGTATAATTTATATTTACCCAATTAAGGTGGCTGCAAATTGTTACCCTACATGTATTGGGTAAATTCTATAGGCTGCTTTTTTCAGTGTCAATAGTTTTACATATTTTATATGCAAAAACAGTGAAGGAAACCTGTGTTGGCTACCTAGATTTTAAACAAGACAGGTGCGTTTCCATGTTTGCTTCATTCTATAATGAGCAGAGGGAAAATGGTAATCACATGGGCGTTTTTCAGTGTGCAACTGTAACACATGAAGGCGCACATAAACTACCCCATGAGGAAAGTAAGAATCCACCTGCTCGCCAGCTCTCCCCCTCTTTTTCCCTTTCTTTTTCCAATCTCTACATGCACTTCTATTCTAACTCCCTTTCTTCTTCTTGCCATTCCTTCCTTCACAAGTCCATTGAGACTCCAAAGTGTTTTTGTGGTGTCATTTTCTGCATGCCTGCATATACGTGCAGCTGCGTCCTTCTCCTCGCTTATTCAGTTGAGCTAAGATTGTATTTGCGTTGTGCTTGAAATGTTTTTTTTAAATAATTTGCTCATGTCAAATTTGGAATTGAATTATAAATTTGTTTCATTGCAATCAATAACTATGCATAATTACTTTAAATTGCAGCGACAACACCGTCTATTTCAAGCATGCTATCATTGTCTGCGTGTGTGAGGTGTGAGGTGTGTGTGTGTCACACTGCCCTTGGACACGGGCTTGCGGAATGTGTTGCGAGCAAGGCAAAACATCGGGTTGCCACAGCAACTAGCCATGGCCACATTTGGGGTGTTATCAGAAGAGGTTAGAACCGGTTGAATTCAAAATGTATCTCTATAATTGAGGATTATCTACATTAAATGCATAAATGAATCAGTAGGGAGTTTGTGTCTTAATTTTTAGTTTTACCAAGACAATTAGAACAGTCCCATACTTCACATACATGTACTGCAGTATATTCATATTGCATTGCTAGAACTTGAATGTCAAGCAGTGTTGTTAGGGGTCAAGTTCTTTCACTTCTTTAATTTTCTCCAACACTGTGGCTTGGTTTATAGCCTTGATGTTGAGCTTTTCATGATATTGTCACACTTGGTTCTCATTTCCCTTTAAAGGTTTTTACGGGAAGGTTATGAGTTTGTAGCAGCAGTAAATCCACTGTGATTGCTGATGATTGATTACGATGACTACATTTACATTACATCCTTTCAAAAATCAAATATTACCAATAATTGGGTTTTATAAGGCCATGTAAACATATTTTAAAAACCTGAATAAGACCTCTGGTTTTCCCCTTTTGTAACCCGAATACTTGTTCGAACAAACAGTCGGAATACCTCTATTGAACATTTAATAGGTTTGTGATCTGCACATGCTCTATGCCACAGTGTGTCTATATACACATATATATGTGTGCATAGAAGTCTGTGCGTACGGCATGCGACCCAAAGGAAATACACACGTGGTAAACAAAGATGACGACGCAGCAAAGAGCCACATTTTATATACAAACCCAATTCTCAAAAAGTTGGGACACTATACAAATTGCGAATAGAACATAGAGAATACGTAAAAAGTTTAAACAAATATGTTGATTGTAAATTTCATGGTGCCAACAAATAAAAAAAAAAATTGGGACAGGTAGCAATAAGAGGCTGGAAAAGTCAATTGCACTTATAAAAAAAACAGTTGGAAGACCAGTTATCACTAATGAGGTCCATTGGCAACTTGATTGGAGTATAAAAAGAGCTTCTCGGAGTGGCAGTGTCTCTCAGAAGCAAACATGGGTAGAGAATCACTAATTCCTTAAATGAAGATAGTTGAGAAATATCAGAAAGGTGTTTACCAGCAAAAAAATTGCAAAAAGGTTGAAGTAATCAAAGATTCAGAGAATCTGTGTGTGTAATGGTCAAGGGTGAAAAATCCTACTGGATGCCCATGATCTTCGGGCCCTTAAACGGTACTGCACCGCAAACGGGAATGCTTACTGTAAGGGAAATCACAGAAGGGGCTCAGCAGTACTTCCAGAAAACATTGAACACAATCCACCGTGCCAGCCGCCGTTGCCAGATGAAACTCGACAGTACAAAGAAGAAGCCATTTCTAAAGCAGACCAAGCAGCACAGGTGTTTCTCTGGGCCAGGGTTTATTTAAAATGGAGTATGGCAAAGTGGAAACCTGTTTTGTGGTTGGACGAATCACGATTCGAAGTTCTTTGTGGAAAACTGGGGCGCTATATCATACTGACTAAAAAGGACAAGGACAACCCAAGTTGTTATCAGCACTCAGTTTATAAGCCTGCATCTGTGATGGTATAGGGTTGCAAGAGTGTGTGTGGGCAGCTTCCACGTCAATGCAGAAAGGTATATTCAGATTGGAGAACAACATATGCTCCCATCCAGGCATCATCACTTTCAGAGAAGATTTCTCAACACGATAATGCCAGACCACATGCAACACCAATTACAACATCATGGCTGCGTAGGAAAAGGATCCGGGTATTGAAATGGAAGCTATTAAAATAATCAAGTCATCGTTTTGAGCCTTTTTTTTAATATTTAACATTGTCCAAATCCTCTGATTTCAGCAAATCAACAGTAGTTGTTCATGGATTTCTGTAGTCCTTCATGAAAAAAACGGATTATCTTGTGTGTTTAATCAAAATAAGACATTTGCAAACATCTGTTTTTTTAATCACTATACGATTGATTGATTGATTGAAAGTACGAAACACCAATCACAAGTGAATAAACAGTAGTCAGAGAAAAATGCTTTTGTAATATACTTAAATGAAAAATTAAGTGAAACCAATTAGTCGGTTAATTGATTGAATAATCGATAGATTAATCAATTCTAAAAAAAAAAGCGATAGACAAATCTTACATCTTGTGAGAGGATGCTTGCTACACAGTGCAAAAGGACCATTTATTGCTAAAGTACGTGGGATTTAAATGTGTCTGCCCATCTTGCGTAACACAACTTTTAAAACTTGGGACAGCACAACCGGTAAAAAGAAAATTGAGAGAGGCCAGCAACAGTTGTCACAGAGCGCTGAAATTACTTGAAAGGGATTTTGTTATGTGTGATATACAGTAGCATGACTCCTTCTTGTGACTGGTGCCATGTCAGCTATAAGATCATTCAGAAGCTTAAAATGGGACCTGCTCAAAAGATGATACGTCGCCATAATTGTTGTTTCTGGCATTTCAAAAAGTTTTCACATCCTCTCTAAAGCCTCTCATTTTGCTTGCACTAACGTTGGCACCACTGGTTGTGCCAGTTCACACCTGCCTTTCAGATGCATTATTTAAAGACACAACATCATCCACTGCAATTTATCTCAGGTTTGATCAATTAGATCATGTATTCTAAATGTATCTATTTGCATAGAACTTGTTTGCATGTGCCAACTTTTGAATGTGCAAACTTTTAGCAAACCGTCCTATTGGTAAGATGACCTATCTTTCTCCAGGTTCTACCCTTCACCGCTATCAGGAAATGCAACACACTGTACTATACAAATGCATGCACACACAAACACACACAGGTAGAGATTATGTCAAAATCAATAAGTAGCTGTTATTTTAATCTCCATTGCTGTGTATCAATGACCTTATTGCAATTAGAAGCAGAGAGTGCCTTTCATAAAGGTTAGGGACAATGACTCAGGGACGTAGAGTGCATGTGTGTGTGTTTGTGTGTGAGAGAGTCACACAGAATGTACTGAGTTTATTGCGCCCATTGATCTGTGTAGTGACTGATCAATTATGTGTGTGAAAGCAAAAAATAACCAATCACATTTTGTAACAGACACTACATGAGCAGATATGGTCAGGTGCTTGATAGGCAACAAGTGTTGCTCAACATTGAAACAGCATATGGTCACATACTGTATGTTTCTCAGAGTTCACTCTGCACAGTAACTGAAACACTTCCACAATCAGAATTAGGAAACTACTGAATGAACTACTGAATGTCCTATTTTTTTTAAGAACTTAATGTTGTGACCTTAAAATCAGGCAATTGTTATCCAGCATTATGTGCTAGTAGACATTTCAACTCCAATTAACCTTCATATATTGCTCCCTTGGCCACGGAACTGATGCTTTTCTGTGGATTACACTCATAATCCTCAAGTAGTGTATCATATACTGAAATTGTGTGATCTAGGATTTAGCGGCTTTAGAGGCTGGACTCACTTAATTGGAATGATGGACATTTGGCTGGGGCTTCACACTAGTTTTTGGCATTCACTAGAATAGATGAATCATGCTGGCATTGGTAGGTTCAGGATTAAAAGGGACGAACACCTGTCACTCAATAACCAAGGCCCCAAAATAAATAAAAAAATATGATGATTGAAAAATAAAAGATTTGGTTTCACACATTAGAAAGTAGAAGGAAAAAGTCACGACCAAGTTACTCCAATAAAAGTTGTTTTTTTGCAGCGTGAAGACGTTCTTTTGAGTGATAAAAGTGCCGCGAGTAGCGCACTAATTAGCATTAGCGAGTCAGACTGGAATAGATCAATACGATTCCTTGAACATCTATAAATTGAAGCATAAATCATTGTCAATCAAATCATTTTGAATCAAAAATCTTTCTTAATCGAAAATCAATTCTGAATTGAATCACACACCCACAAATCGGAATCGAATCAAATTGTGAGACATTCAAAGTGTCCCACCCCTATTTATTATGGCGACGCCATATGGACAAAAACGGCAATGTTATGCCTGAAGGAAGACCACATTTCTAATGAGGATAAGCCCATTGTGTCGTTTTTTAGCTCACGCCAGCGAGCGTTGACATTCAAAATGACTTCTGCCTTTAAAACAAATGGGGAAAGGGGGAAAGCAAATGCCATAAAGCAGTCAGCACATAAGTATTTTTTTTTGTGGCAGTGTTCCTATCATCCTCCTCAAAGTTGCTTAGTGCCAGTAAAAATTATACAGACCCCTACAGGCCATGGCAAAGGTACCATTCAACTAGTTTTAAGTCCATGTTTCATCAGAAGAGTTATGAAAATATTTTATTAAGGTTGAAAAGTTCCTTAGTGCTACTTTAAAGTAATGATAACTTATTGTAACTGTTTCATAATTCAGGGTTTCCCCCCAGCGCTTTATTAGCCCGGTGGCCCGCCAGGCTTTTCTTGCCCCCGCGGCCAGTGGTTTTGCTGTGATTCAAAATTTGAATTACCGATGCATAAAGTTGCAATGTTGCAGATTTAACAGCAAATCCAAAATGTTTATGCGCTTTCACACATGCGGTTTTGGCGAGATCCAGCCGGCCAGCCGCCATGGTGATACTCCGTACCAATACTGTGAGAATATATATAGAAAGCTGTGCACGAATGGGTGGTAATTCAATCATTTGTTCAAGTGGGTTTGGGAAATTAATAATCATAATGTACAGACCTGGATCAAATGGTGTGATGTCACAGGAAGTGGTGTTTTGTTTATGGTAAGATGTTTATGCAAGTGCACTTTTGACAGTTTGACAATTGAAAACGCCAGTTTGTATGTGTATGGAGTCCGTAGACATTATATTACTCTATTTTACAACACTCTGAATCTTTTCCTGGCACCCCCTTGAAATCTTCTCCAGTGATTTGATGTAAACTGAACACACGCGTGTTGATCCCGGGGCGTTTTTCTTCCCGGTCACTAGTTTTAGGTTGCCATGCTGTGCAAGACGCTTTGAAATGCTACGCGATCATTTATAAAAAGGAAGCGAAACACGTACATTTTCAAACAAGCGGCCATCCGCATAGATCAGTACATAGATCCTGCCCTCTGAGTGGCTGTGGTGTTGAGCAAGTCCTGCGATGGTCTTAAAGCTCCGACGCTAGCTAATGTGCCAAGTAGCGTGCAGGTTAACCCATCCAACATTTCTGGATGTTTGCTGCGAGGACTATTTACTACGATTTGATAACACAAAGAGTGCAATAACCAACCCAGATTCTACCGTTGGCCACAATGCAACGCGAGATTCTACTTCAGGCAACCCATTTGAAACTTGAACAACTTTTCCGTAGTTAGAACAAAGCAGCAATGCGTCTGAATACGTTTTCAAATAATTGAATGGCAGGCTTTGTAAAACACGTTGGAAACCGTATGGTGTAGATAAAGTGCTATGTACCCGGTAAATCTTCACCCTTTGTTATTTAGGTCAAATTTGATCTACGGTATTTTCTGGGAAATGCATACTTTTTCCTCAGAACTACGTCATATTAGTTACAAAATCAACCGGAATTCTTTCGCTGATTTAGGCACGATTAGCAATTCAGCATTTTCAGAGCGAGTCAAGGCCCTAATATACTTCTACTGTGTGCTTGATTAGCACACATTGCTAATAAACACATCTGATATACAGTTAGCACTTAGCTCCCTTTTCCTTCGAGCCACTCGACTCAGCACATAATCCTATGGTAACGTGAGGTCTCCTTTTTTGTTTCAGCAAAAAGGTGCTGTGCTACCGGGAACATTGATAATCTGGATAATCTCATCGCTTTCGACCTTTACAAGATTAAGAAGAAAAACAAAACAAAAACATCTGATCGTTTTTACCCAATATCGATCATCTGAAAATTACATGATCGGCCCCAACTTCTGATCATGTGATGCGTGGCTTTTATCAGTTTTAAGATATGAGCAATGCTCGTGTAAATTTAGCTGTACATAACTATGTTGAAGGGCAACATGTCCATTTTAGTACATTGAATAGATAGTCTAGCAACAAATGTGTGTTTATCACTGACATTTTCCATTTACCACATGAACCACATGAACACAACTATGAGGCATATCATTGAATCTGCCTTTTCTGTGTCAGGCAATAAAAGGGTATAATGATCTAACAAATATTTCACTTTCCCCTGCTGATAATCAAAGATTATGAATGGTTAGGTGGCAAAATGGCAAAGCCACATGTTTATCGGTCACATTGCAAAACGCAAGTGCATCAACATGTAACAGATAAAGACTCTCTATCTGCAGTCCTTGAATCATGTGGTAGCTTTGAGCCTGTGGCGAGTGGTGACTGCAGTGGGAGTGTACCCTCCTGTCTGCTACGCTGCTGCATGTGAGGAGGTGATTGAATGTAATTCAATAGAAAGCAAATAAAAAGTCACTTAGAAGAACATTTGTCCTTCTTGTGGTAAGTAGGTATATTTCATGGTACAATATGTTCTCATGCATAAATAACAGGATGTACAGTTATTCCGCACGGAACAGCCCAAAAATGATGTTCTCATGATCAAAAGGCTTTTCGAGTAGCAGATTTTATAATTATTATTATTATTATTATTATTATTATTATTAATACCCTACAGAGAGTACTGTACTTCCTTTGCTCCATATTTTTGATGCTACTGTACTATATTCTTGCATCACTGCCGCTCACAATCAAAAGTCTTGAATGGTGCCCTTTGCGACAAATACTGCCAAGGACTACCACAGATAACATTTATGGTACAATACATACATAGAGTACGCCAACGCCGCAGCCTATTAGCATGTAACAAAGTGAAGCGATTTGTGAATGCTTTCACATTCACTTGAAGATGCAACATCAAGCCAGAACTCACTGGATTAAAATTTGCTTTTGAATTGATTGTATGAAAACTGTGATCTAGCCTCACTCAAATTCATGGTAACATCTGCACCTATGCTCACTTCAACCTCTGAACAATGAATTGCCCCAGTAGTTCCGAATTTAAGGACAATAAGCATTTTTCTCTTCATAGATGTGCTCACATTACAGAAGCTTATGCCACTGAATTAGGAAAACACTTTGTCTATAAAATCAAAAACTTTGGGGCGATTATTCACATGTATTGTATGACATTAATCTCATGTGCCTGTCTACTGCAGTGTCATTGGCTCTTGTTATTTACAAATACGCAGGTAGCCTATTTGATGGATATGTCATCTCTTTGAAAAATGCCATGTTAACATTGACATATTCACCACGTATAGGCTTGCACATCTAGCATTATTTTCCGTAATGTCATGAATCATGATAGGCTGTTGCAGATAAGAATGGCCACATGGAATCACACCATCCACCCATCCATCCATTCATCCATCCATCCATAATTCTAATGTTTTTGTGATCAACAACATTAGTATTCTATGACATGAAAATAGCTACTATGATAAAATTTAAAAAATATATATTTTTTTCTATTTAAGTTTGTTTTTAGCGATCTATGCCTTAAGTGGGGGACACAAGCATTATAGTGGGTGGGTAGGGCCCCTGCCCTTAGGGACGAGTCTGATTATTCTAAATTTGTATCCATGTCTCGCCAGAAAAAAACGCTAATGGCAGTTAGTGATTTGTGATACAGCAGGTAGCTTGGGTCATAACAGCCCATGTTTTTGTCAGCAATCTCCGAGTTTCACTCTGTGGTGTTGACTGTGCTGTTTTCTATTTCTACTAATGAACTTAACCCATTAAGGCCTAAAGCGCCTGGCAAAACATGTCTCTAAAACCTTAAGTTTTCCTGGAAATTCAACACTATTAAAAATAATTAATATCTCAGCTCCTGAAGCAGATAGAAACATAATTCCCAAAACATTTCAGAGCTTACACCTGAGGCATGAGTTTATTATTATAAGCCTTCAATGTAAAAAAACAACAATAACAAACAAATGTCGCATCTGTGGGTATAATTAACTTCAACACTGGAGGGCATAGTTGTAATCATGAGTGTGGTAATTATTCGTCGTCCATTCCGTTACAAAGCCGTTGAAATTTTCAACATTCTCATTGTCTACAAACATATTTCTTAACTAATGCCACCGTCGTCTATCGCGTCATTTATTTCATAACTCTTGAGAAATGCCAAAATATAACTCCAGGACATGCTACGAAGCCCACATCACCCTCTCGTGTATATTCTGATGCATTTCATCAGCTAAGAGACCAAGAATTGGTCAAATCAAAACAAAATGACTTATCCGCTCTCCGAAGAGCCTGGAGCGCTCCCGGCTTTAACAGCAGAAACGCGTTAATGCGCTCCCGGCCTTAATGGGTTAAACTAATAAAAGCTCTATGCAACTTTAAAAACTGTAACTCTGCCAACAATGTCCTTAGCTCTTGCAGTAGACTATGGTGATCCAGGCTGATCAAAATCCCCATTTAGCTTCATTCAGCGAACAGTTGCTTGGTAATGCATACAACGTTAGATGTCAAATTTTGCACTCATTCATGTCTGATAAAGGCATTTTGCAATTATAAACAGCACACAAGGACTCACCTTCCTCTCTTTGTCTCCATACTCAAGGCCCAGTGTATCCATGGCACGGACAATGGCAGCCAAAGACTGGATAGTGTTGCTGTAAACAACAGGCTTGTACTGCTTTACATCATCACCAGAGAAACCGTCCTCGTGGATGATCCTAAACACAAACAAACAAATTAGTGAGTTGGGACATACTGTTAATCTTAATGCACCATATTTGATTGGAGGAAAACAGATGTATTTGGTATCAATCGGATTTTAGACATGAATGTTGTGCACTGGGATCACATAAGAAGACGTAGGGGTCATGAATACAATAATAATCATCAATAAGGATAAATTAGAGCAACATGAGTGTAAATTAAAGAACAGCTAGGAGGAAGATGACATTTAACCACAGTGGCAGCAGCAGCAGTAGCAGTCTGGTATGTTGTTTTAAATGTCATGCAGTCTTTTGCTTCCAGGAAGACAAGGACATAAAGTCAAAAAACAGATTTCCAGGCTGACAGTTTCACGGAGAACGAGAGCAAGAGACAAATCAGACAACTTAAAATCAGCAAAAATCTATATACAGTGCACAGTGTTCCCTTAATTTTTGCAATTGGGCAGAGAGGACCAATTGACACATTTACAAACAATATGTTTTGTATTGGCTTTCAAAAATGGTGCCACACATTATGTGAGGCACAATTGCCAACACTGCAAAAAGTGGTTAGTTCGGGCAGGGTCAAGTGAATCTGGAAAAAAACAACAACCACTTTGTATTGTATTGAGCAATACGACCACTGTACAGCAGTGGCGATTTATTAAATGTATTTTGCGATGTCAATAGTAGTCAGTTACGAGATAGAATTAAACATAACATATTTTATAGATATTGACTGACAGTTGTATAGTAATTTAATAGTATAGTATAGTAGTTTAATGCAATTTTAGCATGCATTGCCTCGACTCCAGCATAGTGAAAAACACACCATTTCTAGGAAGCATGGCCTAAATGCTGTGTGCGCGTGTGCAAATGTGTGTGCGTGAGAATCTGGCCTGCTGATGTGAGTTTTCATGCATGAGGACCTTTTCTCATTACCCACTCTCCAAGCCCTTCTGTCAGCAAAGAGCTGCATGTGTGAGCGTCAATGTGTGTGCGTACATCTTCCCCTTTGCCTTGGCATAATCTGCACAGTGACCTGAAACATAGTTTAATTTCACACCGAGCCAGACAGATGGACAGACAAGCTGACATATGGGCAATTTAACCAAGATATTACACTATGATAGTCTCAGGGTGGCTCTCAACACTACGCAAGTAATCCTTTGGGCTGTGGGTAAACAGGTGCATCGAGACCTCATAGTGGACCTCAATTATTTTCTTTTTGCAGTATTTTGCTCAGTAGGACATCTTAATTTACTGATCCATATTTCTCATACAATCACACTTCATTTCACACCTCTTGTATTGAATTTTGTTTGCATGGCTGTTATTGTGAAAGCGGCAGTACATATGTCATATTTAGTCAATCAACTGATACAGGAAAAGCACAATCAAAAATAAGGCGAGAGAGAGAGCTTGGAAGGGAGACAGACTACTGACACGTTTGTGAATATACAAAGCTGTTTTGAGTAACAGTGTTAACTTTTTATTTGTCTTTATTTGAATCACACTTGAAACATGAAGCATAAAGTTGACATTTGTGGCGGCAGTAGAAATTCCGCCCTGCAGTCGGTTCATCGCACAAGTCAATGATGCGGCGTCATCTTCAATGAAATGAAGTCTCCCCTCATTTCCCCAAAATATTTCTACCTCTTCCAACCTTGTTACTCTGGCGTTTTGAGATGGAAAAAAATTTGTTTGACGGGTTTCTGCTCTGATTGTAAACACTGACGCTCGAGGAAGCCGAGGGCAGCAGCCAAACATGAGCGAGCGGGAAAACAATCCACCAATCGGGAGCGGGCGTTCTCACAGCTTAATTTGTATAACTTATGCAGGCAAGACACATGAATCCAACTACTAACACGTCCGTGAAAAGGAGTCCACCAGCCCACCAATCAGTAATGCGCATTGGCACAGCTAAATTTGCATATGGCACTGATAAAGGTCGCTTGCCTCGACGGCTTGGCTGGAGGGAAAATGTTGCATCGAGTCATATTTATTTCCGTAAACTCTGCAACATGACGTCGTTTGTTTTGGGTGCACATCACTCGACGTGTGCTCTTTGCGCATCACGGGCGTGTTGCGTTCACATTGAAGTCGCATTTGTTTTTGTAATGTGAACAGTCCATAAAAAGATTGGATTTAACAAAAAATCCGAATTGGGCATCATGCCCTGCATTGTGAACGTAGCTTTTCTTCTGGTCAGTGTGTTTGTATTCCCTTCCCTGTTTTTCATTCAGTCCGTCTCTGATCATTATCAAAAAATGTTATGTGCCCTGTTGTCTGTTGTTGTGAGTCCATTCTCCATCTTTACTTTTTGACTTTGTATACCAGCTGCTTTCTACTTGAAATGGCTTTTTTTTTTAAATCCTGCTACACTATAGCTGGGCGGGAATTTAATATCAATATATATCGTGATAGACACATGATCAATATCAATTACAAAATGTCAGATAGAATGTTTGCTTTAAAAAAAAAATAGGAAGAAAACGCTGATCCCAAACCGCAAGGCATACTGTGGAATGTATGACGTTTCTTCTTTGTGCCACAATTTGAAGCACATAAGAAGAATTTTTAAGACAAAAGTGTGTTTTGTGAGCTGAGTTTGCTGAATGCTCGTCTGCTGACCCGAAGATGAAGCTGCCAAACCAATGAAGAAGACGTGCAAACGCGCACCTTTGTGCCTGTGGTGTACGGAGGCTGAATGAAAGTGAGGCTTTTAAAATAATTTACAAATTACCTTGGTGCAATAGTTGCAATAAGATTATAGTGTGCAAACTAACATGACTAAACATCATTGGTCAAATTAAAATATAAATCAAATTAATAACATCCATTTCTTTTTTGTTTTCTTTTTGCTGGTTTAGTCATTACGGTGTATGATTTTCTGTAAAAGTATACTTCTCTACTACAAAGAAAAAAAAAAACTACGAAAAACACTCTTCACTCAATGGTCTCTTTTCCATTGTACTGGTTCTACCCCGAACTAGTCTGGTTCCACCTTGTGTGGTCGCTCTTCCGTTCCCTGACCCTTTATCGAGTCTGGGCGGCTGTAATGGCACCTTTCCTCAGAACATCCTCTAACCTGGTTCTAGAACACAGACCGAGGAGGGCCATGACATCACTGTCATCTGATTGGTCAACAGATGTAGGCGTTACTTTAAGAAATGTGGCAAGGAACTGCACTGCACACTTCCATTTCCCAGTTTTAAGCAAACGGGACACATGCATTGCCATGTTTGGAATTTCATGTGAACATATGGATGACAGAGAAATGCTTGTGATAAAAATGTGCAAATGGTATGCAGCTCGCTGGATCTATTCAAGTGAATGGTAGCGGGCCCCATCTTTCAAAATATTCACTTTCCTCTTTAGGGCTGCCACACACGACACATTGTCAGTCAAGGGACACACAGGTTGCTACATAAAGAGGATGTGCTCTACAATAATGACAAAACTGGGTAAATAGCCTCAGTCACTCGTGAAATCTGGGACAGATCCCCGCACACTGCAAGTGTGCAGAGTAGGGTCACACAGTTGAGTTGATCCCACCCCAATTGATTGGTGCCTGTTGTAAAGGACAAGTAACAGAAGCCAGTCCAATTAAAACCTGGGCAAAACGGGGCTTGGCTGTTCTGTAACCTGTAATGGAAAAGTGCTGTATTTTCTATTATCCATCCACTCTTTCCTCACACCTACTCATGTAAAGAGGCACGTGCCTACACACGGACACACGCACGCACAGACACACACACATTTGTTTTACTATCTTTGTGGGGCCATCTTATTGACATGATGCATTTCCTAGCCGCTTCCCCTAACCCCAACCATCAAAAATGATTGCCTACCCCTAATCCTTACCCTAACCTTAACCATAACCCAATTCAAACCTAAACTCTAAAACCAAGTCTTGACCCTCAAAAAGAGGTCCAAACTTGTGGGGCCCAGCAAAATGGCCCCACATGGACGGGTGGGTCCCACTATCTAGCAAAAACAAGACCACACACACACACACACACACACAAAGCCTGCACGGCACTGCACTGTGCAATTAGGTCTTTATCTTGGTTCTGCTCTGCATTGTCACTTGATACCACTGTTTGTCCTAATGCAACTACACACAACTCTTTGAGGTTGCCTCCTTATCACTATGTTGCACATCCACTCCATTTGCGGTCTTTGTCGACAGAGCCCTTTGTGACAAAGTGCATGCTGACCAACTCGTGTCAACACTTCTGGACAGTATTAAATGACACATTTCACATGTGTCTGTGTGTCTATGAGGGAGAATTAATGTTCATGGGCATAAGATAGATCAGAGTAGAACAGAATTATTACAAAAGAAGCTATGAATAAGTGTGTCATTCATATGCCCTGATAGACTCAAATACACAAACACATGCGTTACTTGAAATGCATGCCTCAGTCACTTTGTAATCTAGCATTACTCACTTGCATCGCACATTAAGGTCAAGCAGCAACATCCTGACGGCACATACTGTACTTTCACAAACACACCTCTGTGCTCTAAGTGCAGTATCTATTTTAATTCCGTTAAACACCAACAGCATATTTCGAGGGATGTTGAGTGAGGGCGGGCTGAGAATGTCGTAGGTTTGCAATGTGGCACTTTCCATCCGTTTGTGAAAATGCCCAGTAAGGATTAACAAAATTGCATTTTATATAAGAAAAAGGCAGGCAGAACTATTCCCTGAATGTTTCATGAGCTCACAATGACAATAGTAGAAATAGCCTATACATCATAGGTCATGAGTCATCATAATGCATAAGTCAGGGTAGGTAGCAAATAACTTGCATGTTTATGTATTTATTCCATAGTTCATCTTCTGATTGTGACCCGCGGAATATTAATCTAATGGATATGTTCACTTGCTTGACACTGACGCGAACAGTAGTGTGGTTGAGACAATAGCTGACAGTCTGTACAGAAGTCGATGTACCGTACTTAAGGATTCTCTGGAACAGCACAGTATAGGAGGCACAAATTGGTGAAAGAATTTGTTGATGGGTACCAGCTCTGTTGGACAAAACTTTGCATGCCAACTCTATGCATCTGAAGCAGGGTGTTAGGAACAATATAGCGAAACAAGCGACTGAAATTAGCTTCCTACACAGAGTGCTCGGGCTATCAATTAGAAGAAGGGTTGAGCCGCTGCCAGATGCGGTGGCTTGGGCATTTTGTAAGCCTCCCAGATGCCTCCATTGGGATGTGTTCCGGCATGTCCCACCAGGGGAAACCATTTCTCCCAATCCCACTGTAAGAGCTGGAAGAAGTGGCTGAGGAGAGGGAATTCTGGGCTTATGTCAGGATTTTCAAGTCCCCTTTAATTGTTCAGTCCTAATCTTGCACGCCACACTACTGAATTTTCCTCAATTTAATGCACGGGCAGGGGTGTCAGGTCCAGAAAGAAAAACTCTGGCACAGGTGCTTTTACTCAACCGGCAGGTAAATGAGCTCTCAGGGTACCGGTTCAGTAGAAGCACCTGTGGCTAAAATAAAACTGTGGACCTGGATTTGACACCTCTGTGCACAGTTACACCAATTCCTTGTCGATGACAAAAGCACATATTTTAACTTGCACGCACACATTTACAACTTAGCAAATATTACAGGACCAGCTACAGAGAATGCCAGCCATAATGTTTAACTAACTGTGAGTTGAAAACAACCGCACTATAGGACAAACACATTGTATTGCCTACAAATTAAAATGTTTGTGCCAATTCTGTAGGATAAAATTGTGTGAAACATTCTAAAAATGTATCTGCATCTGCAATTATGGTCTACTTGAATCAAAGCACTGCAATTTTTATCATTCCCTTGTACAGGTACCTCCTTTAAATAAAATTGAGGTGAGTTTTGAATAAACCACCGGATAGCGCTGAGGCCAAGTAAATGTTGCCACCTCACGTAAGTACCTACATTTTTATATCACATTACAGTATTTACTGCATAATTAGCGACATTTTGAATTGTAGCAGGTACTAACAGTAAAACAATTTGCCAAACAGATCATCTTTGCTTTCTCAAAGGTCTTCAATATTATCATTTTATCTTGTTCACTGTCAAGGGAAGCCAGACCCCATTTGTAGCTCCATAAACATATACTAATGTGAAAAACGTGAAAATACACTTTAGAATGCTTAAGTGTGTTTCACCCCGCAAATGTTCGCCATTTTGTGTTGGGGGGATGTTGGCCAAGCAAAAATATGCTGAAGTAATGGATGCATTTTGTTTTGGGAGTACTATGATGTTGTACAAGAAAAGAAAAACATAAATATAAACATGTTATACTGTAGGCAATGTGGGTCATTGGAAAAAAAATTATAAAAGGAATATGCAGTTAGGCAATTATAAGGAAGCAGACATTCTGCCATATATTTTATCCAAGTTGTCCCAGATGCAAGGTCAAACTGTAATTATTCAATTAATCTGTCCTCCCCTGTGTGAAAGTGAGTTATTTACTTGAAAGGTTTATAATAAAAGTTTATAATGGCAACTGAAGAAAGCTCTGTCATACAGTATATCATAGTGTAAAAAGCAAAACGCATAATGAATGTTGTAATCAAAGCAAGTATAGCATTTAAACATTGAAACAATGAAAAAATAAAAGATTGAGCATTAAATGATCATCACAGCAGATTTTGATTGTTTTAGGTTGTCACACAAAATCAAACTCTTAGATTCAGGATTTTGATTGCAGCAGTACACTGGTTGCATTCAAATAGCAATAGTACTGTTGTGGCATCAGTCCTAAATCAATGCCTCAATCAATTCAGAGAGTAGTATAGAAAATGGATGGAAGGATCTATGAAGCTTTATCAAGTAATTTAGAAATTCATTAAGTCAACACATTTCTACAAATTGCAGTCCAGCACTTGTATAAAATCCTACTGAACACATGCTGAATGCTGAAGTGTTTTTTTGGATATGACTACTAACATAAAGACTGATTATACAAATATGACGTAACAGTGCAATTCAAGGCTAGAGATCTGTAAGAAAGATTTTAAAAGACTTCTCAATGTGTCTTTGGAATATCAAGACTTGCTTTCAAGAAAGCGTTGCTTTGTCTGCTGTGTGGACGTAATGCTTAAAGTTTACAACATGTTACAGCCATACTATCCTGGCGTCCACTATAACAAATAAAAACATGAGATAACCCCTCCCCCCCAAAAAAATTCCATGTTGTTCTTGTGTGGGAAAAGAGTCCAAATCAGTTTTTTAAAAATGTCCAGCAGAAAAAATGCGGGTCTGAAGGGGTTAAATTGTACATATTTTGTTCATTTCATATACGGTACTATCAAAAAACGAAAGTGTCACATATGATATGTTTGGTGAGTGTACTTCATCTCTGCAACAAGAGATGCAAATACAGAATGCAGACAAATTCTCTTCCAGGCACAAACTACACAGCCACTTCTATCAGCTGACCATCATCACTATAAAAAGACAGCATTGTCTCACAGTGTGACTGATAATTGCATCAGGCAAATGGGTCCAAGGCAGTAGCTCAAAAAGACCACAATCACAAGGCTACATCAACCGTTGCACAAAAATACAAACAGGCGCATAAACACACATGCAATCTCTCTTTTTTTTAATATAAAACTTGTGCTGCAGCAAAAAAATACACAAACAAAATAATGATAAGCTACGCTGTTCTCATTTAGACAGAAAAGCCGTAAAGAAAGTGTAAAGAAAATGTATCTCATTATGTGTTTTTCATCAAAAAGAGATGTGAACTCAATTGGATGGAATTTTGACTGATAACACAAATGTTATCACTGCTCACCATTGTAAATCTTGACAGCATGGCAACACCTTAACAAATGTACGTGGGTATCAAGAGAAATAAACCACAACCCAAATAAACACAACTACCATCCTAACTTGGATTGATAGTTTAGATCACCCCACCTTTTTATTTTTATTTTATTCATAAGCTTAAGAACATAAGGGCATGAGGCAAAGTTTTTAAGCGATTTTTTGGCTTCTGTCTGATGTAAATGAGTTACTACTCAACCTGTGAATTGTGACCAATGTTGAGTACGGCTTTCATTACCATGGCTACTAGGGGCGGAGCTAGTTTTGAGTCCCATTACTTAAAAAAAGAGTGAGAACAGTAAGAGCCCACAAACAAAAATCAACGCTTCATCCTCTAGTGAAGCCACAGATGCATAAAATAAAACCCAAACCATTTTCTAATTATCACATATTTCATTATTAGAACATCTATAGAATGAAATTAAAATGTAAATACAGGACGTGATTAAAACAAAACAAAAAATGTAAATGCAAACACACATGAGCAATTAAGTCTTACACACATATACACATGAAACAACACGCACACACATAGATAACAAGCTGCTATTCCATAGCTCACTCAGGCAGCCAATCAAATCATTCCGGTGATGAGAACGCCCACGGCTATATTTAACCAATGAAGGATGCCTATCTGGCTGACAGACTCCTTCAGATGACCAGTTAGATGCACAACAGTTGGTGCCAACATACACCCACCCCCTGCCTCTCCTCTATTTCTGACCACCACCATACTCATGCCTTTTTTGAGTTGAGCTGTTCCACAGACCAGGAGGCTAAAAATTATCAGAAGGGAGCAGAGTCCAGTGAAGGCGTGGCCTTACAAGCTGGGCTGACAACTATGTACTTAGGGTTATATGTGCCATTTCTCCCTGCAGACTTAATAAATGAATACATGATATTGTACTTGCCTAAGAGGCTGCTACCCCGCTCACCCATAATTTAGTCATAGTCATCTCTTTTTTTTTTCATCAACTTCAGTCATACTTTTGTTTTTGTTTTACACTCTATATCTGAATTCTTCCAAAGTGAAAAAAATCTCTGTCTCCAGTTGCTTTAGTTTGCTGCCTGAAAAATTCTTCATTGTTTTTCTGATCCAAGCGATCTCTCCAAACCCTCTTGCAACTCCTTCTTTCTAATTACAAGCTGTTTGTTTGTCCCTGGAACCTGGACCCTTTCTGCGCCAACTTGCTCCTCTCACCCTACAGCGAGCACTAAAACTCTTTCCCAGCCTCCCTCATCTATCCCCTCTCAGTCTCTTGTCTTCTACACCCTTCCATCCTTTCAGCACAAAACACAGCCCCATTTTTTCCTCCAACTTTCCCCCAACCTCTCTTTTATTCGGCACTTCTGAAGCCCAGACCTAATTATCGTCTGTTTTAGAGAAACCACACACACACACACACACACACAACTTCACAGCCTTCACACTGTGAGGATCCTGTGGGAAGCATCGCAGTCGTAAGAGACCGTTTGTTCTCCCGTTGGCCGATCACCTCTAATCTTGCCAGTAAGGCACAAATACACATGTAGATTGGAAATAGGGGTGGGAGAAATGTCCGACTCTTAGATGCATCGCGATTCAGACATGAAGAAATCTGAATCGAGCCACAAATGTCCGAATTTTGATTATTAAAATATATTAATGAAGGTAATACCGAATGTTCTGTCATGAAATGGTGCACGTAGGAGAGAGTGGACCCAAAGGCGAGGAGACACATCAGAGAGACAGGAATTGTGAACAAAAGGAGAAACTTTATTGGAACAAGTGGTGAGACGGAAGACGTGACTGGAGGCGACAGGGGCAGACTGGTTGCCGTGATGGGACTGACTTGACTTGGCTGGACGTGGAGAACTTAGCCGGGACGAGGACGACTAGACAACTAGACTAAGACGTAAACAACTAGACTGAGACATAGACAACTAGACTGAGACGTAGACAACTAGACTGAACACTCAGAAACACAAACACCAATCACAGAAAGACACAACAAACACACCAAAATAAACAAAACCCTAACTCATACAAAACTGAAACGTGACATGTTCAAAATATTGTGGAACTTTAAAGGGCTGTACCGTTTATCATCGGGACACTTTGGGAAGCACACACGCCGACACAAAACAAACATGGATGACCGCTGCCCACATCGGCGTGAGATCCAAAAAGCTCCTTCTAATTTAAAAGCAGACGTGTGGAGACACTTCAGCTTCTTAAATGTCGAGAGTGGAAGTAAACTGAGACACGTTATATGTAAGCTGTGTCGCGCTAAAATAGCAAACTTTAGAATTACTGGTTCAACGGATCATCTTTGATCCGTGAACCATATTGGTTGTGAAGATAAAAAATGCACTTCACGTGACGCCAACAAGATCAGTCCACATTCACTATGAAGGCCAGAGGAACTTGAAAAAACCCGTAGATCTTAGTGAAACTATAGCCTTAGTACGCTTTTATTTTTAAATTGGCCCGCATGGTGTCGTGACGGACTGATGGCTAGCTTGACTTGTCTTTTAGACATTCTGGCTTGCCTTATCGTAGTTTTTTTATTGCCATTACTTGCCAACATCAACACATTACCATCCCGAAATCATATTGAATTGTTAATTTAGGGTGCTAAGAAACATCTAGTTAATTACGCCGTCATTGTGTGACTCAGCACAAGTCTCCGGTGTTAGTGGCTAGTAGCTAGTTGCTAGCAGTGACTGCACAGCTGGCTACTTTTGAAGGAGGCCGACAACTCTGGCTTTGCTTTTTTTCTTTGCCTCACCCGACATGTAGGTGTAGTATGTGCCTTAAATTGCAGTTTGAGGTCTATTGCTTTCTCGCTCAAAAAAACAAACAAAAAAAAGATCATTAGAATGTCACCCTCGTTTTCTTTATAAAACATTTTTTTTCTTTTAAATAAAAACATTAATCTCAAAATGTCAAATATGGCCGTTTATATTTTAGGAATGCAACTTTATGTGCAATATAAGACAATATACATGCTTATCGCCCATGTCGTGTTTCTACAGTCTAAATGGACATATTTGACATTTTGAATTGAATCTTTTTATTTAACGGGGGAAAAAAAGTGACAAAACAAATTAAGACAAAGTTCTATTTTTCTTTTTCTTTTTTTTTTGCTGATCCAAAAAAATGATCTCAAATCTGTGATCTGATCTGAACCATGAGTTTTTTTTATCCATTGCACCAAGTAAATTATACTTAGTGAGACAAATAGAAATGTGTGTTGTTGATGAGCAAAAACTACAACAATAAAAATACAATTTGTTCCAAGATTTTGTTCAACATTTTGGTCAAATTTAATTTTCAATTCACAAACATTTTCAAATATAATATATGAATGTGTTATTTAAATGTTTTTTTTTTAACTCATTCACTGCCATTGACGGCTATAGACGTCAAAAATTAATTTGAACTATTTCTATTAGTTTCACATTTTTTTCCACTTTTGTTAACAAGAGTATGAAAACCTAGAAAAAAATGGATTGTACTTTTAGAACAAATATAAAATTTGTGATTACTCTTGAGTTAATTAGTGAAGTCATGTGATTAATTACAATAACAAATTTCACCTGATGCCCTAGTTAAAAAAAAAATATATATATATTATTTTAAAAATTTGGGGCGTCAGACAATTACATTTTTTTAATTGTACTTAATCGCATGACTTCAATAGTTAACTCACGATTAATCACAATTTGTATATCTGTTCTAAATGTACAATATTTTTTTTCTAAAAAGAATTGAAACTAATAGAAATTGTTCCAATTAATTTTTTACGTCTAGAGTCGCCAATGGCAGTTAATGAGGTAATGTTTATGACAAAAGTCAGTTCGGAAGCTTTCCACAACCCTTGTACACTTTTGGCAAAAGGATGACACATCAAAACAGACCAAATATCTATGAAACAATACAATTATACAAACAAATGTCAAAATGATACATAGGGAAGTAAACTGCTTTGAGATTTTCAGCTGTTTGTCTCGGGTTATATAGTATTATTCAGATCAAACCAGTCAATCAAGATTTTGTTTGTTTATGGTCTTGATGGTTTGCTGACATGGTTGTCTGGTAGTGCTGGTCGAGTTTGAAGAGCAAAACAATATCTCCAGGTACTCTGAGTCCTGTAAGTGCGATAAAGCACTGGCTCTCCCCCTATCTGTGTATGATTTGTGAATTTGATTCCACCTGTTAGCTGCAAAACAACTCTAAACTTCAATTACCCTTGCACGTCTCATTCCAAAGCACTCTATTGTTTTACTATAATCGCAGTACAGTACAGTTAATGATTGAAGAAGGTATGGTTATGTGAGCATCCATGAACCATGTACTTGTTTATCCTGATTGGGTGAGTGAGTGGGAAGTTGGCCAAAAAAACGTCAACAGTAACAGGCCCAAGGGGTATGGTTAGGGACAGGACACAAATAAAATGGACTCAGGGTCGTTTACATTTTAGCTTTGTACAGGTGATTTTAATTCAATTGAAGGTATAATGAAAGTTTCCAGTGAATGTCTTCAGTGACTTATCCCTTCAGGTTCTCAGAGAATTATTTACTTTAACCACCAGGATTCCCGCCATACACTGCCAAACGGCAGAACCCAGGGTGATCTTCAAGCCATCCATCCATTTTTTGAAGTGCTTAATCTGTTGGACTATTTTTCAAATTCATCCGCTTGTCGTAGAAGATGCTAGCTAGCGCTGAACTAACCGGTGTATTTTTGCATCCTCTCCGGCATCTAATCGGACAAACACCCTTCATCTGCTGCTGTTATAGGCTTGCTTAAAGCTGCTCTCTGTAACAATTTGGCAAAAAAGATCATTACAACAGCCTTTTTATTTGATCATTTATGACTGAAACATCTTCAAATTAGTAGATTAACATCTTAGTTTTTCACAATGGGTAATCATGAAAGTTTTCAGACTGGATTCTGGTTTGAATTTCCCACCCTCTGTCTCCGGATGTGACGTCATTTGCGCATTGTGTACGTGAAGAAGGGTGTGCGCAGTTTCATTTTTCATCAACAGGTGGCAGTAGCGATTAGAAATTGAACCAGTGCAACCAAAACGCGTTTGGATGAAATTTTTGTTGATCAACCACATATATTTTTTCATCCAACCAAATGTACACTTTTAAGAGCCTATGACGTACAGTTGCTCTACTGTACTAACCTTGTGCTACAAGCTGAATTTTCACCAATCTGTAGACTTTTTGTACAGACCAATTACGAAGCGGTATTGTGTTTTGGGGCGGGATATGCGGCTTTGACGAAAACAAGCGCCAAAGCCGGGGGAAACAAATAAACCTAACATGGACAAATGCATGGTCGCTGCAATTCTGTTCTCGCAGAATTAGTCCGTTTTTTGTTGAATGAAGAACAGCAAGAGGGGCTTCGTTAAATGGTAAAGATATTTGTGCTTTTTTTTTTGCTACCTACGACGACATTTTCAACCATTACCGTGATTGGTCAAAACAAAAGTTTGGTAGACGTGCACAAGTTAGGCATTGCCCAATCGGCCTGAAGTTAGTGCTGTCACTATCAAATATTTTTAGAATCGATTAATCTATCGATTATTTAATCGATTAATCAGATTAATTTTAATTTTGCATTAAAGTGTATTACAAAAGCATTCCCCCCCTGATTACTGTTTAATTAAACAGTGATTGGTGTTTATTTTGTACTCCGTATTCATATAGTGGTTAAAAAAAAAGTGGATTAGTGATGTACTATGTTACTGGTTCGGTCATTGTTTTCGAAACAGATGTTTACAAATGTCTTATTTTGATTAAACACAGAAGATTATCAGTCTTCTTTCATCAAGGACTACAGAAATCAGTGAACAATTACTGCTTGATATGCTGAAATCAGAGGATTTGAACAATTTTGAATTGTGAAATGGCTCCAAACGATTACTCGATTATTAAAATTGATTAAGTTGATAACCCATTCGTTGTTGATTAATCGATTAATTTTGACAGCTCTATTTGAAGTATTGTACTGAATTTACCGCCTTTCCCGAGAAGATCACATTGGAGCGGTCCCAGATTGATATTGTGGAGACCTCCCTTGAGTGAACCACAATTTTCAGTCTGGCTAGTGCCAATTTACTACATTAACACATTGTAAACACTATGGAAGTGGTCAGTTGTGGTCAGGAGACATTTACACTCATGTGAACACGCAGGCGACTTGAAACAGATGGTGTCTCCAGCATCACACACAAACACAAAGTCTCTTAGGATGCTTGCCCAGATATTCAAAATATCATATTCAGATAACAGTTGCATCCACAAACATATAATTCAGTCATTAGCATGTTGCCACAGGCGGTACAATAGCTTTTAGTTCATTAACTTGTAAAGTCTCCCTCTTTAAACAGAATCACATGATCAGCAATACTAAGAATCATATTTCATCTGTGCTCCTCGGCTGAGATGTTATCACTGCTTTGTCACAAGCGCTTGTCATTCACCACTCACACACTGATTGTGTTAGCCCAGGAGTCACGATGTATTCAACCTGCGCTGGCAGAAAAGTTTCAATCTTGAAAAGATTTGCTATGATTCTAATAACATCAAAACTATCAGTGACGGTCGATTTTGTACAGCGATCTCACACACTTTTCCCCAGCTGCAACACACGGTGCCGCTCAACGGAGACACCATAAAATCGCAACCCAGATCCAATGAAATTATCTCCTGGCCTGTATCACCCTCTGAATAAAAACACTTATGCAGACACCCACATAGCAGGGCCACTCAAATGCACCCCAGATGTTCAATCAAACGCAATACTAGAAATCACTGAAACTCTGTGAAGAGGGAAATGTAAGAAAGGGTGATATGATTGATGCATCATAGTGTTGTCCACCTTCTTCGCCATTATGTCAGAAGCCCATCGTAAGGAATGAGGCCTCATTTTTGAGCCAACGTGAACAATGTGGCTCCAAGAGTCACGATTATTTCAATTTTAAAACATTTTCTCTGGGCAAGACCGAATCCTGTCCCCCTCAGGTCTTACATGGAAACAAATCAGCTGACAGAAAACTGGCACCTTCACTTGCACAAGAATAATTGAAAAATCCTATTCCAACATGCATACATAATGACGGCAAATTGACAACACGACACTATGAACGGAACGTATCAATTGAGACGACAATTTGTTGGTTTTGGTGATTTATTACAGGCCACTGAAATCAATGTGCTGAAGAGAAAAGTCCGTATTGCAAAGCGTTCAATAAACCTACTGGGAGTTGAAGTCAGCGTACAGAACGTGCTGCACTGCTAGAATGACCATTGACAGCTGAGGAACAGGCTCATCTGGATCCACCGAATCATGTATTCATGTGATACGTGGTCATACAGTATGCGACTATGGCCATAGCCAAAGCCTATTATCAGCTCAAGTGCACTGAACTGTCGGTTAAGTGATGCAAAACAAGAGACTGGGGTTTGGGGGCCATCACGACTGCTTTACAGGCTGAGGAAATTGATAATAATAAAGCAGTGTGGGCAGTTTACCATGGGGGGAAAAAACAGCTAAATCCTGTTGGCACAACATATTGGAGGATTGGTGCAAATATATAGTAAATGCCACAATACTATTATTGAAAATAATGTTCCATGGAAATACCGTTACACCTACACCCCATGTTCTTGCCCAGAGCAAGTCTAGCACAAAGTGCATAAATGGAGTGAGTTTTATTTCTTCTGGTATTTTGCTTGACTAACACAGATAAAATAAGGCAATCTTGTGCACCATTCGGGGATGGAGCGCAGTCGACTCCCAGCCAATCGAAGCGGCTCCTCTCATTCCTATTAAAATCACGGTACTGCAAGCACACGCGACGGTGCTTGACATTCCAGAAGCAGAAATTTACTTGCCGTGTATGGAGGACAAAACGTGCCAAAATTAAATAAATGAATACTCCATTAAATAATTAAATAAATGTGTCATTAATTAATTAAATGTTTCATTTATTAACTAAATATGGAATTAAATAAATCAATGTGTTATTAATTAATTAAATTACCTATGATTATTTGTAAATATATATATATATATTAGGGGTGTGCCTAAAAAAATTCTCATAAGAATCGCGATTCTCATTTAGTACGATTCAGAATCGATTTTAAATGTCCCAAAATGTATTTTATTTAAATTATTTATACTGTCTTGCCTTTGTCTGTGTGTGCCTTTATTTGGAGCGCTGTTCATGTTGTACCCGGTTTGGCCACTTAGGGGCAGTGTGGTTCCACGCGGTCTAATACACTGTTCAGTTGTAGCCACTTTAGAGAGTAGAAGGAAAAAGTCACGATCAAGTTATTCCAATAAAAGTAGTATTTTTGCAGTGTGGAGCCGTTCTTTTGAGTGGTAAAAGTGCCGCGAGTAGCGCGCTAATTAGCATTAGTGAGTCAGACTGGAGTAGATCATTACAATTGCTTGCACATCTATAGATTGAAGCAAAAATCATTGTCAATCAAATCATTTTGAAGCAAAAATTGTTCTTCATCAAAAATCGATTCTGAATCGAATCGCAGACCCAAAAATCGGAATTGAATCGAATCGTGAGACATTCAAAGATTCCCACCCCTAATATATATATTATTATTATTTCTCTATTTAATTCATTATTTCATGGTCACTGTGTTGCGGCGTTTCATGAATTTATTTTATCTGTCAAACTCACCCATTAAAGTTTGGTGAGCATGTCCTAACACCTGATTGGTCACCCTGCTCACCAAGTCAAGGCAAATCCATTCCAGAACAATAAATTGATGAGTGAGTAGCTAGTAAACACAATCCGATAGGCTGGGTGGCGCTATTGACCTCAATGCGTGCGTTACCATTAGACTCAGATTTACGCTCTCATGAGGTGCTTTTTGAGACGTGTTGAAATGGAAGTCACCTTTTTCGCATTTCCTGTAGTCATGTGACCCCGAAGAAAAGTTTTAAGTACCACTCGCTTTTGTGTTGGAATTGCTTCCTGAGTGGACAACAAGTCATATTGAGCCAAGGCTGCCGCGGCTCCATACACGCATACTATTTATTCTCGTGACGTTACATGAGGAGCCGTTAGCGTGACGTGACCGCCTACAAGAACTGCAAGATCTCGCGAGAGTGGAGGCGGGACATTACGATAACTACGCCTCAGAAGCAAATCACTCTTCAATGGAAACACCTACAAGTCAAAACTGTACTAGCTCTACTTGTCAATAATTACAAAAACCGTTATTGTTGTCCATTTTTAGTTTAAAGCAACCCAAACCTTGGACCTCGTTTTCAATTTTGAGTATATTGCTAACGTGTTGCTAACTTGCTAACAGACCATCCGTCAGCAACAAATGTCCATGCGGTAAACACGAAAGTGACCAAACACTGGTTCCGGGTGTCGCAAATATGGTTTTCAAATTATGAATTAGAGTTTTGAGGCAGAGATTTTTGTGTCGACCAATTTTTGTAGTCGAGTTCGATGATTTTCATTTCCCCCAGCCCTACTCTCTATTTTTATATTTAGGGGTTAATGTTAAGGCCAGTAACGTAGAGCCAAGAACTAGGCAAGCTAAAGAACATTTCATAAGGTTAGATCACAATTAAATGTCTGCCATACATGTTGGTGTCTATGATATGTTTTAGAATAAGAAAGGCACAGTGATTTTGTACACTGTAGATTTATTAGACCATGCTTAATTGAGACTTACTTCATCTGTTTCACGATGGTGCTTTTCCCTGACTCTCCAGCCCCTGCGGGGATGAAAGAAAAGACAATGTAAACTGGGTGGATTTGAGCACCTTTGTGCATGCATGTGTGAGAGCGCAAGATGGAGAGAGAAAAAGGGGGAGGGTGTGGGTGGTAACAGCCAGCTCGAGAGAGAATCATCCTCTTCAGTGAACTAGCTGGGTGGAGAAGGACGCACCCATTCCTCCCAAACATCCTTTTCATCACCATGAACCGGGCCGCCATGAATAATTAAGATGCTAATCAATGAAACCATCTCCAATCTAAACCGACGCTGCTGGTACCCCCATCATCACGTACCTGATGAAGGCCCAAGTTTAATAGATGTGTGGTGTAATATCGAATTAGGGTGTGTTCAGATGCACTCAAACAATTTAGTCCATCATTTCTCTTTTAGTTGGCAACTGGGCTAAGTTAAAAGGAAGATCTCTTCCCTGAACCTTAAATGACGCCCACCCACACACCCACGTCGTAGTTCTCCGGCGAGTGGTCGAACCGGGATTCTCTTACCGAGCAGCAACAGCTTGACATCTTTGGCCGCGGTGAGCCCATCATCCTTGAGGTTCTTCTCGATGGCTTTGCTCCGGTCCAGAGCAGCCCTCTCCTCTGCGCTCAAAGTACATCCCATGGTTAAAGAACACAGCTTGATAGCGTTACCGGTAGCGGCGCCCACGGAAACAAATGCAATTCAAAAGGCTGGCAACGGGTTGCAAATCCCGGTTTTCCTCTCTTGCGATCCCTTTCGTTCTCTCCTCTTGGCAGCTTCCTCTCTTTGGCGCTCTAAAAGCGGCGGTGGTACTGTTAGAACATTTAAATCTCCGCTCCACTCGTTTTGGTCCACGGAACAGTTCGTAGCCTCCGCACCAACTCTCAAACGTGGACTGCAATGGAACCGTTTGTCCGCCCGTCTGTCTTTTTTTCCCCTTTTTTTTCTCCTTTTTTTTTCAAGGGGGGGTTGTTTTCTCACTTCTACAACACGTCCAGTTCTGTTCTGTTCGTCTCTACTCCGTTACTGGGTTGCTCGCATTGTTCGCGTCGACCTTCCTCCGTTCGGATCCTCTGGTGACAGACTCACGCGACAGTCTCCCGGTATCTCCCGTAGGGGATCAGTCAGTCACTGCTTCGTTACTTCATTCGTTCACTTGCAGGTTGCTGACGTCAGAAGGGGGTGCGGGGAGGGGGGGGGGGGGGAGAGGGTGAGGAGATGGGCGAGAAGTATGGAAGGGGCAGCTCTCTTGGCTTCTCTCAGTGGCGCGGCTTAGTGGCGGAGTAATGAATGAAGGCGGAATGAGATGGAAGACGAGGGAAAAAATGTACAGGTATTTGCCTTTATGGAGTAACATTGATGGGCAGCAGCTGTGGACGAATGGTGAAATCCACTTCACGGGTTTGGGGTTCGAATCTTCAGTAATATGTTAGGCTAGCTGAATAATAATAATAATAATAATAATAATAATAATAATGTAACGAGCTGTTTTTTTAAGTTGCGCTATTGAACATACCCGTAACATTATTCTGAAAACATGTTTAGCAATCAAGAGGAAAAAAAAATTCCCATAGATTTTTAAAATTGTTTTCAGCCACATTGGAGCGTGTCACACTCGAACCAACACAACCCTGTTACATGTTATCAGAAAATATTACTGTTAACATTCCTGAGAGAATGTCCTATGGACAGACAAGAAGAAAATTGAAGGCAAGCTCTACCTAACGAGAAATGAGAAAGTTTCTTCTCCTAATGAAAAACATATTTCACTATATATATATATATATATATATATATATATATATATATATATATATATATATATATATATATATATATATATATATAACCTATTCAATTGAATACACTACACACACTAAGTATTTAATGATCATACTTGAATGTTTCTCTTTTTTGAATTTGGTGCCAAAGGAGTGACACTGGATATATATATATATATATATATATATATATATATATATATATATATATATATATATATATATATATATATATATATATATATATATATATATATATGTGACGTATAGACTAAGAAACTCACGCAAGTGTGGTACAGACTGAAAAATATTTGTATTATATTGTATATATATATATATATATATATATGACGTATAGACTAAGAAACTCACGCAAGTGTGGTGCAGACTGAAAAATATTTGTATTAATGTTGTTGCTTACATACAACCACACAAAGTACCTTGTCTTATGGTGTGACTCTAAAAAAAAGTTGTTGTTTTTCCCCGCCGACCTTCTAATGGAATTGTTTGTGAATGCTTACATAAGATATATAATTGTATGATTATGTAATATTTATATTAGGATGTGCATTTCCTGGTAATGATAATTGTAGTTATTTGTTTTTAAAAAATAATTTTGTAGGTGATTTTTAACTTTGTGTTGTCAATTGGATATTATTATTATTATTATTATTATTATTAGATTTTATTGCATTTTTATTTTTTATTTTGTGGTACTTTATTTCATGAGTGAAAAACATTTTTGGGACATCTACGTCTTAAGTCTACCACTTGGCTGTTACCTTCACAGGTTCCACAAAATAGAGTCTTCCCCCAAAACATTCAATCACATGCTCAAATTTTGGTGGTTTCTTGGGAGCAAGGGCTGAGTCTACTTGCACCTATTTTCAATTTACCCCGGTCTCCCCTAGTGTACACATGCCGATGCAACTAGAAATTTGGCGAAATAGATGCAAATTAATAGAGACTTAAAAAAAATACAAACAAATTGAATAAACAACATTCAAATAGCTATTGAAGCCATACCTATAGTATGCGGGTGGAAGGTTTAAAAACTTCAGATATCTCAAATCAAGCAATGGCATTTACATTAAGCCCCTTTTAAGACACAGAAAAACATCACAGTTTCAAAGCCTAACACTAGTTGACGTCAATAACTGATTTCACGGCCAGCCGGTTTGTATCTTCAAATCCCTTGGAGGTCTATAAAAAGATTTTTTTTCATGAAAAATGCAGAAGTTTCAGCTTTGCTGAAGCAGTCACATCCTTATTGCCACTACCACAAAAATAAAACTATTTCTGCCTTAATGAAATGATCCCTTGTTGTGTTGCTTTGAGAAAATATCATAGACTGCCCACTTCAAACAAAATGTTCCTGGCAAAGTGGTTTATGCTGATGACTCTCCATGAGTGTACAATCTTCTTTTTTTTTTTGTGCCACAGTTGGCAGTTTGGGCAATAAAATACGAAAACATGTTTTTTTCATGTAGTAGCAGAGAAATTGCTTGTGCTGCTCGTTGGGGTAAGGCTATTTGGTAGCCAGGGGCAGCCACAAAGTCATGGTATTAAAAGTTCCCTGTTTTCACTGCAAAATAATGAGCCATTCTGCTTAAAATGTGCGACAATTCCCTGTGAAGCGCTTTCAGTTTTGTGTTACATGGGGTGCCTGTATTCACAATGCACATACATGGGATGGGGCATTTGAGGAGAAGCTGAGCTTCCCTTACAGTCTTTGCATAACTGCCAATGATAGGCTATTTGGGAATTTTTGATCCTAGTCTCATGTATTAAGGTTTTGGTGGGCTTCAGAGGATTTTCACATTTTAAATTGACACCTGGCACTCCTAAAGTTTTGGGTACGACTTGAGTTGTGTTGGATTCAAAACATGTCAGACCAAAGGCAAAATTGTTGACCAACTGACTTGGATTCTACCTTTGGCCACAATGTGCAATGCTATTGTGGTTTAAGCAAGCAATGTTAAATTAAAACGTGAAACTTTTTGACATCCCACCGCTGTACTTTACAGTTCAATAGATTGTTTCCAAGCAAGTGAATTTGTGACTTTGTAATGCTCCCACCGTATGATGTACCTGGCTGTAGATACACTATGTATACCAGCCAATCCCAGAACACATATATAAATTAATCACATTCACACCGAGGAGGAATCTAGAGTTTTTATGTTTATAACTAATTATTTGGCATGTTTTTGGAATGTGGGAGCGGGCTGGAGTACCCGGCCAAAGCCCATTCACGCACCAAGGAAAGAACACACAAAATCCACACAGGGTTGTTCCAAAGGTCAAATTCATACAATCATACATGCATCATAAATTATGTACGCATGATATGAAGATTTAGAATTAAAAACACCAATGCCATGAACGTCATTCAAAAATCCCTCTTCTTTCATTTATTATTACTGTATTTTGTTTACATGTGAAATACATATCCAGTTTGTTCGACCCTGTGTAACATTGCACTTTAGTCTTTTTATGAAAGCCATTTACAGATTCACATTTGCAGCTGATCGTGGCACACTTTAAAAGCATTGAAACACAAATATCTGTTTAATGGTAGTAATAAGATATTTTGGTGAATAGTTAAAAAATGCTACAATGCCGATGATGAGAGATGACACATTCAATTTAATTTTCGTAGCGCAACAATGCTTTTAGGGCATGCCAGGCTCTTTCTTTTACAGCAGTCATATTTTCACTTGGTTTGCTACAAATACTTAGCAGCATGCAGCTAAACACACATCCATTAATTTCCAGTGCAAATGATTAAAAATGAAAACATGATAAATAAGGAACACAACAGCAGCTGAATGTGTGTAGTCACTCCTGAAAAACACTCATATTGTTGTGAGGAACGGGAAAATAAATGCTGTTTTAAATGTACTGTACACTTTCAAATATACAACTGTATTTTTAGTGCAATTCCACATGTCATACACCAAAGCTAACATGCACAGGGAAGGAGTGTCTACCTCAAAAATGAGTTTTCAAAGCGGAAGAAATAAGTTTCTTTTTTTCTTTGATAATTTGGCAGCCTCGGTGTGTTTCCATCAGGTTCAAATGGAAACAAATGATACACTAATCAATTATAAACGGCATAATAATATAATACATCAGAGTCAAAGTTGCATCAGCCAAAATCACAATAACAGTAAGCCAAATTGAAAACCTCCTCCCAGTCACGTTGCTTCTGCCTTAAGGAGTTTTGTACAGGAAGTCATTTTCCTTCTGCTGTGCATCTTACTTTGGTGTGTTCCACTTCACCACTCACAGTTGCTCTTTCCTACATTCCTATGGTCATCCACATATTGCATTCTGTACAGTATTGCACAATTCATATAATTTTTAAGAACTCACCCTCAAGTCAGGGCTCCAGACTAAATAGTCTGCCTCTAAATAGCAGCATTTTTATGGAATCAAAGTTTGCTTGATTTTTTTGGGCACAAATCTGATTCCATACATTTTGCCCCTAAAATTTTAAACAGTGCAAGTCATGTTTTCTTTTTTTTCCCCCTGTGTCTTTATTTATTTATTTTTTTAATTATTATTTTGTTTTATTCATGAATATTTTAGGTTTCATGCTAATAAATGTGAGCATTAACACACAGATTTACAGTATATGGGCTAAACGTTATACTTGCAACCATAACATTTCAAGTTAGGGGACATTGTGCTCCTAGTAAAAAAAAAATAATAGGAAATTAAAATTAGTGCTGTCAAAGTTAAAGCGTTAACTGATTAATTAATCACAAAAAAATTGTCGAATTAATCATGAATTAATTAGCGTGACAGCGGATGGCTACGTTTAAGGTAGCACAGGTTGTGTTTGAGCAATAAACATAAATACATGCATTTAAGTAAAGCAATGTTAGCATAAATGTTTGCGTATCACATTTTATTTATTTACATTTTATTTGTGTGAGGATGTCAAAATATTGGGGTCATTTTTTTCCATTTTAATTAATGCAAGTAATTAAATAAGTAAAGAAAATGAGCGTGTGCAATGGAACAAAAAATGTTGAAACATTAAATGTCAAAAGAATTAACACATAAACGGTGCTCTTCAAATTTGGCAAAATAAAAATGTTGATTAAAAAGTACTTTTTTATTAAACGATTAATCGTGATTAATCAAAATTCCAAGATGTGATTAATCTGAATAAAAAATCTAATCGTTTGACAGCTCTAATAAAAATACAATAATAATAATAATAATAATAATAATAATAAAAGTTCATCTGGATGGAGCCCTGCCTAAAGTATACTAGCACAAGAAGTAAAACTATGATATACCAGTCCATGGAGAGTTTATGTTTTTAACTGAATGACATTACCAGTATAAGTAAATGGGATTTTTTCTCAAGATGTACAGTATAACTGATGAAATGCTCAAGAAACCACCTCACTGAACCTATATTAAAAGACAGTTGGAAATTTGGAAGCTGGGAAAGGCAGCGTCTAAATGTCTGATATGTTTGTTTGTTCTCATGATGGGCCAAGTCTACCTTAAACAAGCAGGCGTATAATGCCAGTAATTCACAAACAAAACATATTTCATCATAACTGTATGTAGTTTGTGCAAAAATGCAGTGGTGTTGTTGGTTCAGTCGTCAAATTGAAAAGTCTAGAAGTTATTGTCCTCAAAACCAAACATGTAAATAGACAATATCTACCTGTCAGCCTACACATGTATACATGGGTTAGATATTAAACTTCCTACAGTATGTCCTACTGATACTTAAAATTGTTTCTGAGTGGATTTTAGAGTGGCTTGATTCCATATGTTCACTGAATATTTTTTACCGATGACAACTTGCCTTTCATTAAGATTAACACAAAAAATTATTTGGATTGTGTCTAAAAAAAAACTCAACAGAAAAATATACAATAACACCCTCACACCCTGTTTGAAAAGAAATACAGAAAAAAATACAATGATGCTCTCACACCCTCTTTGCACACACTCAGATCATCACAATATTGTTTGTTTTAAATAAAAATGTTTACTTGTGTACATTTGTAAATAAGTTGAATTCTGTGAGGAATATGTCACTTCCATAAGTAGGAAAACCCTCTCACAGAAAGACTAAAGTGCTCAAGCCTAGCATACACTGTGTGCACCTAGCTGGTAATAGAGTCTTGATATACTTGAAGCAATCCATGAAAGAAAAAATACATAATTGGTACAAATATGATCATTTCTGCATTTCAGAAGAATACTTATGCAAATGAATAAAATAAAATAAATAGTCAGGCCAGCCCGTAGGGTCAAATTCATGCAGGCTGAGATGTGTCTGTGGCCTACAGAGAAATATATAATTATTAGAGACAGAAAAGCAAGGTGAGAGATTTTACTGGAAATAGTTGTCACATAAAGGAGGAAACATACTTAGAGTTATTAAGATGATTTTGTTGCATAATGTTGCTGTCTGATTAACATAAAGTAGTGCTTGAAAGTAGACATACCCTAGGGGTATGTAAACTTATGAGAGCACTGTATGGTGAGAAAAATGCCTAGTGCCCATCAAATCCAAAACCCTGTGGCATTTGTTTTGATTTTCAGGGGTTGAAGTTGAGTAGAGATGTGCATGTGAATTTTGGTGATGATTCATAGCAAAGCGATATTTAGCTTTTGTACATTTATGGCTGCGTTCATAAGTTGTAAACTTTCATGTCCAATTTCTGGCTTATTTGTTGTTTTAAAGTCAATAGTTCATAAAAACAAACCAAAAGCAAAAGTTCAACATATTTAGCACCGAAATCGAGCCTGCACTCATAGCCAGTTTTTGAAACATTTAAGTGCATGTGTCCAGAATGCCCATGTTCAAGGGCATTCTGATATAATAATGGCATGCTGTGATAAATAAATACTTACGCCATTAAGTTACTCTCAATTTTTAAGGACAGGTAGCCAGGTAAAGTTGATATTTTAGATTAGCATAATTAACAGTTTTACTGACGGATTTTGATGACTCCATTAGTCCTGTTAATCAAAAATGTACCTTTAGTGCATTAGTTGCTCGAAAAAAGTACAGTCATTAATCATTATACAGTATAAAGTAGTCATAATATGCTTCATTCAACCATATTAACAAAAATGTCCCATAGTCTTCTTTATTGTGAGTATTGAAAGCCTGTGAAATGTGGTCGAAAGAAGAACTGCATGCTGTGTAGGAGTTGGCAGCGAATAGTGTTTTTAACATGACGCCGCTACAAATGGTTGCTGTTGTTTTGTTGTTTTCCAATGGCTAAGTCGTCATGAGGTTGTCATCAGCGACAATACTGTATTGTACATTGTTGTATGTATTGAAAACATTTCCCATTTGCGTCTTCTTGGGAAGACACAATTGTTTTAAGAGTATTTTAAAAGGATGTAATCCAAGGGTGTCAAACATGCGGCCTATGGGCCAGAAACGACTCGTCAGGGGGGACGATCTGGCCCGTGAGGACAGAACACAAACTGCAGTTTTTCACTAAAAGGAAAGTTTGTTGATAATTTGGTCCATAGGAGGATGTACTGAAGCCCATTTAAATGACATTTTGAAATTTGGCTGTTATTCATTTGATGGAATACACTCATTTCTGTTAAGAAATTTCATATTGCAATAAAATAATAATAAATGTGAATATGTTCAGAATGTACATGTAATATTTTGCAAATAAATAAATAAATACATACATAAATAAAAGTGATCTGTTGTTACGTATAGCTTGTTAGGCCACTGACATAATGGTCCGGCCCACTTGAGATCAAATTTGGGTGATAAAGGCCCCTGGATTAAAATGAGTTTGACATCCCCGATCTAATCTGTTTGTGTCGGATTTAATTTCCTCACTATTTTTTTATATTACAAATAATATTAACATTTAATATATATATATATATAAACAAATGTCTCGGAAAACAGCATTATTTACAAGTGACGGGATAATGAAGTTTCATGAAGCACTTGCAATAAGTTTTTACTCCTCTAGATGGTGTTCTTGATTTAAAGATAAGGGCTAGTGCAGGGGTGGCCAAGTTTGGTCCTCGAGAGCCATTATCCATCCTGTTTATCATGTCTTCCTCCTTCAGCGCAGTTGAATCTAATGATCAGCTCATCAGCAAGCTTTGCAGAAGCCTGATAACGATCCTGATCATGAATCAGGTGTGATAGTGAAGAGAAAAATGGAAAACAGGCTGGATAGTGGCTCTCGAGGACCGAACTTAGCCACCCCTGGGCTAGTGCAATGGAAAAGTTTCCACTACATCTTTAAACCAAGAGTGTCATCAAGAGGAGTAAAAAATATAACAATTGCTTCATGAAGGTTCATTGGTCCATCACTAATTATTACCTTCCATTTCAAAATGGGCCGCTTACTGCACAAACTGATCATTGTTTCTCACAAGTCGATGCTGGAAAAGCCTCAGGTTCTTGGTTTTGGAACACATACTGTGAAGTAACATAAATAAGCAATTTTAATGCTCAATCAGACATTGAAAAGCTGACTTGAGAACACACTAAAATAGACCAAAGTTATTCTATAGAAATAAAGAACCACAATATTTCATTCAGTGACTTACTGATTTGAGGTTGGACTCCATCTCATTGAAACTCCATTCAGTTAGAGGAAGGTTTATACTGAAGGGCTGCAAAATGATGGAGACAAAAGCAGTGGCAACTAGTTGGTTTGCAGCATTGGGAATAGTGAGAGGACAAACTGTACAGTGTAAGTACAGTAGTTATTTTAGAGTTGTTCTAATAGATCATTAAAAATAATAATAATAATAATAATCCACCGTTGTTGTGGCCTGTAACCTGTCCAACTCAATTGATAACTTTTTTTTGTTATTGTTTGGAGCGGGGATGTGAAAAGCCTACTGTCAAGCATGGTGGCAGCATTATGTTTCGGGAGCGTTTTCAGGTGCCTTAGTCAAAATACAGCAAATTATGAACAACCACAAATAGCAGTAAGCGTTAACACAAAATCTTGGGACTTCTGTGATAAGGCAAATGAAATATAAATAAAAGCCTACTATAACAGCTGAAATGTATTTGGCGTTAATCGGAGGAACTTTAAATGATGGCTGGTAACTGAGACTCCAATTAAAAATTTGAATAAATTTGGTTTTATGATGAACAGTCACATCCCAGTTATATGTGTGGCGTGTGCACTTGTACATCAGTAGTTTATTGTTAGTTCCTCTCTGTAAATGGTTTTGAAAAAATAATTGACTTCTACAAATTCTAAGTCATATTAATGGTAGAAAAAGTTGTGAAATAATTTAACATTGTCTCATTTTTTGATATTCCAGAATTGTGTAGACATCTGCAATTTGTGGTTCATGCATGTGAGTTCTTACATCAATAACATTACTGGTCCCTGGATCCATATTACTCTGTTGATGGCTCCTGAGTATCAGCTGCTGCAACTCCTCCAGGCTCATATCCATATTTTCCACTGCATCAGAAGCACACTCCACTCTGCACGCACAAATACACACAGTGACAAGTTGTGTGCGCATAAGCATCTACTTGATGGGAGCTCTTACCTCTCTATAGCAGCTCTCTTAATCCTCCTCTCTGTCACTGAGGCGGATGAGCCTCTCCCCTCCAAAACAGACTGCACCATTGCAACAGGAAGGACGGGAGGTTCTGAGGAGCACACCTCACAGGAGGAGGTCAATGCCAGGGCGTCTCCTCCGCCAACACTGCCTCTTTTCACTCCTGCTCTCACTCCTGGACTCACAGGCTCTTCTTTGATCAGCAGCAGGCACTTTTCCCTTAAAAAAGATATATGGGGAAATTACTCACAAAGTACTCTGTGTAGGTCCGTGCCTTTTGTATGCTTGCTATACGACTGTGAGAATGAGAGTCAATTACAAATGATCACAACAGATCCTTTATGTCAGGGGGCCACAGTTGTTCATCAGTGTGACTCGGGGCCACATACTTCCTAACCTGATGTATGATTAAAAAATACAATTTTAGATTAAGGACAAAATATGTGCAAAATACATACTCTTAATATATGGGATTTTTCATAATAGGTTTCTCAATGCATTTATAAACTATCAATTTTTATCCTAATCTAGCAATAAAGGATTTTAAGCAAACAACAAAATAAACACATGGAACAAAATAAACACATGGAAGCGCAACTAAGCAATGTCTGCCAGTAAGTGGTGAATGGTAATAATACACCGTAAAACTACAATCAATTCGCTGATTATTTTTCAATATATTTTTTAAATATTTTGATTTTTTTAAATCCATTTTTACTGAATTCCCCCCCCCCCCCCCCACATTTACCCAATTTCCTACAGATATCCTATATGGTATGTTTATCAGCATTTCCTGCCCCCCTTTCCCCCCTACCCCCCAAATGAATCAAAAAGCCATTCAGAGTGTGGTGGACCGCCGGTAGCCCATCCCTGCTTTAAGTGCTGGTAATAAAAACTAATGTACCATGTAAGTTGTATGTTTACAATGCTCAATAAATTCTGTAAGTCAATAAACAGACAACAAATAATTTTTAAATTTTTTAGTTAGCACTTAAGTCATACTTCCTACATTTTGATGAATCATATACTGACCCACCACCAAACCTGTCTCCATTCTGAAGGATGTTGTCTCAGTGTGAAGTTAGTTATTCCTTTTTTAGTCCTAATACTATTCAATCTGCAGAATTTTCTTTTAAATTCAGTTTTTAACTGTTGTACAGCGTCCTTGAGGGTCTTGAAAGGCGCTTCCAAATGTAATGAATCATAATTTATTATTAAGTTGATCTTTCAGGGCTCCAATGGCCAATCTGCCAATTCTGGTGTTCTCTGGCAAATGCTGTATAGTGCCAAACTATGAGCACAGGCCCTGCATGTGCATGCCAGGCCCTCATTGAGCCCGTTTCTATGTAGCTTTGTGGCTACAAACGTGCACATCAGTGGCCTGGCAGCAGGTGCCAGTTTGTCTCTTGCCTCCTGTTCCTCCTTGCATAATGGAGCACACACTCAAGCACTTCTGCTAGTTTTGCTGCACCCTCGACCTTTCCTGGAATACTGGCGTGTAATTTGGTATTTTCCCCACACTCTCAGACTTCCACTGTGCTGGGAGACAAAGTAAAACTTGCGGCCACACCATGTAATATACCAGTGACATGCAGTAAGGTTCATGGCTGGTAAAGCAGGAGCTATTTACTTGCTTAGTTTTTAATTTAGCTTAACACATGCCGATAACACTGGAAGCTACCTGCAATTTTTCTATATTTTTTAAACAAAGCTGTCTATTCCTTATATGTTTAAAATGATAAGAAAAACCTTCAAAATGTTGAAAATTTGAAAAGTTGTTTTAACAAACATGCTTAATGCCATTTAACAATTTTTTTTTTAATCGACACAAATAGTTCCTCTATACTGCAAATAAATATCAGCTTTAAATATTGGTTATTGGCCTCCTTGAATACTAATAATGTGCATCACCTTATTACCTTTTACTAGATGGACTAGTAGGTGTGAGTCATGCTGTGTAACAAATGTAATGCTACTTATATCAACTCCACTGACCTGGTCTCATCAGGTTGCATCTGCAGAGGCATGCTGGCTTGAGACATGTCTGTTACATCCGATATGATCGGCCCACCTGTTAGCCCAGTGTTAGAACACGAAGCAGTATCACTGGATGGCTGAGACAGAAAAACAAACAGGTCATGTTTGTTTACAGTATAGAACCATTCATTAATCACAAAAGGGTCTCAAAGGGCATCGCAAGCCCACAGTTCACCGATATCACCAGGTCCAAACCCCCCATCCAGGTAAGGAAAATTACAGAGAAAACACAAATCACAACATAAGGGTGCCTTTATCTTTAAACCAATAGCACCATCTACAGGTTTAAAAAATATTACAAGTGGTTCGTGAAGCAGCAAACGCTCCTGAGTTAAAGCTTTAAAAATACAGCTTTAAAGTGTTAACTCGCTTTAACTCCATAGTTAGAGTTAAAGCCTTAAAAATGCCGTTTAAAAGCTTTAATCCAAGAGTTAAAGCTTTAAAGATTGAACTTTGACAGAAGGTTCAGGCTTTGTTAGCTTCTAAGGGATAGCTAAAGAACTTTGTAAACTAATAACTGTATACGGAGAAAAAAAATATGTAGCATATATTTAAAAAAAAAAAGTGTATTTCTTTTTATTATTTGCATCACCATTAGTATGTGTAAGTAGCAGAGCATCTTGCTATCAAGGTTGCTCTTTATAGCAGCAAATTAAATTCTGTACATGACTATTAGACTATTAGTACTGTAGGGCAGCATTGAGCAAGATTTGAATATTCACTCACCGACTGGATGTAGAAGGGCTCATGCATTGGCTCCATTGTGTTACTATGGCTGAACTTGGAGGCAGGGGGGCTAAGCGAGCCGTCATCCAACATCAATGGCCTGAAGAGATAATAAGGATTTAATGAAACATCTGACTCAGAGCAGTTTGAGTTTGTTGTCAACTTTAATTTAAACAACCAATTGTTTCTTTGCTTGTATTGACTGTAATGAGATTTGCAATAAGGTCAAGGGCGACTTAAAGAAAAGTGAAAAATAAAGCACTTAAAAAATAAATGTATTAATTAAACCCTACTGAGTCTGAAGTTGTGGTTCGTTAAACATTGTATTTACTCATTGGATATAACCATGATCCTCCGAATCATGTTGTCAACTAAGTTGTAAAGCATGAGGCATCATTGCAACTTTGCCAGGTAGCATGCTGACCCTGAAATGTCTGTTCTCTTGGCACCTTTGTGTGGGAACGGGCCTTTCCCACTGCAAGGCTGAACCAGCATTTTACATACATTGGCTATAACAGGGTCATGCACTCTGCTCTGCCTTCCATTTGTGTGAGTGCGTGTGCGTGCGTGCGTGTGTGTGAGAGAGACTGATTCAGCACTTGTCGCCATTCACACAGCTTGATGGTTCAGTTTGTCAGCTGAGCCAGCCCTTCCCTCATGCCCCGCTATGGCCCCGTTTGTCTGACTTTTGTTGATAGGTACGTGTGTGTGTGTGGGGGGGGGGGGGGGGGGTGTATGTGTGTGTGTGCATACTCACAGCTTTCTCTTCAAGCTTACAGTGCCGGGTGTGTTGGACTGCATCTGGCTGAACAGAAACTGAATTAGCTGGCAAAGAGAGAAAAGGCACAGCATGAATCAGCAACCCTCTCTAAGCTTTCAATATATTTTTCTCACTCTCTTTCTCTCTCTCTCCCTCACACACAAACACACACAAACATTAGGTATTCAAGTTAAATATATTTACTTAAGAAGGTCTCTACTGGCTATACATATTTAGTTATGACACTACTCTATTTATGGTAGTTGGATTGGCAGAGAGAAAGGAGGTATATATTTACCTTATATATATATATATATATATATATATATATATATATATATATATATATATATATATATATATATATATAGTGATAAGTGAATATTCGGCCATCAAAAAATGTCGGCCGAAAATGGCAAAAATATGCATTTTCGGCCAAAAATGGCAAAAATATGCATTTTCGGCATTCGGCCGAAATAAAATTAAAACCGAAAGAATATGGCCGAAAGAGGATGTTGTGGTGACGCAATCCAGAAAAAAGAAAAAAAGTTTGAATTAAACACCAAACACGGGGGTGAGTGTCTGCCTTGCTGCTCGCTGGCGTTTCTGAGTACCGGGCTACCGGCAGCTTCATTGTGCACACCGGAGAAGGAGAGGGTCGCTTGGTAAACTGTCCAAAAAGAGAGAGATGTCGAGTATTGCACTACAGTTGAGTCACTTTCTCCTGCAGCGCCTTCCTTTTTTTTTGGGATGAGAGCCCCTCGAGTGCTTCCACTTTTTCACCTGCATTCTGGTGGCCGTGCTAAATACTTTAGCTAATGTTAGCACTATTGCTATCAACTGTTCAGGACGCCGTGTGTGACTTTGCAGTCCGTTCTCAAAGGCGATTGGCTGGTGCGAAGAAATTTATTAATTTTTATGTGAATGTGCCGATTTTAAGTGCGCCGCAACATGTCCCGCTCCAAATAGCCTACAAAACGTCATCCGCACCGCACGCATCCATGCCCGCCGGTGCGAAGTACTGTACATTACCGCGCATTTGGTGTTTAATGTACCACTCGCCATCATGTCTGTGGTGTGGACGCATTTCGATTTATATTGTGCTTTGTTAAAATGCCCGTGCTAAATAGGCCTGAATATTTTACAATAATATTATAATTGTAATTAATTACAATAAATGCAATGATAATAAAAAATTGGCATAATTTTATTTCGGCGTTTCAGTTTTCGGCTAAGCATTTCTCATTTTCGGTTCCGTCCCAAAAAGATTGTTTCGGTGCATCCCTAATATAGCCGATGCTGATATTGCCTTAAAATAAAGCTGGTATCAGCATAGACACCCGGTCTCAGTACTTGCCCACCTCTGCATAGGTATTTATTGTGACAATAATGAGCTACAAATAATTGCACTACGTCTTTGTAATATTTCTGTAAAAGTTCACCAATAACTGGTATTAGTGTAGACATTTTTCAATGCATGTTTCTGTTTATGATTAATAAATAAAATGACATCTCAATGATGCAGAATGAATTGTTTTTACAAGTATCACCATTGGGGCGTCATTATTGTTGATTTAGACATCATGAAGCAATTTTGTATTGTTATGAACAAGTTAAACAACAAAACAGCACTGGCGCTGTCAGTCAAAGATATTATTTAGTCAAATGCATATTGATAATGAAAAAATTTAGAGCGGCATGGCTCAGTGGTAGAGTTTGGGTTCGATCCTCACCGCTGGTGACCATGTTTAAGTATCCTTGAGCAGGAGCAATAGTCCTATTCTCCACATCATATAAACATGGACTGACCTTGTTCATGACCTTCTGTTGCTGTGTGTGGTTCTGTCTCAGTGAGACCACCTCCCTCCACAGAACCTCATTCTGCCTACAAACAGTACAGAGAAAAGATGTGACCACACACACACAAGAAGTTATATTTAGTATTATTTTCAATTAATGCAAGCAAAATGTTTTTCTGCAATCACGATTTGATATATTTCCATGTCATCTGTTTCATATGTCCCCAATCATCAAATTGATACTGTATATTTAATATATTTTGAATGGATCACTTTGTGGGCCTATTTACAGTAATTCTGTTGCGTAATTTTGAATTTCAGGCCGCAATGTTGCTATCAATAATTCAGGCTTATGATTGGTTGATATGAAGAGTAAGCGTGTTAATCATTGTGGCTTCCAACACATTTTGATCTGACAACGGGAAGATACAACTGTATGCATGTGTATGCACGTGTGTGCGCGGCAGTCAGGTGAGCAAGTGAACATTCTCTGCTCTCATTAGCAAACAATGCTGAGTACAAAGAAGCAGCAGCACACAAAGAACACACAGCGGCAGCTGAACAACAATAGCCATAGAGAGAAAACAGGTTCTCTTCATGTACTGGTTGACATGATCCAACATCGCAACAGGAGTATCATGGGTTTCTCAAGCATGCATATTTATAACAGCTGGATGTATTTAGCACTCAAATGACAATATAAGGATTTGATTTATTAAAAAGATTGAAATGGAGGGATTTGCGTTGTTTTCTGGATTTGTTCACTAGCCCTGTTCCAGGATCATGATTAGCACACGCACGCTGTCTACTCACTGCTTCATGTCCTGCATCTGACACTCCATGTTGTCCTGCTGTGTTCTTAGTAACTGAACTTCATACAGCAGTTTACTGAGGTCCTCCTGGCGAACTTTAGTCTCCTCGCTCTTCACTATTGATACCTGCACACACGCTCGTTCCGTGAAGCAGAGTTTGTTTTGGCACTGGATTCTTTATTCTGTGAGCATTTCATGTCCATTCAATACCTTTCTTTTGATGTGTTCCAGCATGTGTTCGTGTCCCTGGAGGAAGTACAAATGTTGGAACTCTGTATCGTCTCTCTCAGGCTTGACCAGACCACTTTGCTCAATATTAACAACTTTTCGAAAGCCGTCTAAACACACAGAGGAATCATAATAGAAATGTATTAAGAAGAAAAGAGCGCAAACGGTTGAAATTACAATAAAAGAAGACTCACACATGTTGAGCTGTCGGACAAAGCTTGCCATATTATTGTGTTTGAAGTACTTTGGTAGCACTTCCTTGGCAAAGCGACCCTGGTCAAACACATGGAAACTGGTCCCAGTCTGAAACAGAAAAATTGAGTAAGTGTTTTAAGAAATGAACCTTGTTCGTAACCAATCAATCAATCAATCAATCAATCAATCTATCTATCTATCTATCTATCTATCTATCTATCTATCTATCTATCTATCTATCTATCTATCTATCTATCTATCTATCTATCTATCTATCTATCTATCTATCTATCTATCTATCTATCTATCTATCTATCTATCTATCTATCTATCTATCTATCTATCTATCTATCTATCTCTGTCCGTCCATTCGTCCGTCCATTCATCCATCCGTATCTTTTTCTCTTTAATGATAAAAATAATAATACATTTTATTTATAGGTGCCTTTCTTCCTTGTGCATCCAAAATCCTCACTTTTCAGGAGACCACAAAAAATGGCATGTTTGGTTCAACCATTAACACGGCATGAAAGACATTTTCAACACTTAAAATGTGAATAATTTGCCAAATATCACCCACACATATAGACTGACCAATAGTATAGATTTGTGAAAAAATCTGAAATGTATCAAATCGTGACAAACGATAAATGAATAATAGTAATAATAGGCTGTTACCCCCCCCTCCCAAAAAAAATTATATGAAGACATTTGTGAATAGGTAGATCGTAGATTCATATGTATTTGTTATCTATAGTTGCAATGAAAAAGATGCCCTCTGTTTAAAAATATAATCTGTCAGACTGACACGTATTTTCGATTTTGTACTTGACAACTATTAATTAGGGTGATCCAAAGCTGACACAACACATTGGTGTTTTGTCGCTGCAATGTGAAAAACAATTATGTCCATTTTTTTTTTTGGTGTTTTATCCCTGCTATGTGAAAAACAACTATGTCCATTTTTCCCCCATTTTTTTTTTTGTGTGGGTGTTTTGTCACTGCTTAGTGAAAAACAATTATGTAAATTTCCACCCCTATTTTTACGTTTTGTGGATGTCAGTTTCATCCCAAAACATAAAAATGTAAAAAAAAAAAAAGACAAAAAATGGACACAAGTGTATTTCACATAGCAGCGCCGATATATTGTATTATGGGTAACCGATGTGTCAAAAGCATGACTTTTGATAAACACATCACATTGGTCTCTCGTTTACGAACGTTCAATAGATGATTTTAGCCGACTCACAGCACTCCAGCAAATTAGGTGGTTAGTATCTGGATCCTCCACAAGAGTCCACAGTTTGGTGAGAAAAGCCGGAACATTGCTGGTGTAGCTGCCATCTACACCCAAGGCACCTGGAGACTCCTGCATGTTGACTCGGTCCACTGCCACAGCCGGTCACAACAGGAAACCAGATGTTTGTGCGTGAGAGTGAGGAAGGCCAACAGTATGTGTGTATGTTTGCCAATTCCACACGCTATTCCATTTTGGAGAAATCCACTTGTGAAAATCCGTTACTGATATTCCCAAGTTTGCCGCAGTCTATTTGATTCCATGCCTGTCAAGCACAAGCTCATCTTGTTTATGTCATGTCCAGTTTTGTATTTACCTTCCCTTGTCTTGACTGGCTTGTCAAATATCTTAAAAATATCTGTATTAATCTCTCAGTAGGCCTTTTCGGATATTCCCCTGAATTGTTCTGCCCCCTCTCTGCTCTCTCTGCCCCACCATCATTCAACTGAATGTCATCACAGAAGGTACTTGTCAGCACCCACACCATTCAAACCCATCCCCTAACACACACGTGTGCACACTCGCATGATTGCACACACACACACACACACACACACACACCCTGGCCTCTCGCTGACTATCTAAACACTAATAATCCACCAATTTCCAATCACCTAATAGTGTAATGTCAGTACAATTGTTTGAGATTTGGTGCTGTTGACATGTTGAAACATGTCTCAATGTAGCTGTTGATATACATGTGCACAAAGGATCTTTGAAGAGTGGATGCTGTATTTTATATAGACTCTTCAGGAAGTCTGTAACTTTTGGTAAAGGTCAACATGAAAATATTGGGATGTTTTTGACAACAAATTGATCTATAGGCATTTCTCTGCTTTTAAAGCTGTATTACCGCTTTTTGTCCTCTGTGAGGCACTATAACACCAAAACAATCTAATGACAATGCAACACAGTACTATTATTTAAGTAAAAGTATTGTATGATACAGTATATTTGAAGTTTATAGTTGTTAATGAGATTCGATAAAACTTCAATTATACTGGGGGGGGGGGGGGGGGGTCTAGATCTGTGTACTTAGAAAAAGCAAGGCAACTAATTGCATCAGTTTATAAATTGATACAGAAAATTAGCCAATAAACTTTTTCTATGAGTAAAAAAAATAATTATTTGCAAGTAAAGATAAGTTCATTGTTTCACTGGTCAATCTTTTAGTCGTTAAGGTTAGTTGCATATTATTAGAGTTTTTAATGTGTTTTTATGAGTGGGTGTTTTTTTGGGTTAACTATTTTGTATTGAGGCTACTTGTTATTTTTCTATTTACATGATGTAATTAACTTACTGTGGTTTCATATACAGAAAACAAATTGCAAACAAAAAAAAAAGAGAAAAATATACATCACCATTGCTTTTAATGTTCTTTATTAATCTTGACAACATATATACTGTATACTAAATTGCATATTTACACAACTCAAAAACTGTCCAACTGTTCAAGGTTTCTGAACTTTTTGCACAAACTGCTCCCACTAACAGGAGGCAGAAGGGCAAAATTGACAGCTAGTGTTTTGTTTTGTTTTTCTTTTCCAGAGACATCCACTTCTTTGATTTTCTGCGACTCTTTAAGTTTCAGAGTATCTCTGAAGTAACCTGCCGATGACTCGTTTTAAGCCCTGACTCATCCCCCGAGAACATAGTTTAAAGCAAAGTGTACTTTTTGAGAGTTGCTGACTACTATTCACAAAAAGTTTGGGATACTGTATTCAGCTTTATACATTCCTGTTTATGTTGCTGTTTATTGTGATGACAGCTGTCAATTGATCAACAGCACTTTGCCAACTTGAGGCTTCAAACAGGACCTTCTTCCTGGTTTGTGGCCACGGAGCTTACAGTGTCACTGTCATCAGCAGACTACAACAGACGCACTAAAAGAGTCACAGAATGGGGGGTATTTATTACGAAAAGATTCCACAAAGATGTTCAAAACAAATATAATAAATAGGCAAGTTATTTCAGCTTCTTCTTAGGTCTTGATTGTGTTGTCCTTTTAAAAATAAAGTCATGTTCAGTTCAGAATAGAATGCTACTAAACAAAAAACAAAAAAAACAAAAATAATACATCTCTCTCTAACATAGTACACATGCATCACTTGAAGTTCAGTGCATCGTTCAATCTTTTCCCAAGAGCTCCTCCTTTCCTCCTAAACAGAATCAACAGTTTAGGTGTAAATTGGTCCAGTCTTGCCAGGAATGTCACTATACAATTTTAATAAAAAAGCACGTTCACATCAGAAAATGGTTAAAGATCAAAATATTGTAATATGTATGTAAAAAAATAATTGATTAAAATCATCACAGTCTCAAACTTTGTTTAAATTGGACAGTTATTTGAATTTGGACCGGCAAATTGGTGCTGTTGTTAAGTCCAGCTTTTTCCCATACCGTTCACCTCAACCGAACACCGCCGTCAGGAGACCCGAGGAAGGACCAAAGAAAACAAAGGAAAGTGAAATCCAGCACCGACCAGACACCACTCACCGGTCCACCAACCAGAGTTCTTCAACAACCCCAGAAACATCTAAATTCCAACAAATCAGGGAGACCTCAAGAGACCAAAAGAGAGACTGAGGAAAGGAAGGAAGGACAAACGAAGCAGAGTGAGATCCACATACGTCAGCCTCCACCGATTCAACGACCAGAGGAAGAAGAAGATTGTGTTTGAGTTTAGATAGATGCTGGTGTGGTGGATCTGGCATGCATGAAAATACCTCAACACCTCAGGGCCCCCCAGGCCGCGGCAGCGCCAAAGGACGACCCCCGGGCCCCGCCAGGGCGATCGGGCGGAGAGCAAACCCAGGAGCAGGAGCGCCCCCCACCCCAAAAAAAAAGGAAAAAAGAAAGGTTAATGTCACCCTTTCCCGTTTGTTGTTTGTTGCTTGTCATGTTTAGCAGGATAAATATTGAGCTTTAACATGATAAGTTTCACATTCTAAAATAGGCAAGGTCACCATCTCAAAAACACTTTTTTGCCTTTTGACTCAGCATGATATTCAGCATTGCTTTAGTGTTTTATTGTGTTTACTGTTATTGATTAGGGCGGCATGGTGACTGACTGGTTAGCACGTCCGCCTCCCAGTGCAGAGGACATGAGATCGAGTCCGGGCTTCGGCCTTCCTTGGTGGAGTTTGCATGTTCTCCCCGTGCTTGCGTGGGTTTTCTCCGGGTACTCCGGTTTCCTCCCACATTCCAAAGACATGCATGTCAGGTTAATTGAACTCTCCAAGTTGTCCATAGGTGTGATTGTGAGTGCGGATGGTTGTTTGTCTCTGTGTGCCCTGTGATTGGCTGGCAACCAGTTCAGGGTGTACCCCGCCTACTGCCCGAAGCCAGCTGGGATAGGCTCCAGTGCCTCCTGCGACCCTTGTGAGGACTAACGGTTAAGGAAACGGATTACATTGATTTTATTTTTTATTTTTAAAGGTCTGTGTTTTTTGTTTTAAACATAGCACTTTGTATGCAGCTGTGGTTGTTTTAAAAGTGCTGTATAAATAAGTTGAGTTTACATCCCTCTGGCATCTCCTCTTGTAGCACAGTCACAATCTAAAGTGAAGATTATTATCAGTGTAAGAGAAAGTTGGATCAAGTACTTTGGACCCACGGCTTAGAGAGCAGTCATTCTTTTTCATGGCATAAACAACTCCATGAAAGCATATAGTAACAGGTTCATCTAACAGATGAAACTTTCTTTAAATTCACACCTATAGTATAACTTTTTTTTCTCTGCTCCGGCAATGGTTACAGGCTGCAATGAGTCAATGGATTTAATGATGATCAAACTGTGTATATTTACTGCACACTAGTAAACATTCATTATACAAAATACATGGGGCAATAGTATATAAAGTTAATCATATAAAAAGTTAATATGTATAAATAATTAAGAAGTTAATGAAAAAAATAAAATAAATACATTAATTAATTAAAAAATTATCAAAAAATAATTTAACAAGTAAAAAATATTAAAAAAACAAAACAAAAACAAGATATTAAGTTTAATTTAAAAACAAGGGTTCATCAGTGAATATACAAATTTTGTGTTGTCCTTGAATGGTGTTTTATATTGCACTGGGGGGGGGGGGGGGGGGTTGATCACAGTATGTTTTTGTTAGATATATGTTTTGTTGTTTGCTTCACACCCTTTGTTTGAGTTAGGATAGTGGATCTTTTATTCATGCATTAAGGATTTTATGAAAAACTAAACCAACATGTTTTTCCACATATGCACGTATTTTGTCCATAGCTAAAAAAAAAAATGTTTGTCGTACATCTGGTTATGAAGTACGTGGTCATATGTGGCCCCGAGTAGCACAGATGAAAAAAATGTGTCCGCCTCCAGTATTTGCTACCCATCCCTGATCTCCACTAAGCGACTATGATGGCTGGTAAGAAGAGGCAGCTGGCCTGATTGGAAGCCTCCGCATAGCGACGACACGTGGCAGGACGTCTTCTCTCAATGACAAAAGTGACAATGTCTTGGTGAAGGGAGGCTGTCTGTTTGATTACAACTTGGAAACAGACAGATTTCTCGCTTGCAATTGAGTTGCATGTTGTCCTAACACGTGGAAGAACAGTATGAGTGCGTCCTTTCTTCTTCGACCAAGTCTCCCGTCTCCCTGTGGGGAAAAAAATCTGGAAAAAGGTGTGACAACTCTCCAAGTAAGTGTCAGGAATTGATAATGATCACAGCCAAGCCATCCCAGATTCATTAATTTGACTCGATCTTTTAATGGTTTACTCTTCGTGACATAATCTCAATTCATTAAATGTTTCTGTAATCTGATCTGCGCATATTCTAAACATTACATAAATCCCAATTAAGGATTGAAATATTGAGAAAAAAATAGTGAAAGATTGATAGGTAGTAATGTGTGAACAAATGAATTCATATACAAAATACTTCAGCATTCATACACAATTAGGACAAAAGACAAATCAATGCCATGCATCTTTTTCTCTTGTGGAACGCCACCATCAGGAAGGGGAAAGGGTCACAGACTTGAAACAGGCTCAGTCTTTACTTGATGGTGTGAGACTAAAGAATGCAGGGTGTACCAGATACGCTACAATAGTAAATAATAGTAACACTCCTTTAATTTTTATATCTGTGCCCAGCTTCAATGCATTGCCCTTAGTTGGATCTTCATACGATAAGGTTTGGGAGTAAGAGTGACCCCATAGACTGGTGTGAAGTCTGGCTCTCCTGCATCCTCAGGCCAAATGAACTTGAACTTTCTCAGCAGAGTCACTGTGATGAGGAAGAGTTCCATTCGAGCCAATCCCTCACCGAGACACATGCGAGGACCTGTAGAGTATATATTGTAGAAGTCGGTCACAGCCGATTTTAAATAAACTCAACATGAAAAATATTTGCCCACATACCTGCAGAAAAAGGCATAAAAGCATCTGGCTTGACAAACTCGCCCTGGTCATTGAGGAAGTTTTCAGGGTTGAATTTATGGGGGGATTTCCACTGGCTATCCTCATGCAGCACGGAGGTCAAATTTGGGATAATTATTGTACCCTGGGGAGTAGAAGAAATCAAATAATATGTCACATCAAAATAATTCAAGAAATTGTTTTTTTAAATATATATATTATTTACTTTTGCCAAGCCAAGCCATGATGACAGTAGATACACACTGTTTTAGTTGGATTTTTTGTTTATTGATTGATGTACTCAAAAACAACAACTAATTATGTACTTTTTCATTCAACAACAGGACATTTGATTAAATAGACAATGCGAAAAATGCATAAACATAAATAATAATAATGGCCATGTGTGCAATTCTTGGTGGCTGGAGTTGTCAACTAAGGCACTTATCCATATGAAGGTGATGATCTTCTTCTTTTCCTTTCAGCTAATCTCATTCGGGGTCACCACAGCATGTCATTGTTTTCCATAAGCATACCTTGTATTCTCTGCCTCCTCCAGTCCAACTGTCTTCATGTCTTCCCTCAATGCATCTTTTATATGCATCTCTTCTCTTAGGTCTTCCTCTAGCTCTCTTGCCTGGCTGCTCCATCCGCATCACCCATCTACCAATATTCTCACTCTCTCTCTCCTCTGGACGTGTCTGATTTTTAATCCCATCCTCCTGAAGACAACCTAACACTTTCATTTCCATTACCTCCTGCTCTGCATCTGTTGTCTCTTCAGTGCCTCTGTCTTAATGTCTTAATGACTGCATTGTTGACCATAAGCATTTCAAGTTCCCCTGCCTCTTCACTAGCTTTGCTCTTCCCACATTCAATGCAATTCACCCAAAGTGTAATTCTGCATTCATGAAGCGAAACAGTCCTGTGTGTTGTTCTGCTTCTTACCTTAGGAATAGAATATCCCATCAACTCTGTGTTTTTTGTTGTACAGTGAAAGACACTCAGAGGCACCGTGTTCGCTATTCTCTGAACTTCATGGATTACAGCCTGGGGGAGAAAAAAAGAAAGAAAAAGATTTACAGTGGATCCTGCATAGACTACTTGTGTGTTATTTCACCCCCCCCATATTTTTCTTTATTATTATTATTATTATTATTATTATTATTATTATTATTATTATCATCATCCTGGTTTGGGATGGGGTGGGGGGGGGTGCAGGTTTTAAATGAAACTCTTCTTGGTATATGTATCCCTACCAACTCAATCATTTTTGTTTCCCCAAAAAATCAATGCAGTTGAATGGGCATTTTTTTCAAGGATTTTCGCTATTCATTTTCACTATTGTTATTGCATGGTAGGTCTCTTACAAAAACAGACATGTCATAATCATAACTTAGAATCCATCCATCCATCCAATTTAGAAAAAAATAATTAAAAGTTAAAATCATTTGCGCCATAAATACATACAGTATAAAATACAGTACTTCATTGCTGATGTAACTATGGGAAGATTTACCTGCACGTATGGCATATTGTGTCTGTCATCAAAACATGCTTTATCCTTTCCTTTCAACACCTCATCAATCTCCTGTTGGCAATGCGCTAACAAATACAGCAAGGGAAAAAAAGAGGCTTGAGTGGTAAGACACATTTGTAAGAAGTGGAGGTTCACTTTACAAAATGCACCTGAAAAGCAATTCCATATTAAATAACATGAATGGGATTGGGTGAGAGGTCGAGGGCGAATTGGTACCTGTGACTGAAAAACCTTCAGGGTTTTTCATTTAGTTGCAAGACTGTTTACTTTTTATGGACTTATGTTTGAAAGAAAATAATAATGTTTTATCCATGAATGTATGTTTTATTTATCTATATTATAAATTGTACTCATTTGAATATTGTACCTCAAGGGATTGCACGCCACAAGGCATTCAAACAGATATTGTATGAGCAAGTTCAAGAGCACCTTTACATCAGCCTTTCTTCAACAGAGTTGCAATTTATTACTTGAAAAGTGACCCTCTGTTTCCAAAGTCCAAAACCATGCAAATGAGTTACTAATGATAGTTTTTAATATACAGACAAAGTAGAGTTGCTAATCACCAGTCAATCATCAGACTGATGCATAAACAGACAACCTTTTCTCAACCTTAGAAAACCTGGTCTTTAATTAATGTCACACCCAACTCGTTCTGCTTTCTTATACTGTAAAAGCCAAAACAAGTTAGATGTTATTTAGCATAATACATTTAGAATTTGTGCTCATATGTGATGATTGTGTTCAATCCAAATTTTAAGTGTAAGAAATCATGGTGATGATGATGATGATGATGATGCGAAGTGATGTCACTCAGATTGTAAAGTTATTAATGATGGGCTTCTTCTAAAGATAAACTGTGATTGTAGTTCTTTAGAAGCATAAATGCTCATCAATAATGTTTTTTTGAGGGGAGGAATATTAGACAACTCACATATAATTTAGGAGCCAACATACCTTGTATGTCTGGATGAGTCATAAGATAAAGGAAAGCAGTCAGAAGTGTGTTAGAGGTGGTGTCTGTCCCAGCAAAATGAAGATCTAGAGTGTACATTGTTAGCTGTTGCTCTGAAAACGAGGAACCTTCATCACCAATTCTCTAAAAAAGAAAATGATTTTATGAAAAAAAGAAAGAAAAAACATATGAGATCAAACAGCAACAATTCACCATGCTCGCTATCTTATATTTGTAACCACCTTATCCATTTCATCTAGATAGCAGTCAAGGAAGTCACGTGGTTCTCCAGAGACTCTGGTCCTCTTGTGCTCGGCCAACAAACCCTTTGAAAGTTTTTGACATTTCTGAAGAATAAGAGTAGACAACACAACACTATATCAGAATGTTTTAGGCCTGTTGCAACATTAAGATCAGCCCATCTATGATTTGAACTGGTGATGTATATTGAACATTACATACAAAGCCATATACAGTACATATAACATACCTTGACATTTTCAAAAGACTTCATGAAGGGCAATGGAAGACTACGAATCATAGGAAAGGAGTCATACAGCTGTAATAAGGATGAATGAGAAAACAATCATTGACCATCTGCCAATATACAATCCAACGCATTGCATAATCACACTGTTTAAAATGCATCCTGTGGAGTTTACTTTTGCCTATTGAGTTTGGAACACTTGAAGAACACGGGATCACCCAGGAGACACTTGTATGGAATCCACTTGGACTGACTTTGACTATTAATAGCATTTATATGCATATAAAGACGCTCACATGTTGTAGATGTCAGTTAAATACAGGTGGGGATTTGATAAGATGGAAATGAGGTCGACACATTGAACTTAATTTATTCAGACAAGCAGACAAGACCAGCTCTTTTCCATTTTCCCCAAAAACATTTAATCTATTTAAAACAAATTATTGGCTCAGCCTCATCCATCCATCCATCCATCCATTTTCCAAACCAGAAATGGATGAAATTGCAAGATTGGCCATTTTGATATTCTGAGAAAAGAGCCATTTATTCATAATTGCATACATTTGTTTCTGATTGTCATCGCCATAAAAAGTACTGACTCACCATAGCCCAAGGTCCATTGGCCAACTTGGCATTCTCCGTGAAACACTGAACAATAATTTTGATGAACTCGTCATCATAATCATAGCGTTGACCAAACAGAACCTGGCAGATGATGTTAGAGGATGCATTATGGAACATAAGTTGGGGACTCAAGGTACTGCCTGTAGGAGAGTTAAAAAAAAAAGATTAGAAGTGCAAACTCATGGTACACAGATATGAAATCTTTTCACACAAAATCCAGTCTGGCAACACAGACTTAGAGAAAGAAACATTAAAAATAAATACAATTAAACATATTATTTTGAAAGTTGAAAGAACATCAGCTGCAGTGTGCAATGAAAATGTCTGATCTACATACCAATGCTCTTTTCTAGTGTCCTCATAACGAATTCAGTTTCTCCTAGAATCCTTTCTTCCATTGACTCCTTCCCCAGACCAAAGTTTCTCAAAGTCATTAGAGCAAATCGACGGTGTTCTTTCCAACTAGAACCATAGTCTGCCAGAATGACTCCTGCATCAGGTGTGCAGATGGTTAATGTAGAGAATATACAGTAACCAAAAGAGACATTTTCTCAAGACAATGTACAGTATAACTGTCAAACGCTACTATTCCTACCACTATTACACTACTACTACTTCTAAAACCACTACGGTGACAACAACAAATACAACTACTACTACTACTACAAATAATAATAATAATAATAATAATAATTGTTACTTTACCTTTTCTGTCTGTTGTGTCATTGACATAAAGGTCTTGGGGCCGTCCAGCAAAGTCAGTCGCCTTGGACACTAAAGCCTCCTTCATGGCTTCTAACCCATTGATAATAACCGCAGGTCTTTGACCAAGGTACAAGCTGTAGACATTTCCATACGCCTTCCTCAGCTTAAAAAAACATGAACACAATATAGATTGTTAATACAATACAAAAATACAGCACTGTATCAGATAATATTAATATGTTGGGGAAGATTGGACAGGCCTAAAGAACTCAGTCCTCAACTGCTTTAAAGAGGACGCACTGTCATGATGTGTGTTGTGTTTGGTTTTGGTTGGATTTCAGTTGTCATGTGCCGTGCCCTGGAACATCTCGCAATGTGTTGACAAAAAGAAGGCTAGATTTCAGACTCTGTAAAAACAAGTCGAACTTGTGGTGCAGGTGGTGTAATGTGATTTTTGTGGATTTGATCGAAGCACAGACAGATTCAGTTCTCCGCGGACGTTTATGTCATTGTATTAAATGATAACTATAACAACAGCATGAGACAGTTCCTCTGAATCATTGTAGAAATCAATTCATTGAAGGAATTATGATAATATATCATCTTAAAAAACATTTTAATCGCACCTGCTCACAAGGTATAACTGGAAGGTGGGGCTGGTGTCACACACAGATGCACAATTGGGGATGCAAGGAGGTCTCCATTTGCTCACGTCACATACACGGCCGACTACATAATCCGCAAGGGAAGATCTTGTAGCTTACTTTTATAAAAGCCCTCTGTGCACACCAGGAAAATTAACAGACCCCAGTAAGTCCATTTCTGCCTCTACAATGTCAACACTGTCTATGCTCCCACTGCCCTGATTTTAATGGGAATGAGGGGAGCCTCTTCGATTGGACGGTAGTCGGCTGCATTCTATCAAACAACTGTGCACAACGGGGCAAAATGCTTTATTGTATTTGCGCTAGTCAAGTAAAATACCACAAGAAAGAAAACTGTACCATGTGCACAGTTGGACTACGCTTTGCACTTGATTTGCCCTAGGTATGCACAAGGTATGCACACCCTCTGTGATGCTGCTGTATTCAGAAATAACCAATAACATTCAAACTCATGCTATTTGAGTGTCAGAACACACTTGCCACCCTGCCTCTGATTAACGTCTAATGTAGTTCAGATGTTGTTCGAAGCTTCTTGAGTTTCGATGATTTTCTTTGTGTGTGAAGGTTTTGTGTTTGCGCTGCTATTTGGAACAGATCATACCCCTCCACCTTGCTTATGGCCCAAGATCAGCAAGTACAGTAATACAAGTATGACCCACAATTTAATAGGATTTTACATTACTTGCATCACATTGTTTCTTAAACATATTGACAATCTATGTTTGTAAATAAAACTACTCGCAAAATAAACTGCATAATATTACTGGCAAAGGTACTGACTAGAATACATACGTAAGTAGTAAACAGAATTAAATAACACAAACTAAGCCACTGAGGTTTTCCATTTTGTGGAATTATAATCATTATATATTTTGATTGACTGTTTAAGAAGTATTATAGAATATGATTGTGTTATCTTTTCAATTTGAACTAAAAGGGTCAAGGCCAAAGAGTCGCCTTGGCTTCTATTAGTGTGGTTAAAGGGTACGGCTTTCAACTGTGTACAGAGAGAATCAGTCTATCGTTATGCAACAATATATAAACAGTAGCGTTGTTGAGTGAACTCCTTCCTTCCAAAAATATCTATAGGTTACTTTTTATTCTATTCTATACAATGACTTCATATGTAGTGACTAAAAAGACAAAACAAAACAAACAAACAATGCATTCTTGGAAATTTAACAATTATATTCTAAAACATAAAAATTATCCCATAAATGACAATTTAAAGTGTTGTTGTTTTCCATACCCGCTCAAAGTCTTGCAGGGGGTTCTCCAAGCTCAGGCTCAAGATGTTTCCCAGGACAGGCAAGATAGTGGGTCCTGGTGGAAAATTCTTCGGCCTTCGGCACATAATATTAAAAATGATAAAGAAAACACAAAGTGGTAGGAGGATTGTAGCTAACATGTTGGAGAAGAGTGAACAGGCCTAAACAGCTCCACTGCTTTAAAGACATTGCGCAACTCTATAGACTGCCCCTCTCTTTTGTGTACTTCTGAGTGGGGCGGACAACCAACTAGTGTCTACAAACCCCTTTTTATGGAGGCAAATATGGTGCAAAACTAACTAGTAAAAAATGTTTGTACCTGTAGAAAAAAGTCTAAATTTGTATCTGTAAAAGTCGTGATTTGTACCTGTAAAAAAAATGTGTATCTGTAAAAAAAATAAAAAGTGTACCTGGAAAAAAAAAATTGTATCTGTAAAAACAAATTTGTACCTGTAAAAGTCATGATTTGTACCTGTACAAAAAGTGTAAATTTGTATCTGTAAAAGTTGTGATTTGTACCTGTAGAAATGACAACTTGTAGTCAAAGAAGTCGCCACTAGGAGTCACAAGTTGTTTTTCTGCTGCTGTCCAGTCACGTGAGTTTTGCACCATATATCTCGCTATAAATGGTGCAAAAGTGATTCGTACTTGTAGAGCGCCGTGATTTGTAGTCGTAGAAGAAGAGGGCGGGCTCTGGAGGATTTGGGCGGGCTAAAGCTCAACTTCATTGGTTGAGCGAACGACAGTGGGTTGAACTCAAATGACACCCATGCACAAGTCCGCAATTCCAAACAAAAAGAGTAGCCACACCAGTTTACGCGTCATTTTAGAAGAAGAGGATGTCCCAGGCGTGAACATTTCAACATGGTTCAATATACAAACACCGTGTGGAACAGCTTAAATGTTGGTTGACATGCAGAGCACTCAAAGTGGGCAGAAAGAAAGAAGTTTTATTATGAAGGTAAGATTTATTGTACGAACATAGCTCATAATCCGGTGCTAGCTAGCTAGCTCATCTCATGTTGTTGTCACGAAAACTAAACACATTGAAGTCACGATTTTTATTTCAAGATTTGAAGCCTACCAGTGTAAACATACGTTCATTAGCTTGTACCTGTAAAAAAAATAATAATCTAAAAAAAATACCTCATAAACTGCTGCTTAGTGCTTAGATGTGAAAATTACTATAGAGCTACAGAACCCTATTGAATGTTTTACAAGATAACCTAAACCTATAACCAAAAGTGGACAGTACTCAGCTACTTGTATTTGACTAACATTATATTTAAGCATCTGTACTCTTACTATCATAATACAATGAAAACAAAAAACGTTTTTACTGCGAGTGGATCTTTAAGCCGCTACAGGTATTTTAGCCTCAAACCTTTATCCTCTGTATTTAATAATTTTATTTTAAATATTACAATTTATTGATACATGTCAGTATTTTTGCAATGTATGCTTTGCAAACAGTTAAAAAAGAAAGGCTCTATGGTTCAAAACTCACGTGACTGGACAGCAGCAGAAAAAACACTTTTGACTCCTAGTGGCGACTTCTTTGACTACAAGTTGTCACTTTTTGTACAGGTACACATTTTTTTTGTACAGGTGCAAATCATGACTTTTACAGGTACAAATGTGTTTTTACAGATACAATTTTTTTTTTTACAGGTACACATTTTTTTTACAGGTAAAAATCACGACTTTTACAGATACAAATTTTGACTTTTTTTCTACAGGTACAAAAAATTTTTACAAGTTAGTTTTGCACCATATTTACCTCCATACCTTTTCATATGCCAGATTTTTGTGATATAAGAAACAACATAATATAATGTGTCTCTCTCTGTCTCTCTCGTTTTCTAATGTCACATTTAAAATAAAATATTGTTTTAATTATTTATTTGTATTACTTTATTTTATTTTTAATAAACGATAGTCCACATTGGCACTAACTACGTAGGAACTTCAGTCACATGTTGAAAGTTGCATGTTTCGACGAGCCAATTTCATAGTAACACACAGACGTCATTGACTATTACCGATAGCCCCTTGTTTGGTAAGTTTAATGGATGGGAAATCACCTAGTACTTTGATGTGATCGGCGAAGGTATAAAGTAAGTCTCAGGTTTACGTTGCACCAACAAGGGTCGCCTTGACACGGTTGTTTTTCGGCATATAGTGACGAAACCTTTGCTGAATGCTAAATAAGCTAACTAGCTATTTTGCTGCACGTACGACTGCTGCACATTTATAGCTTGTAGTCCATACTTGTAGTCATATTTTGCAAATGCATGCGCTTGGTTTGGTGTAGATTACTTAGGTGTGGTTTCAAATAGCGACCTTTTCCTCTGCTTCTGGTGGGGAAAAAAATCTATATCAGCTAATGCTGTTTTCTCAGAACGCAAAGCCTCACTAGTCAAAACAAAATCAAATATATGGGCGAAAATCCGATATGCCTGATTTAAATTTGGTTTATGATTCCCGAATGTTTAGTCAATTCGTTTTTTTCACAAAAAAACCCTCGTGTAATTTCTTTCATGTATAACGTGCACTGGCAATATATGTCCACTCGGGGTGGCAATATATGTCCACTCGGGGTAGCCAAAGCTTTAAACTGCACAAAAGTCAATGGCAACGATAACCCCTACTACTACGTATCGAGATGAACTTTTTTGCGCAGCATTATCACACGTCATAAAAAGACACACTCGTTTACTACAGTTGCTTAATAATTGTCATTTGATTGTAGAAGTGTATTTGAAGTGTAGGCTACCACTAGCAACAAAATTCCCTGTTTTGCTTCACTAGTGACATGTAGTTGTACTATTATGCCAAAGCGTATTATATTAGTGTGCAGAAATGTCATACAGTAGTGGAACGCATTAGTGGATACAATATTACTAGTTAGACAGTCATTCGGCTACTTGGCCCAGGTGGTAGTATGTACTGAAGTGCTAGTACGTGTCAGTGAATTTGGGCTGGATATCAAGTACAGCCATTTGAGCATTTATTCAATATACTTGAGGTCCAGTTGAAGGTCCACCATAAACTGAGTAACCCAAATTGGGTGAAATAGCTAAACCAGCACTGGGACCAAAAGGGACTGGAGCCAGTGGGTTATTTATACTAAGTGCATTTGGTTCAGGATTTGACCCAGCACGTTAGGTCAATATTTTGATCCAAAAAGGGTAGAAAGTTAGAAATGACGCTTACTGATGAGCGAAAGCTAGCCAATAAATGGATTACAAGGTTTCCGGCATAGTTGTGGGTAAAAAGAACCTTGCCTCGGGACACAGCTGGATGCTATCCTTTGTCCTGACAGGGATTTGAATCCCAATTCCCATGTCCAAGGTTAGCACTTAGTAGTGTTATCCACTGAGCCGCTGTGGCTAAGGGTGTAGAGACGGTCGTCCAGTAACCAGAAGGTTGGCTGTCCAACTAATGTGTCCTTGGGCAAGGCACACTGGTGTATGGAAGGTGCGAATGTTTGGTGGTGGTCGGAGGGACCGTAGGCGCACACTGGCAGCCTCGCTTCCGTCAGCCTTCCCCAGGGCAGCTGTGGCTACTTAAGTAGCTTACCGCCACCACAGTGTGGATGTGTGAGCGCATGAATAATGTATCCGTCCCATAGTAAAGTGTCTTTGAGTGTCTAATTAGATAGAAAAGCGCTATATAAATCAGATTCATTATTATTATTATTATTATTATTATTATTATTATTATTATTATCCAGCCACCAACACTAGTTTTCAAGAAAGTTACATTACATTTACTTATACCACTACACAAACTGTTGGCAACCAGCTTCAGTACTTAAGCCAGCTCAAAACCAATCTTCAACCGAATCTGCTAGGTCAAAAATAATTAACCTATCTGGGTAAAAGTAACACAGTCTGCTCAATATCTACAGCTGCCCAGCCAGTGTGCTAAGAACACAACCCAGCCAACCTAGCATTTTTAGTGTGTAGTAGAATAACTTTGGCATATACAGGTAGGGAGAAAAAAAACTGCCCTATTTACATCTGCACAGTTTTTCCTCACCACCAACATGTAATTCTCCTATTAGTGTGCAGAAATGTCCTGGCTGCAGTAGTGGATTAATTTTATTTTTTATTTTTTATAATTATGTTTTGCTAGTAAAAGAGCCATTTTACTAGTGAACAGACATGTCGTACAAGTGAGGACAAAGAGCATACTATTGCATCAATATTAAGCTTGTTATCAAGGATGTTGAAAAAAATGCTCAAACAGTTTTTAGTACTGTATTGATGACTTCACTACTGTGTTAGACAGTGTAGGAACTGCACTGTCTAACACCAAACAGCCCTCTTCTAAACGGTGGCCTATTATTGGCTATAAAAAGAGATGCCACCCTGCGAAATTGAGCAGGGTCGCAAGGGTTGTTTAAAGTGCTGTCTGCCAACATTCTGAAACAGTGACATGAGATGACACTGCACCCATGTCATACCACCTATTTAGACAATTATGGCTGTGTTACTTTAAGTGGAAAGTGACTCCATACTGCTTTAGAAGCTGTCCGCTAACTTTATATCTAAATTCAATTTGTATAATACTGTCCCTTGAGAAAATAGAATACAATGCTTGCTGAAATGTGAGTAGTGTGCTTGTTTATGTGAGATCTTGCCTGCTGTGTTGTACCACATGGTCTGTGTCCAAGGCGGCAGCAGAACCTCACTGTTATTTGTGTGATCTTCCTCTATAGGTGAGCTGCAATGGAAGGAGGAGAGACTGGTGTTGATCTCACCCGGAAGTTTGTTTCGGAAGCAGAACTTGACGAGAAGAGAAAAAAAAGACAGGAGGAGTGGGAGAGGGTTAGGAAGCCTGAAGACCCTGAGCGTAAGATTATCAACAACAATCCTCAACAAAAGACTCATGTGGATCAACTCTAAGTACTTAGATCTGCAAATATATATGTCTTTCTTCTTCCTCAGAGGCCCCTGAGGAAGAGTATGACTCACGTTCTCTGTTTGAGCGTCTAAAGGAGCAAAAAGACAAAAAGCAAGAGGAATTTGAGGAGCAGTTCAAATTCAGTGGGTATTAGTGTGTTGGTTTTAAATGTTCTGTTTGTTTGTCCTTTTGCCTTTTCTCTGTGACTGTTTCAAGATCATAACTGGACACAACTCAATATTATTTATAAAACACTTTAAAACAACCATTGCTGCATAAAAAGTGCTGTACATTGATAATAAGCCAATATGTTTTTTTTAAACAATAATTCTGTTATTAAATTAGTAAAAATTTTCGACTTAGTTGATTTGAGCGTATGCTTGGGATGGTTGTCACTGTGAAATTCCTCTTCAGCTTCAGAAATGACAACATGTGTGAAGGCTTTTAGTTAAATTGTATTTAGAAACAAGCTTAATAATGGCCTTCACTTCAACTAAGGCCCACTGCACACTGAGTTATGTGGCCGATCACAACTGAACTTTCACATAATGTGTAACATTGCTTACACACTTGTTACATTTAAAATTTAAAATGCAAAATGAAGAATAAATACTGAGCTTGCAGGCTGCATTTAGCGTAACATGCTCTCATCCCAGCAGCGGACGTTGATGACGGAACATTGGCTAATAACTACTGTGTGCTTTTACATTTTTAAAGTTTGTCTTAAAACATCCTTAAAAATCCTGTGTCAGATTGTGACAAATTACAATCCAATGTTCAAAGCAAAAGTTAGCTGCCATGAATCTGTTGCTTTTGCTTCTTTGTTACCTTCTCTTTCGTCGTCTTCGTCTTCTTTATGGTTGTCGTTTTCTCTCCTCGCAACACAACAACAAGGATTTAAAAGGTGGATTAATCCACCAGGATTAACACAAATTTTGACTACAATGAAAAGCGGCATTCTATGGAGACAAACAAAGACAAACCTTAAAAAAAAATGTGAGAGGCTGTTAACTATCCAGCTTGTAAAAAAACAGCGCCCAAAAAGTGGAGACCAATGTAAGCACATTGAGCTCCATTTTTTAGGGGCAATCTGAATAACCAAACGGCGCATTTGAACAATAAATTACCAAGCGGATAGGCAGATGAGTAAAGTACGAATTTGCCTCAAGTCGGGTCAAAACTCTAAAGTCAAGGCACCACTGTGTTATCTGCATGCGGTCACCACACTGTCCTCTGGAGGCCAAGGAATTTTTGCATCACAATTTTGAGATGGAAATATCGGTAGTTGGGTTACCGTACTTGTATTCAGTCAGGTGTTGGTGAAATCCTAACTCTAATGCTGACAAAGTTTGATTTAGGTTTTTATTATTATGATTATAGTCGTGAAGTTGCATGTAAACAAATGTGATGAATGGTATTTTGTCAGGTTCTTGTAAGGTGAAAATTCTATCATCAAATAATGCATATTGCATTTTAAATAAGGAATGCTTAAAAAAAATAGTTAACCCATGAGTTTGTTCTTAGAGTACCAAATTAACTAGGTTTCCATTTAAAAAGCATGGCTCAATATTGTGAATGTGTTGAAATACAGTTATCAGCATTGTCAATCTTATTTTCTCAATCTTTATTTACCGGTATTCATTTATTTTTTGAAATTCTCCCCACATGAAGGTCACGTAAATGTATTTTTGAACAGACCGTAATGCTGCTTTTTTCCCCCCCCTACAAAATGCCATGATTTTGCTGCAATGTGCTAAGTGCAGCTTTGTTTCCATGGTGACAGAGAACATGGTGAGGGGATTGGACGATGATGAGACCAGCTTCCTGGACGAGGTTTCCCGGCAACAGAGCCTGGTGGAGAAGCAACGCAGGGATGAAGAGAAACAGGAATTGTTGGAATACAGAATATCCTTTTGATCATGTTGTCATTTTATTTAAACAGTGGCTTGCTCGGTAGTCTTATTTTAGCCCCTTTACACTGGCCATCTGAGATGGCTTTTTTCCTCCGTTACATGCTTGCTCTCCTTTGTGGAAGATGCAAGATACAGGATAACATACAGGATGGGGCTTTGAGTTGACCTGGGAATTTGCCAACTTCCCATGTCAGCCAGGGTTCCTGCGGATCTTGCAACGTCTTGAAAGGCATCGAATCCATGAATATAAACACAAGGCCTTACATTGCATTAAATGTCTTAAGTCAAGCTTTTAAAAGTCTTGATTTTTTTTTTTTACACATAATAAGTAGGATTTTATTATTGTGAAACATCTCAAGTTTCATAATAACATTAATTAAAAAGTATCTAACAGAATAATTCTCATAGTAACTCAGTCACACTAGTGGACCCTACAAAACAGTGCTGTGTTTTTTTTAGTCGGGACAAAAAAAAAGAAAATGCTAAATATAAACTTGACCAATATTTTATTTAAAAAGATGTTTAAAGTTCCATGTTTTAGTTAGAACTTGCTGGCAGTCAGCAATAAAGAATTCAGTTACCATTGTCCTGCAACTCTTGATTTAAGAATAATTTTAGGCTACAGCATAAATGTGTTGTGTGTGTCGGCGATGTGAACTGTGTGAGCCTATATCGCCTTCTGACCCTCCCCATATGTTGTACTGTATCACTTTTCCCAGGGATACCAGTTTTTTCCCCATAACTTTCTTCTTCTCCAAACCTATACTGATAACCACTATTTTTTTTGTAAACTACAAACATATCTTTTGTCGAAGCTTAAAAAAGCAAACCATTTAAATACATCTTCCTGCTAATGTAGTGATGTTGGAGAAAGTGGTCAGTAACAATATACATTCCCATTTTTTGTTAATTTCTAAACTCTTGTCACTTCAGACGGTGAGTCGATGAGCAATTTTAAAAGTTCTATTGTGTATCAGTTCCTATTAATAAAGTTGGTCACATTTTGTTATCACCCACGCTAGTGCTAATGCTTCAAAGAACAAGTCACTCACACAATTATTAACCTAACAGTGACATTTTAGCAATGCACATTGCACAAACTTACATGCTTGCACGCATATTTTTAAATAAAGGTAGGACCCCAAACATTTTAGTTCTACTGGCCATTTTCAAGGACCAAAATAAAAACAAATGACAACAATATCACTCGCCATAGCTACACTTAATGAGCCATGGCCGTTTGTATACAGTAGGACATAGTGCAGTGTCGTCGGTTTTGTCATCCAGCCAATCGGTTTTCTGAAACACTCTCACTATTAGCCATTTAGCTAAGCTATAGCTCGGCTTGGCTGGCCTGCTTTTGTTTACATTGCCTCCGCCGCCTACAGCGCCTGCCAGATCTGATGACAAATTGAGAAATGTGATCCCCCATAGTATTCAAATCCCCCACCCCTCACTCCCTCCAAACCTCGAAGGTGTCACATAAAAAGGTTATGCAAGGCTAAGGTGAGACTTGAGCCACATCGTTTTGTTTCTTTGCTCCACTTTGACACAGTGCTGCAAGTTAGCCAGAACTAATTAAAGGAAGTACATACACCATTAAATATAATTCATATATATAAATCCAGAAGAAGTGTTCCCACCCATAGTTGCTTGAGGTTACATTAGAGTTTGTCGTGCACCATATGAGCATCCTTCATGTTCACCATTCCCCATGGCTTATAAGTTTCCCTCGGAGCTTTTCATCTTTTCTTCCCCGTCTCCAGCAACCAGTGTGACAGAAAGGTTTGTCTGTACATGGCAACAAAGTTGGTTGTCCTGGAAACTGCAACGTCATGTGGTAACTAAGGTTGCCATTTCAAGCAGTCTTGCTGCTGTGAGCAGCCCACAAGGATTCATGCAAACATCACACCCAATACACAAATGTTTATAATAATAATAATAATAATGATAATGCATCAGGTTTATATTGTGCTTTTCTAGACACTCAAAGACGCTTTACAATGAAATGGAAACATTATTCATGCACTCACACATTCACACCGTGGTGGCGGTAAGCTACATAAGTAGCCACAGCCGTCCTTCTGGTTACTAAACGACCGTCTCTACACCCTGAGCCATGGCCGCCACAATGATGAATTCATGTTGTAGACCCAGGTGCAAATCCGCTGAGCTATGTCCACCTTTCCATGTTTTAGGGCCCCCCTAATCTGTGTCTTTTCAGTACTGTTCTGAGCCCCCTCAGAACTGTGCTACTTATTGATACGCTATCAGCCGTTAGAATGTTACTTCTTGTCTAGAGATAGACCGATGTTTTTTTTCAAGGCCGATACCGATTATTAGTAGCGAGGAGGCAGATATCCGATATTTGGAGCCGATATTAATTTACAGTAAAAGGGGAACAAATATTGGCATGAAAATTTAAAAAGATGTCTAAATTTATTCGACAAACTTTTCATTTGATTCTTTAATTAGAAAATACACATTTGTTTTAAAATTAAAAGTTCAGGGAGTTCCCAGGCTTATCAGGGCGTCTTTAAAAACTTAAATGAAAACTTAAGTAAATAGCTTCATAATAATTTCTTTAGAAAATAAATTTTTTCAACATTTTGAAATATCTGACATGTTAAATTTGTACTTATCTTTGTTATAATTTCAAACAATCACTAAAGGTGCAGAGTGTTCCCAGGGCATTCAAAAGTTAACAGAAAATTTAGCTGCCTGAGGCTAACACAGTTTTAAATTGATCATTCATCAGCCGGCAAATTTCTGAACTAGGCCAATACCAATATTCATCAAAATGCCGAATATCGGCACCGATAATCAGCCCGGCTGATAATCGGTCTATCCCTATTCTTGTCCCCTCCTCACAAAACTTTATTGATCTTAACTCTGTACCATCACAGTGCTGTAGCAAAGCAAGTGTCCTCTGATAGCCGCCCAGAGTCTGAGAAGAAGGCAACAGCTAAACAATCAGTGGTGGAGCAAAGGACCAGCCATTTGTCTCAGGCCCATTTACTGGCTGGTGCTGTCAAGAGACGCAGGTATGCAGACCAAATGCTTACTGCTACGTATAATATTGATACAGTATATGTTATCTGGGTGCAGCACAATTAGTTGAAGACAAGCTTGACTTGGAAGCAGTTTGTTAAACTTGATTACAAACCACTATTTTGACGAGGTTGGGACATTGGTAAAAACAAATAGAAACATAACACAGTGATCTGCAAATCATTTCCCACAGATATTCAATTGAATGCACTACAAAGACAAGATTCGTAACGTTCAAACCAAATATTTGCAAATATTCTCTCATTTCAAATTGGATGCCTGCAATACATTCCAACCATAAAAGGTGGGACAGGAGGAGCAAAAAAAAACAAAAAAACTTGTTGAGGAAAGCTAAAAAAATAAATAACACCTGTTTGTAACATTCCACAGGTGAACAGATTAATTGGAAACAGGCGAGTGTCATAATTGGGTCTAAAAGACCATCCCCAAAAGGCTCCATTGTTTACAAGTAAGTATATGGCGAGGTTCACCACTTTGTGAACAGCTACATGAGCAAATACTCCCAACACTTTTAAGGATATTTTTTAATGAACAACTGTAAGAAATTCAGGGATTTCATTGGTCCGTAATATGATGTGATTCAGAGAATATGGACAAATCCTAGCAAGGCCGAAAATCAACACAGAATGCCCTGTGACCTTCAATCTCTCATGTGGCATTGCATTAAAAACCAACAGTTTTTCTATAGGATATTGCCACGCTGGCTCAGGAACACTTTCAAAAGCCATTGTCAGTTAACGCAGCTTGTCGCTACATCTACAAATCCAAGTTAAAACTTTAACATGCAAAGCATCTGGCTTCTCTAGACTGATCTCATCTGAAAAAGACTGACACAAAGTGAACAAGTTTGCTGTGGTCGGTCTGACTTTTCAAATTAGTTTTAGAAATCATGGACGGCTCATCAGCGCAAAGTTGAAAAGGCAGCATCTGTGATGGTATTAGAGTGTGTTGTGATGGTACGATTAATGCTGAAAGGTCTTCGTAGTTTATTAGATTTAGGTTGAAAATAATTTACAAATCATTGTATTCCGTTTGTAATTTACCTTTTATACAAAGTCCCAACATCTTTGGAATTGGGGTTTGTACAGTCAGTCTCGTCCAGTGGACATAATAATAATGCATCAGATTTATATAGCGCTTTTCTATCTAATTTAGATACTCAAAGACGCTTTACAATGGAACGGATACATTATTCACACATTTAGATTGGCGTTAGGTGGTGTGTATTAATGTTGATGCAGTAAATAGCTCAAAAGGTGCTGAGAGAAATTGTATGCTGGAGTACCCCTGTTTTCAACTGCTGGTTGCTGTCTATGCTTCTACATTTGTCCGTTTACTGCTGCATACAAGCAAACACCTGCTGGCAAACGGAACACAAAAACAGCTAGGGTGGAACGGCTAAGGTTGAATAGAATGTGCTGTTGCGCTGGTCATCCTCCAATTTGTTCCAATTTCAAAATGACAGGAAATCATGGAAATGTGTTCTATAGATCTGCAAGGCAACAATTTAAAAATGTTAACATTGTTAACTCTGATAAATAATGTTTTTACTGCAGCAAGATGAATATCGCTGGCGTCAGGCTAAAACGTTGTCCTTTCAAAATAGTCACTTTTGAAGAGAGCCTAAAAACAGCATGTTTGTTTACTATTAACATGGCATCATCAATCAGGCAATGCATTTTTGTCAATAATTACTAAAAATAACACCCACATGTGCAGACTGATGAATAGTATTGATTTTTGGAAAAAAATGGAAATTTACCAAATTGTGGCTTATGAGTATTCATCACAACACCAGTGATACGTTAAAATTATAAAACACTTTAAATAAATTACATTTGAACGTTAAATGCTTACAAGAAGTGAAGTGAAGTGTACGATAATTTAAGCTCATTACATTTTTTGGGGGTTAAAAGTTAAACTAACTCACTCTCTTTACCACTGTATTAAAAACAAGTTACATTATTTTCTATTTTGCAATTGGTGTTGCAACTTGGTGTAAATTGCACTGGAATTTGCTATTGGGTTGAGTTAGTGCTCTGATGCTGAATTAATAGTGAGGTATATCGGTTCAGGGAAAACCAGGAAGTCACTTCTCTACTGTCTTAAAAAATATACGATTAAGGTTTCTTTCTATGTTGCTTTCATCAGAGGCAATTTGAGGCAATTTTTTCTCCACATCTTTAATTTAATTCCAAATTGTGCATTTGTACAGTTTAGATTTAGAGACGCGACATAAAAATAGCCATAAAGCTCTGTAGAAGTACACGTTTGGTAACACTTTCTTTTTTTTCTGGGTGCGGTGTGGGCGGGGGTCCGACGACCATTAAACATTGCACACATCAAACAAACCCTCTCTCTTGTCTTCCTTCAACCAGTTCTTCCCAGTCATCAGACAGCAGTAAGAAACAGAAGGTGGAAAGTGCAGCAACAGGAAATGGAGACAGACACACAGGTGGGCATCAAGCATTAGTCCTAAAACTGTGTTCATGTTTCTTTGTGTCCCGAGCCCCCAATTTTGTGGGAACTTTGCATGAGGCTATAGTTATATATATTTTTTTTAGTGTGTGGGCAAAATACCGCGGAAAAAAAACTCGCAAATCTGCCACTTTATTAAGTCGCAAATTTGTGAGTTTATAAAGTGGCAGATTTGCGAGAAAAAAACTAAAGAAACTTACAAGAAATACACGTAGCGTACTACTCTGATGTTTGTGCCAATACTTTTCGATCGGGTTTTCAAATAAGGAGATAGTAATTGCTTTACCAGAGATTAACCATATGATGTTAAGCATTCACTCTTTGAAGTGTTGGGTACTGCCAGCGACGGTCCACACCCTGAAGATTAAGCATTTAAGTAAATTTTTTAAAATGTATATTTACATTTATATTTCCAGAATTATTATTTACACGTTCATAAATTTGAGTATCTTGTTGTACAAGTAGCTAGGTTGATGTGTCAAATCTGCTGCTCTCCGTCATTCATTTGCATTTACCTAAAGTATGCTAACTTTTGATTGGTTCGTTTTAGTCAGGGGATCAGGAAGTGTTGTCGCTTTAGCTGCCGTGTATGACGGGTAAAGTTTAAATTAAGAACGAATCCGTCTCCATCCTGCCTTTTCATTTTGTAAACAGTGTCCCACCAACGAATCCTCACATTAGACTAAAGCTACGCTACGTGTATTTCTTGCAAATCTGCCACTTTATAAAGTGGCAAATTTATGATTTTTTTTCTCGAAATTGGCCCCCACCCTGTAGAAAATATTTATTTACAGTATATGTGGCCCTAATACGCTATTGTATATAGTCGCTCAGTAGCAGGTAGATGAATGCAGTGTTTAAAGGGACAAACCACACATGAAAACTTTAACTTCCTACTTGTCTTCGGAATTCCACGTTGAGATGAAGCTCTCAGTCTTGACAGTAAGTTGTGCTGTTTAGAACAGGAGGGAGGACGACGACGAATATCAGGGGGAGCTGAAAACCAACAAACTGTCACGGGCCTGACGCCCAAGAACCCATCGCCCCCTCCTAATTCCAGTCCAGCTCTGCTTCACCTGCCTTCGGCGGCGGTCTGCATCGGCGTCCTTCCAGGCCTCTGCGATTATTCCGGCAGCAGCGACTCTGACAGCAGCTCGGACAGCGAAGGTAGCGTGGATACAATCATGTTGCCGTATCCAAGGCACAACAGAGCCAATAGATAGTCTGTTGCGTCATAATAAAAGGTTACTGTTCAAGGTACATTGGTGACTACCCTTGCAAAACTCCACAAGCATTGTGCTAATACGTTATTAGGGATGGGCCTTAAACAGTCATTTTGAATATTAGCGATTGTGTGGAAGTGTTGATTAATTGTATCTTTAAGCAATTGAGGCAAAATGGAGTTCAGTACAACACTCCTTTAGTGCAACCGTTTCATTCTGTAATGTCATACAGATTGCATGGTTAGCGCCCTTACGTATATATGCTGACTTAAACTCTAAGAACAGCACGTCTTCTCATACACAATACTTCCACCCATCTCAAGCGTGAAACACATCACGTATTTTTCGGATTATAAATCACACTTTTTTTTCTCACAGTTTGACTGGTTCTGCGATTTACGCTCACTTACATGTTAAACTAGAGCTCAGACTCAAAATCTCAGTTTCCTAATCTTGTTGATGGCAGCGAACAAGTTCCGTTTGGATTTGAGCATTTACTATTTACAGCACCAAAAGGCGCAATAAGCATCCGGGATTCTATCCACCTTTGGCCACAATTTGACATGGGATTCTCGTTAAGGTAAGCCATTTTAAACTAAAAAGAACAACTCCTCCATAGTTAGAAAACTGGAACTTGTTCGCTGCTGGACTTTGGGTGCAAGTCCAAGCGCTGCTGTTCTTGGTCTTGGTTTTTGTAAATGAACCCCCCCCCCCCCCCAAAAAAAAAATAGACCAGTGTGACGTATATATATTTTGTTCTTTATGATGCATTTTTGATTGGTGCGATAATTTATAATCCGAAAAATACTATACTCTCCATTCATTACGTGACATCAGATATAGTAAATTGAGGCATATCTACTCAGGCCTCTTCCATGGAGCTCCAATCTGCTGTACATGCAGATGTTTAGGACATTTAGCAAGTCCTATTAAAAATAGCAATTGATTCAATAGATTTTCCTCTGACACGATCAAGGTAATGTAAAAACGACCGGTTCTTAATGTCTTTTTTGCGTTAGATCATGTACCAAATCCAACAAAATTCTTGAGAGAACAGTCTGCAGCAAACCCTTTCTGTGTTTTCCGTTAGTCAGATCTGAGCTTTTGCAGTAATGGGACAAAATAGAGCAAATGAGTCCTAATGAATCACAACATGAAAGAAACCATTTGAATTGGACTCAACCTGTGTAGCTGTTTGTGCTTTTGCTATTGTGGCACTCAAAAGTGATACTTGCTTCCCTCAATCACATTTCATGCAGTTTAGCCAAGCGAGCAATCCCGCACTGCCTACCCCGACGACGTCCCGATCCCCTCACACCCCCCTCCCAACCCAAGCCACAGTGACGACAAGCTGTGATTTTGGCTGTGGGAAAACTGATTGACAGCTGTGGAGGAAGGAAAAGACTTCGGTCTTTGACTCGCATATCACATAACTCGCACCTTTGTAGCTACCAGCAACAGACTTGTGAGATGAGGCAGTAGACACACCCCTTCGGGCCCCGTGCAGTCGGGATTATGTTGGAGAAGAATTGGAATGTGTGTGTCTTTTGTCGCACAAGTCAAGAAAGGTGCTCATCTGTTTACTGTGTCCCAGACTCTAAAGAGAAATAAAGAACTTTCTGTTTTAATTGGGGTTTGTGTGTTTATTGGAAATAATAAACAATATTGTATAGTTGTAGTAGTAGATTTTGTGTTCCCATTTTGCCAATATGCTTCACCAACAGGCTCTGAGTGGCTCGTTGAAAGTTTATATGTATATCTATATATACTGTGTGTGTGTGTGTATGTATGTATATATATATGTATATATATATAGCAAAAAAACGCAAGCAAGCGTATTTGAATTGAACATTGAACGCGAGGGTGAGTGTCCGCCTTTTCTTCTCGCTGGCTTTTCACCGTTTGAGTTTGCACCGGTCGGTCGCAGCAGTTCCCGGGGTTATTGCTTGGTGCTTAGCGGGTCGAAAAAAAGACAGAACTGCCGTGTATTGCAGTACAGGTGAGCCACTCATTCTCCTGCAGCGCCTTCCCTTTTATTTTTAATAAGAGCCCCTTGAACGCTTCCACCTTTTCACTGGTATCCTAGTGGCTGTGCTAAATACTTAAGCTAATGCTAGCACTATTGCTATCAACCGTTTTAGGAAACACTTACCGCTATCTCTGGGTGGCGACAGACCTGTACAGGACGCTGTGTGTGAATTTGCAGTCGTTTCCCGAAGCCGATTAGCTAGTGCGAACAAATGTTTTTATTTATTTTTAAACGTTGGTGAATATGTGAATGTGCCAATTTTAAGTGTGCCGCACCTTGTCCCGCCGCATGCATCCGTCCACGCCTGTGCGAACTACATTGACTATAAGGTGCAATCGCACCGCCAAAAAATGCTCAACCCCCGTTTGGTGTTTAATGTACCATTAGCCAACATGTCTGCGGTGTGGGCACATTTCAATTTATATTGTGCTTAGTTAAAATGCCAGTGCTAAATAAATATTTTATAATAATATTATAATTGTAATGAATTATTAATAATAAAAAAAATACGACAGTAAAAATTGGCATAATTTTTTTTGCCAGCGTTATGGTTTTCGGCCAAGCATTTTTCATTTTTGGTTTATATTTATTTCGGTTATATATATATATAATTTTAAAAACAAAATGGTAGGCTTTTTTTTGGTGTGGTTGAGTTTTCTAACTATAGTTATTTTAAAGGGCCAGTAAGCAAATTTTGAGGGGCCTTGATACTGTTTTGCAACCACATTAAAAGCTTAAATACTTTACAGCTTTGCAAGTAAAAAAAAAAAAAAAAAGTAACTCTTAAAACTGCTGGGTCAAAAAACACCTAAATTGGGTCAAAAATTGGACCGTGGGTCATTAACACCCAATTTTCTGGGTTGTGTACAGAGCAACCCCCAAAATTGGGTTGTTTAACTTGGGTCAATACGAATTGACCAAAATTTAGTGGGTCGATCCAATTTTTGACCCTGCAATTTTCATGTTCTGAATGTGATCTTCACGCAAAAACAATCTGGTGCACAGTGCAGCAATAATCCAAAGTGAAACAAACAGAAATTGAGAATTGAGAAGTTTGGTTTATTAACCTGAGTGCTGACACAGACACAACTTTACAAAATACAAAGCAACACATTTAGTTCCGACACGGCAATATATATTTTAAGAATTGTATAATTACACAAGTCTGCACTGCATTTTACAATAAAATATTTACTGTAGCTTATCAATAAATATTACATCATATAAATATACAATCTAATACTGTATGCCTATCACAAACTGCTCGTGCGCATTCTCACTCACCCTTTCTCAAATAATGCCTTCAAGGTGTGACAAAATTCTCAGATGTCATTACAGTATTTACAAAATCTTAACATAATGTTAAAAATGCATGCATGTTCTGGTCTTCGTCCATTTGTAAACAGTGACTGGCAACATGCAGTAACACAGCGCTGGAAAAATGGTCCCAAAATCGAAGCGCAGCATCTCACAGCTGCCGTGTGTTTTAGCGCTACAGCTGCCACCGCAGCAGCTTCGCCTTCCTTCCATTCACGTTCAACGCCTTCTCCACCTACAAACCGGGGAATGAGATGGACGGCTCCAACACAAATCCGCTTTCGTCTGATCGGATTGCTACCTGAAAAATCACCGTACGACCACTGATACTGACTTCAGCCAAGCAGACTGAACATCACAACATTGTAAGAATTTAAATCACAAGACGTGCAAAAAGCCAATCACTGACATCCTCAACAAGAAAACTTTTCCTCCCTTGCAGTGTTCCAACTGTGGATCACATGTGCTTTTATCACAGTTCTTGAAAACTTGAAGAAACAGAACCACCCACTTGTGATGGATTCATACTGAATATCTATCAAGCTCTCTTTTAAAGCAAAAAAAATATTAAAAATGATGACGAGGATCCTTCCACGTGAGGTATTTGCCCACGGCGGACACACGCACACACTTTCAATTTGCACTGGCTGTTGTTAACAGAAAAGCTATTTTACAGTGTGTGCTGCCATCTTCTCACTCATCTCACTCTGGCGCTGGGTTGGTGGGTGGAAGGTTCCGCTGTTTAAAGTACTGAGTGACCTGCTGAGGCAGTTCTGCCAGGACAGACTTGGCCAGGGTCTCTTTAGGTGCCTGAGTGAAGGAAAGAACACGCAAACTTCAACAGAGCTGTTCCCAAGTAACCGTATTCGATATAAGAATTATGATGCAAATGTATATTGTATTGCAGCGTATTATGTTTCTGCTATTTTTTAGTAACTATTCATCTGAGGTTTTCTTTGAGAGTTGCATGGCTTCGCTTTATATGGGATGTAAAATTTGGGAGCGAAAGACAAAGAGGATTCATAGTATTTGTGTTGTTCGCTACATTGCGGTTTTAGTTATTTCGGCTTCACTCAGTCGCTGGTTTTCATTTGAACCATACATTTGTCTATTGCATTTATCACTATTTTGTGTTATTCATTAAAAAAATGTTTTTGCTGTTTTACTTCCTTGTAGTCAAAAAGTGTCTTCCTTATTTCAGGGTTAATTTGGTTTACAAAACATGATACCATGAACATTACAGCCCCCACTCGCCCAACGTTTCCTTTTAATTGAATCAATTTTCCTTTTTGAGCCTGATATCGATTCATAAAACCATGAATCGGATATTTTAATATCTTTTTCCTATAAATTCATAAGAATATCAAATTTTAAAAGCCAGATTATTTTGGCAGTTTTCTTGAAATTTACTCTTCGCATGAATTTAAAAGTATTTTCTTACTTTTATGAAAGACCTGACTTATTGTACTTTAAGACAATTCAGAATGTTTTAAATTTATATTTACTATTATTGAATTATAATTATAAAAATAATTTCATCTCACCCAACATTTAAGTGATTATAACACGTTACCTTCATTAATAAGCAAAATAATTTCACCAGTTACTGCCTCAGCAAAATGTAATTTGAAATTATATTTTTGTGGCGTTTGTATTTATATTCAAGAAGAATTGATGTTAAATAATTGCTCACTATCGTATTGAAGTGAATCCAGTCGGGAAAAATCTAATCGAACTGAACTCTTGAAATCGAATCGATTGAGAAAATTTGAATCGATACCAAGCCCTAATAGAAACTGTTGGAGAAATTGCAGGCACTTTACAATAAAAACTTAAAAGGAATTCAATTAGAATTGCAAGAAAAATGAAGATGTATGTGTCAAATGCAAAGTCCTTTGCAAAGTCCTTCATGACATTTCTAGTGCTCTTCAGTTTGTGCCATCTTTAATTGTTGCCTATTTGTAATAAAGTGGTTGCTTTAGCAGTATCCACAGTAACCTTGAAAGTGTTGCCTGTTGACAAGCGTACATTTGTATCTCACTTTACCTAACGTCTAAAATGTGCCTTTCATATCTCCTCAAGTTACACCCATTGAGCTTGGAAGATGGAGCCATGAGCTAACTGTCGTCTCATGAGTCCAGCAGCAGTTCTTACACTTGTACTGAGTACGTTAATAATTGATTTTCACTTTCACTTGTCTGTTTGACACAGTAGCCTGTTTGCAGTTACTATGCCAAACAATAGCTTACTCAGCTTAACAAAAATGCTCGTAATTATGGATGTATATAAGAACCTGAACTCACAATTCGCCTCTCATGGCTGAAGCCAAAAGGCAGCCATCTTGTGTTGCCACTGTTATCGACAAAGCACTATCAGTGTGTTTTATTGTGTAGCGTTAACTCATTCACTGCCATTGACGGCTATAGACAGCAAAAAATTATTTGAACTATTTCTATTAGTTTAATATTTTTCCCACTTTTGTTAACAAGAGTATGAAAACCTAGATTTTTTTATTGTATTAGAACAGATATACATTTTTTTATTAATTGTGAGTTAACTAGTGAAGTCATGCGATTAATTACGATTAAAAATGGTAATCGCCTGATGCCCCAAATTTGTAATAATCTTTGCTTTAAAAAAAAATAAATATATAAACAAATAAAAAATTACAATATCTATATATATATATATATATATATTATTTTTTTAAAGAAAATATTATTACAAATTAGGGGTGTCAGGTGATTACAAATTTTAATCCTAATTAATCGTATGATTTTATTAGTTACCTCACGATTAATCACACATTTGATATCTGTTCTAAATGTAAAAAAAAACATTTCTAGGTTTTCATACTCTTGTTAACAAAAGTGGAAAAAAACTTAAACTAATAGAAATAGTTCAAATGAATTTATGACGTCTATAGCCGTCAATGGCAGTGAATGAGTTAAGAGGCTCGAGGACAGGAAGCAGAGCTTGAGGTGGTTGGGAATGAAGATGTTGAGTTTTTTTTTAAGAGTGACCAGCATGAATGTTCTCCCTGTCCTTGCAGACACTCCATCTTATTCCCATACTTTTTAAAAAACATGCAGGTTTAATTGAAGACTAATATGCTCTGTGATTGGCTGACGATCAGTCCAGGTTAAACCCAGCCTCTTGCCTGAAGTCTTACTTTATTCAGCTTGGGAGCTATTGTTTTTAGCTCTAAATGACGTGTTTCTATTACATTTCCAAGCACCACGTTGCCAACCACGTAGGCCTGATTAAGGGTTAAAGGTTAAACGCATAGTGTAACAACTTTACTGTCCACAGCAGCTTTTTTCCCCTCACTAATTAACATTTTAGAGAAAATCCCCAGCCATTTTCTTCCAGTTTCCATCCTGCATGCTAAGCCAACTGTCTCAGTGCCCAGCTTTATGTGGCATACAGGGCTAGTTCTGAAAAATATCACACTAATTGGAGTCTTGGCTCACTAGTAGGTCCGTTCCTTTACAAAAACATAATGACAATGTATAGCTAGAATGTCACTAAGTAAGTAAAGTGCAGACCTCCCGTCAAGCCTCAACAGTCAACACAAGTGGGAAAACATTGTAATCATACGAGTCTCGAATTAAATTACAATTTTTTTTTTAGAGAGCGCTCAATTGTTCATTTGGTAGTCTTACTGATTCGACATGTCATCATCATTACTCTCTCTTTTCCCCCCCTCTTTTTCTTTTTTTGAATGTGCGTGAGTATGTGCATGTGCGTGCATATGAGTGTGTATTCAATAATTCACCTAAAACCTATTAAAAATCCCATACCGTTCACCTAAACCGACTACTTCAGAATCCAGCTAGAGTCGTGAGGTGGCCAGGAGACCCAAGGAAGGATCAAAGAAAAGAAAGGAAAGTGAAATCCATCTAATTAACTTTCAATTTTAACAGTTTTGCCAATCAATGACTTGTATGGTGTTTTAGCAAAGCTAAACTAAATTAAACATATCTACTGTAATGCACGTTTTACATTTATCGTCTCTAAAGTCAAAACTGAAACTCAAGACTATTATAAAAACGAACAAAATATTGCTAAATTCAATGTATCATATTGGTAAATTGTACTTCATTTATATATTTATAACTTACAAGGCTCTCAAAGCGCTTTACATTCAGCTTCTCATTCACCAACCAATGACAGAGCAACTGAGGGTTTAGTATCTTGCTTAAGGATACTACTGCCCGGTTAGGAGATGACCACTCTACCACTGAGCCACGCCACCCAATATAGCCTTATTTCAAAGTATCTGCGCTCGCAACAATGGCCGATACCAGTATTAGCCACTCTTGTAGCCGTTATATGATCAGGAACTAGAATACAGATTACTTCTATGACTTGATGAGCAGATATTACCCTTTGGATTCTGGCGAGTGAACCGTTGTTGTTGATGCTATAGTAACTCTGGCCATATCCTCACTGAAATGTCATGGTTTATATTATGGATTATATTTGTGGAATACTGCGAACTTTATCTGCCCTTTATTCTGTCCTCTCAAAACAACAACCCTAATGATGATAAAGCTTGAAGCCTTTTTGGTATGTGCGATATGTGCAGCTCCCCAAGGGCGGCGTTTTTGTTTGTTCTTAAAGGTACGTGAATTGCTTTTGTACTGACATCATGAAATAAAATAATATAATGAAATACCTGTATATTAAAAAAAAAAAATACTATTCTATTCATGTCATTACTGTATGTTTTCATAAAGTACAATCTTATAGACTACTTTTTAAACTGGAACAGATGAATGGCATTTTCATTCATTACTGTGGGCAAAGAATGAATTAAACTCATATCTCAAGGCTCCATTGTACACTTTAAAAAGAGAATTGAACCAATTTAAGATCAAACAGAATTGTTGACAAACTTCATCAAATTGCTTCAAGTGGTAACACACGATTGAATTAAATTAATCCAAAGTGAATATATTAAGTTGAATTATGAGTCCATCCATTTTCTTAACCGCTTACCCATCTCAGCTGGCTTCGGGCAGTAGGCGGGGTATACCCTGAACTGGTTGCCAGCCAATCGCAGGGCACACAGAGACGAACAACCATCCACACTCACAATCACACCTACGGACAATTTGGAGTGCTCAACCAACCTGCCATGCATGTCTTTGGAATGTGGGAGGAAACCGGAGTACATTTAACTTAATATATTCACTTTGGATTTACTTTTGGATTAACTTGCTCTTCCAACACAGAGTTAGCAATTATGAGCTGAGAGGAACATCGATGTTTTGGAAAATAGAAACCAGAGCAAATGTGAAACAGAGACGTATGTCAGTGAAAGGAGTCAACTTGTGGAATAATTATGATTGGGAATTGAAACTGTGTAACTCAATTAGGAATTTCAAATACATGTATAAATGCAAGATTATTAATAGTTACGAAATGGCAATGTAGTCTATAGTTATTGCAAAAATATGGACAAAATATATTTTTCATTTTTCTATATATATATATATATATATATATATATATATGTCAGTAATAATAACATGTTTGTAAATATATGCATGCGTATATGTAGTACATTGTTGGACTTATGTGTAGATGCAGTATGTGAATGTATGAACTTGTGATAGGTCTGTTACCTTGTTGTAGTATCATGTGAAAAGAGTAGACAGTATAAGCTTTGGCTTTAGTCTACACCTTTTGGTCTTTGTTCTTATATGTATATTTCTTTTTTACTTATTGATTGTTAAGACCAAATAAACTAAACTAAACTTAATTCAAGTGAATATATTAAGTTTAATGAACTCATAGTTACTTAATATATTCATTTTTGGATCAATTTACAGTGTTCCCTCACTATAACGCGGTTCACTTTTCGCGGTCTCGCGGATTTTTGTGTGTGCAATTTTGCATGTTTTTTTTTTTTTACAGTAATGTATGTATGTATGCATGAATTTTATCAAATTTATGAATGTTTAAACGAGAGAAATATGAGGAAATGTAAATGCATCGATGAGAAAAGTGTATAAACTGTGTGGTGAGAGGTTTTTTGGAGCCTTAAAACATTTGTAATAAATGTAAAACAAAAATAGCTATTTTGCGGATTTCATTTATTGCGGGTATTTTTGGGAATCTAACCCCAGCGGAAAACGAGGCAACACTGTAATCCAATTGTGTGTTACCAATTGAAGCAATTTTATCAAATTGGTCAACAATTCTGTTTAATCTTAAATTGCTTTAACGATTCTCTTTTTAAAGTGTATATTATTTTAGTACTTACAAAGGTACCTTGGAGTTTGAACATAATTCGTTCCTGCGAAGTGTTCAAAATCCGAATTGTTCAATTTCCGAAAGATTTTTCCCCATAAAAAATAATGTAAATGCAACTAATCCGTTCCCAAGCTCCAAAAACAGAAAATTCCTATTTTAATTTCTATTTGTTTTTTACATTTACAGTACAGTAAAAATAAAAAATATATAAAAATACCTTACCTGTTGTGGTGTGATGTGGATGATAAATGCTATGTTAATGCTAGTTTTAGTTCAGTGCTGAGTTTCTGTATTTTACTAAGCGGTCCTTGCGTGCGTTGTTAAACGTCAGGCACGTTGTTGAACAGCTAAGAGGGGTCCTCGTGCCAGGATTTACAGAAATAGTCACGGTAGGTACAACGGCGCAATAATCTCCTTCCTAATTCCACTGTGGTTTGTAGCACTGTATGTTTTTCTTTGCTAACGCTGGCACTGTTATCTTTCTTTGGGCCTATGGCAAAGAAAATTGTCGTGGAAAAATAAAAATGCACTCACGAGTATGAAGCACCTCCGGGAGTTTTCACAATCTGAAGCAGTTAATCGTCTCCACGACCGCAACGTGAGCATTCGGCATTGCTCGGCTACCCGTTTTCAAGGTATGTTCGGCTTAGCTTTCTTTGCGTGGGTGTTCAAACTCCGAAAATGAGTTCTAAATTCCAAGGCATTTTTTACTCAGATTTTGTGGTTGAAGTTCGAATTGTACGAGTTCCGAGACGTTCAAACGCAGAGGTTCCACTGAAATGTATCATTATAATCAACTGCAAACAATTTACGTAAAGTATTTACCTTAAGTTTTATGAAGAAAATTTGATTTCAAACAGACAAATTTAATAGAATTCGAAATCCCAATAATTCTGGAATGGAACGGATTGGATATGAGTTTTGTTGCCCCCCTAATACTTCATCAGTGTGTGTTGCATTGTGCAAAATCCCATGATACAATAAAGCTGTGCCAGGAGTCGTTTCTTTAGACCATGCAACTGTTTCAGTCCTCAGACAAGTGAATACTCACGTTGCGAAAATCTCGAAAGGGGACAAACTGCACAATGTCTCGAACAGCCTCCTCGTCTGTGTTGGACCTCAGCACGCTGGCGTCTCCGTCTAAAAACTCCATGGCAGCGAAGTCGGCATTGCCCACACCGATGATGATGATGGACATGGGCAGCTTGGATGCCTGAACAATGGAATGACGTGTCTCATCCATGTCGCTGATGACACCGTCTGTTATAATGAGCAGAGTGAAGTACTGCTGCGCAGACAGAAAGGTGGTCGAAGGAGGATTTAGGAGAGAAAGAGAAAAGACAAAATATGGCTTTCAGTTAGACTTGTGCAATTGCATTTCTGATGATTGTCATACTGTAGCTATATCCTACAGGATGTACCAAAGATTTATAGGAGGAATCAGAGAACAAAAATTGATTAGGAGTCACACAACAATCCAGTAACAAGAAAAATGAAATGAAATGGCTTTTGCTTTGCAGCAGGTTGGGCTCCATTCACACTACAGACCGCACCATCTGTTCCTGCAAAGAAATGATGGTGGCATTAAATGAGAGAAAAAACAAGCCCGTGCGTGTGTGTGCACGTGCGTACTTGTACATACTACATTGTGAGGACCAAAATACGTCTTCAACCAACAGATTGAGGACATTTTAGCCGGTCCTCACAACTCAAGACCTCTTTTTGAGGGTCAAGACTTGGTTTTAGAGTTTAGTTTGAATTGGGTTATGGTTGAGGTTAGGGTAAGGAACGGGGCTAGGCAAACATTTTTGATGGTTGAGGTTAGGTGTAGGGGCTAGGAAATGCATTATGTCTATGGATGTCTTCACAATTATGTAAGTACAAGTATTTGTGTGTGTGTAAAACCGCGTAAGAGTGAATGTGTTTGTCAGTCACATTGACAAACACATTTAAGTAAACCTTCTGTGTGCTCCTACTCACATGATTAAAAAAAATAACCTCAATGCACACCTTACTCACACTCTGAGCCAATGATATCTTCTGTACAGTAAATATGCAAATTCAGCATTTTTCACTGTTTAAATGGACAATTTTAGACAGCACAGATTTGTATTACAGATTTGATATGACAATTTATTTTGTTTTATTTTTAATGCGAGGGTATGGTGTACCTCACGACCAGCATCCAGATATCCTAATTTTGCCACCAATTGTGTACAATTGTATATAGTGGCAAGTTGAATAAATACATGAGGGCCCAAAAATTCATTTGAAAAAGTATTTATTTGAGCAAAATGTGTCATTTGGATGTAGGCTGGCAAAGCAAATTCAGAGGATGCAATGTGATTTTTTTATGTCACTCACTATATATCACCATATAAATAAGAAGTACAACATACAACAGAGAGTAGTTGCAGTTTTGCTTTTGCAATAAAAACAATGCACCAACGTTTACTGTACAGTATTAGCATGTCTTTATTCTGATTCTTATTTCTTCTTTTTTATATTCTGATTCAGGTTCAAACAACGCTACAATAAATTGTCCGGCATTTGCTAAATTAGCATTTGGCTCTTGTCGTCATGAGACCCCATTAGTTAAGTTAATAACCAAAATAACAATCTAAACAATGTAAATTACAGAATTTACAAGGACTGCAATAATATGAACTTGTTGTCAGGGTATCATCAGGGTAAGAATACAATAAGAGCGCACGAGAGTATTTAATGGTATGAGCCGAGGTCACGAAGATAGACGCCGATGTCACAGACAAACACACATCCAGGGCCTTCTGAAGCTTGTCTCTTAAATCGACAAACAGCAGCTCTGATTAGAGAATTGTTATCACGCAGAGAGAGCCAGGGTCGATCACACACTGTGCCATGCAAACTGCTTGGAACGCTAGATTGAGGGTGTGTGTGGCTGTGGTAGTAGAATGAGTATTCGCACAAATTCACTGGCCAGTCGCAGGTTGGGTCATTATACTGAGGAACAATTATTATTTTTTGGGCGGGGGAGGAGAAATCTGCTACAATTTTTTCCCCTCCACAGCTAACCCTGCAGATAAGCAAAATCCCACTGATTAGCTGTAGTAAGACTGTAGTAAGGGCTGATTATGATTGGACTCTTTTACAGTTACGTGGCAACTTCTTTGTGCAGTCACAATTCAGACGGTGAGAGGTGTGTGCAGCTTTCAATAGGTCAGTACTGTCAATATCTGCAAACAGAAAGCTAGCATAGTAGGAATGAAGAGAATTAGTGCTTGCTTATGTCTTAACCTTGTAACAATGGACATAGCAATGCATGTAAGTTGTATTTCAATTAGTGCTGGGGGGTTTTGTTTGTATGCTTTCAAAGCTTGTAACTATTCCATCGTAATGTTTTATTTACGTACGTACGCATTTATTTCATTTTTCTTTTTAAAGAAAATGGGGATTCTAGCTGATGCGATGAAGAAAAGACAAAAATGGAAGGATGGTATGTGTTATGTTGACAATGTTGTAAAAAGTAGATGTTAATAGCCAATCAAAATGCCAGATTGTATCAAATGACCATATATGGCATGTTACGGCCGTGTTTTAATTATTATATAGTCTTGCCAATGTCTACTCAACCAGGGTAATGAAATAATTTTTTGTTGCAACAAACTGAGAATTGCCATTAAGTTTGTGAGGGCCAGTCGTCAAATAATTTGTTTGTGTAGTTCAGTTGTATTGCTTATAGTGTGCGGCTGACAGCCTTTGACTCAACACACACACACACATGTGCGCGATCGATAAATACCAGTGCTCAAGGCTATTGCATGTTCTCTTACCTTAGATTCTACCAATGATTGAAAAGAAAAAGAAAAAAGAGAGGCCTGTAGTTGTTACAAAAACACGGATTGTGACACATAAAATATTGTGGCATTTCAACTCATGTATTTGTTCTGTGTTAGGGTATAAAAGACTGCATGGCATACGTAACATTTGTTCTGTTATTTTGTATGTTTTTTACATAAATGGCCCCAGTCAAGAAACAAGTACAGGCAGCTGCCAGGTGTACTCGTATTTTTTCATGTGCTATTCCTGAACAAGGCAACATCCGCACTTTTGCAACCATTTTTTAAAAAACTTTCTATTCCTTTGCCAAATACTTTGTTTTAAGCCTACCTTAAGTCCACATCAATGCCACGTCACATGTTTAATGAGAATTAAATCATTATTCTGGGTGTCATTTCATACTTCACTGACCTCACCTATATGCGAAGATGTGTTGAATTGGATCGGTACTCATTATCACACTCAACAATGTCTACCTAGACTACTAAAAATAAAGATTCAACATATAGCATTTTTGCGAGGTTGCATTATTTTGTATTGTCTTGAGTAACATTTGCTTTTGTACATGTCGTCGTCGTCGTTTTTGAAAATTATGTATGTAATTGAAATGTTCCTGTTGTGACTTACCGCAGCTTTTTCTTGTTGCAGGGCCTGGGCTGCAAAACGGGCTACATGGTTAATAATTGGAGCAAAGTTTGTTGGCCCGTAAAAACGGATGTGCGGGAGACAGGCAGAGTAAGCCTGTGCAATACCTTCCACACCTAGTGAGGGAGAAAGCAACAACAAAAACAATGTGAGGATAGTTTCATTGTCTGAATCAATGACATCATTACATACCTGAGCAGAAAGGGTTTGTGGGGTTAAAGTTGATTGCAAATTCATGTGATACCTAAAAAGATAAGAAAGCCAAACTCAGACTCATTGCAATTCGCAGTAAATATTCTACATACTGTATTCATTTTGAAAAACTTCTCTCCATTTCTCACGTAGTATAACTTCCATTCTGTGTGTGCGTGTGTGTGCATTCAAGCTCTTCTCTCCTTTGTCCTTTTCATCAGCACAGTGCCATGGCAACACAGATGGGTTGACAATTGCACAGTGATTTGAATATGCAAGTATAATGCTTACGGTTTTATGTGTGTTTGTACATCTTCACACACCACGTTAGACTGTGACGACGATAATGAGGATGACGATACAAATGTATCGTTTGTTTTCATAACAAACAAACACACAAACAAACACACATCTACCTTCCAGTCAGGTGGGAGTTGGGCTCCAAATCCTAGAGCAGGAAACATTTTGTCACTGAGGAGGAAACCATGACAACAGATTAGAAAATAAAACCATTTTTTTTCTTCTTCAAAATCAAATTTCAACACCCAGCATTTAGACAGTGGATATAAAAAATATAAACTATGGATATTTTGTGACCTTTACTAAGAACTGCTATGACAAATTGATAATTAAACAAGATTGGTTGCAAGAAAACTGTATTTGTGTGATATGTTTCTCTTTTTGAGATTAAAGTTTTTATCGGTAAAGAAAACAGAAGAGTGACCTCATATTTTCATGACAAATTAAGTTTGACAATGTCATGTGAGGAGCGGATTTAGGATCCAAACGCAGACAAAACAGTATTCTTTATATACAAAAATACAAAGTACCAACAGAAAGCAGGGCTGGATTCAGATGGCTTCGAAGACAAAAACAATATTCTTTATATACAAAAATACAAAGTACCAACAGAAAGCAGGGCTGGATTCAGATGGCTTCGAAGACAAAAACAATATTCTTTATATACAAAAATACAAAGTACCAACAGAAAGCAGGGCTGGATTCAGATGGCTTCGAAGACAAAACAATATTCTTCATATACAAAAATACAAAGTACCAACAGAAAGCAGGGCTGGATTCAGATGGCTTCGAATAAAACGCTTTATGAAGAAACCTCGACTAAGAACACGGAGCGGGCTGGATGCAGAGGTCAAATGTACAAAGTAAACTACTTTGTTGAAGAAGGCTGGGAAACCTTCACATACTGACAAAAGTGTCATTCACTCTCGCTATTGCAATGCACAACTCCACATGACAGGATAACGGCCTGTATGATAAAATAAGAGAGAACACAGCAACAGCCAAAACATCATCACATTATCAAAAGGGACATAGTAACTCCATAAACACAAGACATCCATAAAACAGTGACCCCCTGACCTGCATCAGCATAATAACTGCATACACACAATACACCAACATCGTAACAGAATGACCCATGAGTACTCATACTGTCCTAAAATAGAAGTACAAATAATTATGTGAAAGAAATACAGTATTCTGGTAAAAGTAGTAGAACAGATTAAACCCTTTTAAATCCAGATTAAAAAGTACAAACCCCAATTCCAATGAAGCTGGGATGTTGTGCAAAACTTAAATGAAAACTTTGTAAAATGAAAAATTTGCAAACTACACTACAGAACTTTGTCACGTACGTTCTTCTGAAGCCCACAGGCCAGTTTACGAGACGTATGTACGCACTCTGCCTTCTTCAGAAACGGCTAATGTTTCTAGTGTAGTTGCAAGGAGATTAAGGAATTTATCATCTATGGTCCATAATATAAAAAGAGTCAGATAATCTAGAGAAATCTCTACACATAAATGGCAAGGCTAAAAAGCAACACTGAATGCCCGTGACCTTCAATCCCTCAAGCAGCAACACATTATCCCCGGCATCATTGTGTAAAGAACATTGCCACAGGATTGCAAACACTTTAGAAAACCATTGTCAGTTCACTCAGTTTGTAGCTACATCTTCAAATGCAAGTTAAAACCATGCAAAGCAAAATACATTTGGCTTCTCTGGGTCTGAGCTCATCTGAGACGTGTGACATGCATCCTTGGAGCGGGAAAGCAAGTTCCAAACATCATCATAGGGGATTTAGAGCTAGGGATGGGAATCTTTGACTGTCTCACGATTCGATTCAATTCAGATTTTTGGGTCTGCGATTCGATTCAGAATCGGTTTTTGATTAAGAAAGATTTTTGATTCACAATGATTTGATTGAAAATGATTTTTGCTTCAATCTATAGATGTTCAAGGAATCGTAATGATCTACTCCAGTTTGACTCGCTAATGCTAATTAGTGCGCTACTCGCGGCACTTTTATCACTCAAAAGAACGGTTCCACGCTGCAAAAAAAAATACTTTTATTGGACATGACTTTTCCCTTATACTCTCTAATGTGGCTACAACTCAAGAGTGTATCAGACCACACTGCTCCTAATTGGCCACATTGGGTACAACATGGACAGCGCTCCCAATAAAGGCACACATAAACAAAGGGAATACAGTATAAAATAATTTAAATAAAATCGATTTTGGGACATTTAAAATTTATTCTGAATCGTACTAAATGAGAATCGTGATTCTTATGAGAATCGATTTTTTGGGCACGCGCCTATTTAGAGCTGTGCTTTTGTCTGTTCTCTCACATAGGTTCTGTTTGAACTTGGCTGTCCCCACGGGGGGAGTAGAGCCTCAGGCAACTTAGCTCCTAGGATCATTTGGACACACAAACCCCTCCAACAATGTAAGGTGATGGCTCAAGGAGGAAGCTATGTTAGATTAGTGGAGATATTTAAGTTTGATTTTAGGAAACAAATTTAAACAAACGTTCATAGTTTTACACAGTCCACATTGATGCATGAAAATTACCCAACAGATTGAAAACAACAACAACGTGGTGTCACATGGGTGTTTTATGGAGACACTATGGCACCAACAACTTACTTCCAGGCCCATTTCATGCAAACTGCCATTTAAGAAGTTTGTTTGGTTATAGTATAGTTTATCTGGGCCATTGTAAAAACATGATCCACATACTATCAGAATCTCACTGTAGCTGTCCTCGTTAGATACTCACGTGTCATAGTCCTGTATGATTTGTCCAACAGCTAAAATGGCAGCAAGATACTCATTACTTCCCAGTGGGTTAATGTAATGGAGGGAAGAAGGCTCCCTTGGGTTCCCATTGGATGCCGTGAAGTCTATACCAACCTATGGGAAAAACAAAAAAGTAGAAGAATGCATTATTTGAGTCTGATTTACTTGAGTTTAGCATGTGCGCACACACAAAATAAAGAAGCAAACTTGATTCTTGATTCTGATAGGATCTTCTGGCCTTGTCTGCGGCGCTTGTGGGTGGCCAGTCTTCTAGTTTCTTCCGCCACTTCTCAACAAACTGTGTTTTGGGACATTGCGGGCAATTTTGTTCTCATTGAGAATTCAAACCACCGCCTTGCCAGTTCTAAAACCCCTAGGACCTGCGGCCATTCAAGTATGTTTTCATCTGCCATTAGACCACGTGTGGGAATTTGGTGTCGGAATCCACCTTGAATGAGAGAAATATAGCCCCTTACGGAGTGACGCGGTAGCCCAGGAAGGTGACATTATACAACCCTGGGGAAGTCCTGTTTTTAAAAACCAGTAGGTAAGATTTAAACCCATTTAAAAACGCATGCTGTGGTCGGTCACATAAAAATTCCGTCATCCATAACATTTGAGTGGTGTGAACTTGAAAAGAGGCAGTGGAGCAGTGTGTCATTATTTGCAGTGCTGAAAGCAGATGAAAATACATAAATAAAATCCTTATGTGGGGATTTTGAGAGTCCAGTTATTTATTGACTCTGTCCAAAAGCATGAGCTTGCGTCCTCCGTGCCTTGTTTTGCTTTATAGGCTAATTAGAGTGGGTCCAAGTTGTCAAACAGTGCAGACACCACTTGCTCCGCCAAGACCCTTTCCATGCATTTAAGTATCATGGTCAATTCAGTCAGACCGCTTGGGCCGTGCTTTAGTGTTTTAGTCAGATTAATCTGGATAGAATGACATTTGTTGTTTTGCGTATTAAAAGAATGAGTACGAGACTTGTCTGCCAGTTTTGTAATCGCTTAGTTATTGATTAAACAATTAATTTCGACACCTCTACTCAGTAAGTTGCTTTGATTTCGGGAATTCACAGTATGAAGCATTATACAGGACTTCATAGTACAGTATTAGCCACAAAGTCATTAAATTCCATCCGTTAAAAAACATTTAAAAATGTGATAAAGGCCAAATGTCATCAAAAAGTCTTCATCCCATGAGATCTGTCCTAGAGTGGAAAACACTTTGTACATCTTGAAGCAGCAACTAAAGGCACTACAAACACTTTAATTGTGTCATTTGAACCAATTCAGTGTAAATCCACTCTTAACAAAGAGTAAAATTAATTATGCTCTTCAGTTTTGTACAAACAAAATTTACACTATGGGCAGTTAAGAATTATTAACGCTGACTGCCAGGAGTAAAAATGGCCCTGACACCACAAAGGGATATTTTCAACACTGATGATAATAGACTGACAATGTGATAACATACATCACATGTGAGTTCAAGGAAACGCACACCCGCATACGCACGCACACACACACGCATTCAACAAATGTGCCTAAACATAAGATGAGATGCAGAGTGACAAGATTTTCCTCAGGCAACGAACAACAGTTTGTGTGCTTGCGGGAACTCGCAACTGTCATGATTTGTTTGTCTAGATTATATTTAGGTTTGTTCCTTGTTATGGCTTGTTTTCTTGTATCCTGTCTTGCTCGTTTAGTCTTTGGTTTCCACCTGTGCTCCATCAATACAATCCCGTGTTCTGTCCAGGTGTTCCTCGTTGTCTCGTCAGTTGGCTGGTAGCCTATCTAGGCCCCGTTCACACGAAAGCAAAGCCGGCTTCGTTCCTCAAACAAATCTTGTACAGACAGAAATGTTTCAAGACACGCGAGTGTCCAAAAGAAGACGCTGAGGACGTTTAACGGCTGTAATGTATATGCCAAGTCTGAAGTGGCGCTGTAGCGCAGCCACAGGGAGTTAACGGAACGCGTAGAAGAAGAATCAGCGAAGAAGACGAACCACTGATCTGAATATATTACTGCATAGCCAATAGGCCAAGACTTTTGAAGCCGCAAGACCGCCATATTACTATTCCCAAGAAAGGTTTTCTCATACAATCCTATACAGTTACAGCAGGGGTGTCAAACATACGTCCCGCAGGTCGGATTAGGGGTTTAGTCCGGCCTGCGACACGATATTTGTAAAATGAAAACAAAATTTGTAATGTCGGAACAATTTATCAGCCGGCCACAATCAAAACATATGAATTCGTAATTTCACAAACAGTCCTCAGATGAGCAATGCAATTTGTACACGGAATTGTCCTGGATGTCATTATTTTACATACAATCTAAAGTTATGTTTTTTTTATTTTTTATTTTTTGTTTAAATCATAAATCAACATAAACGTGTTAAATATGACACAAATTCAATTAATGGTAACAAACACATATGACAAGAATTAATGTCCTTATAACCATTACTGCCACACAACGCATTCTGGGAACAATATATATGCAAAACAGGTAGCTTTAACACGTCCAGAACTCATACAGGCAAAGTGTTGTTGCGTTCCATTTGTATTTGTTATTTTTTGGAACAATATGATTACAGTTGAGCTCCGTAATTTAGGGCTGGCCCACAAATAGCGAAAATCTGCGTATAATTACCGGCATTTGTTTTTAAGTTATATACCATTCTTTCCGATCCGGCCCACTTGGTTATATAGTTTCCTGCATGCGGCCCCTGAGCTAATATGAGTTTGACACCCCTGGGCTATCCAGTAGTATCTACAGATCAGTGAGACGAACACAGGAGAAGTGACAATGGTGGGTGATTCAAGTACAACAACATCACTCAAAATATTTGGCTGTAAAAGCATAAGCAAGCTAAGGAGGTTGCGCAAAACAACTACGACACAGCTATCCGCCATTGTTGTTGACAGACTGGCGGTTCGTCTGCAGTCATGTGAAAATTGGAGCATACGTCATCAAACTACGACAATGCGCGGTCATTGAGCTGCGACCACTAGGTCATCACTGGAGGAATATCCCACATATGCTGCGTTTTGAGATCTTTCCACTCTGGACCAAAAGTAATCGGTTTCAAGCTCCAAAACGGCGCCGCCGTGTGGATGAACTGCCCAAACAGTAATAAACTTGTGCGGGTACATTGAAAGCTTTCGTGTGCCATAGGGAGCATTGTCGTCGTCACACTGGCTTGTTATTTATGGTGGTGAGTTTTTTTTTGTCCTGGTGTTACTTTCAGGTTTTTTTTTAGAACATTGTTGGTTTTGTATTTAGAGTTTCCCCCAGTACTCTTGTAGTGTTTTTGTTAATAAATTGCTTTGTTCATTACACTTGTCTTCATGCTTCTGGGTCCTCAACCAAGCACTTCCTTAGTACCAACTAACAGTCCCCTAATGTCACATTAGACAATCTAAAGAGTGTTTAATGATAGCTGAGACTCAAAACCAGGGTTTGGCAACATGATGGAGGGGCCCACAATTTTTCACTTCCTGACCAGATGTATGACAAAAATGCCATTTAAAATATGGACAAAATATGAGCATAAGACATTTTTTCCTAATTGACCCAATTATGTACATCATAGTATCTCAAATTCTTATAATGCATTTTTTAAGGATGCATGAAATATCCAGCCTTCAACAACAAAGGTTGAAAAAAAAAAAACATGATTTTTTTTTCTCAGTGCATAAAAATTATCATTCAAGGATGGAAAAAACACATTAAGTGTATGAAATCATTTAGTATTTTTTTTTTGCAAAAGTCAACTCACTCAAAATTTTAATATTCAGGTAAAAAATATTAGGCCTATCGGTCGGTAAGAAGTGCAACTAAGCCATGTCTGCCATCGAGTGGTGAATGGTGATTTTGCAATGTAAAACCATTCAGTGGAACCCTGCTTTTCACAATGGATAGAGACCGGATCACTAAAATATGTGTATAATTGATGTGCATTCTTCAAAAAAAGACTGTTGCACTAAATATATAAATTTCCCATGAAATAGTGGTTTGCTCTCCCAAAAAAGATACAAAATTAAAATAAAATCAGCCAATTAAGTGAATTTGCGGTAGCTAAGCCGCAAGTATGAGGGAGTACACTGTAGTAGAGGAAACATGTTTATAAAAAAAAATTCAGCTCTTTTTTTTATGAATCATGGGGCCACTCAGGTGCAGCCTATCATATTACATAACTGTACATGTAATTAATAACCATCTTTTTTTTTTTTACAAAAATGTCTTATGTGTTAAGAAAGACATTTTGCGATTTACGAATGGCTCTCAATGTACTCGTATGAAACGTAATAAAGGGACTGTTCTAAATCAGAAGTCTCCAAGTTCGGTCATCAAGAGCATCAATACGATCCCGTGTCTTCCAATCTGAATTATATAATCAGGATCATTATCAGGCTTCTGCAGCGCTTGCTGATGAGCTGATCATTTGATTGAAATTAATGCAATACCAGTTAAAAACCTAATCCATATGCATTAGCCCAAATGAACAACTATTGTCTATGTGCATGCCTGGAGTGGATGCTTACTGACATGCAAGAGTATTTTTAATATTTCCATTGTGCAATGCTATCTGGGGAATTAATTTGATGTTGCTAAAACATTAGATTTCATAAGCTATTATGGCATTTTCCTTCAGTGATCTCTGGTGCTAGACATTATTACTTTGATAAGTGTAAATTCAGTGACAGTGGGAGATGACACCATTCTGTTTCCAACCGGTTTCTAGCCCCAAGCTATTTACAATTGTTAGCACAAAATACACTAAACATAACATGACAAGCACTCACTCCCTTTCTACTTTACAGGCAATTGTATAGAAAAACGGGCCGCAGTATTCTAATTGAGGAATATTCCCAAAGCTGTGCTGGCAGTACATTAATGCTGCTTATCGATTCAAGTCCTTATCTATTATGATTGGGTTAGGGAATTCAATGATACAAATGATATATGGCATCAGTGACGTATTGTATACCATGATCATAATATAACAGATGTTTCTATAGTGTGCCAAGTATGGACAAATGTTTATACCCCTGTAAGAGTGGGTCATTATTAATTAATTAATTATATCAATATACATCCAGAAATACTGTTCCTTAAAATTACTCTCTGGTCTTTTCTGCATTTTTTTAATAAAACATTTTATGTTGACTGGCAATGGGTAAAACAAACAAACAAACAAAAACAATAAAACAAACTATCCAGTGGAAAAATACCACTCAAAATATCAGGTCGTACAAGGAATGTACACTGTTGTGTACATGTACAATGTTGGATGCTACATTAGTGTACCAATAGAACTAACTTAATACCCTACACATCAATAATAAATTATTTAAATGGCAGACGGTTATATAGTACTGTAGACATTTTTACATTCAGGAAACCATAAGGTGAATTATCAGGCAAGAAAACAATCGATTGCTAGGAATCCAATTGCCTGGAGTCTCTGTGTGCCCTGTGATTGGCTGGCAACCAGTTCAGGGTGTACCCCGCCTACTGCCCGAAGCCAGCTGGGATAGGCTCCAGCGACCCTTGTGAGAACAAGCGGTTGAGAAGATGGATGGATATATATATATCATCATCATAAAGAACATTTACAGATTAACAAGTGAGTACTATTCAAGTTGCTGTGTGCCTGTTTGCTGAGGTTGTTTTCCCCAAATACATACTGTGCTTTCATTCTGATTGTAATACCTGAATCATATTGCAGAATCATTTTATTTAAAACAAAAAAACAAAACACTTTGTGTGTTTAATTCTCCTTATGTCAGCCACTGGAGTCTGCCATGTACACAGATCTCGAGGCATTTGTACCATAAATTATACCAAACATAAACTATGCCTAAATGTCAACTATTTATTTTACAAACAACCTATCCGCAGTAGCAAACCTCTTTGTGTTGGGAGTGTTACCAAGAAATGTTGCCGTTCTCTAAAGCCCTGCAGCCGTGAGGAGAGCAGAGAGTTTTCCTTCCTGGAGATTAGGATTAGAGTCATTCTAAGTCTGATTGAACACCGCAGAACAGCTCAATCTGCGTGTGCATGTCTACTTGTGCACAACTTTGTCTCTGTACATATTTGTGGCATCTGTGCACATACATGGCGTGTGTACTATATGATGATGTGATAATAAGATTCAGCATGAATCTCGGCGTGTTTAAATCCGTGTGATTTGGCAGGAAAAGGTGTGAAGATATTGAAGGTGCATGGGCACTGCATCTAATTCTGTACATGTCCTTAATGCAGTTAGGAAATGTGTGGGATTAAATGCCAGTATGAGGAAAAAAATATTTATGTGGAGGGATGGACATTTACAAATTGCTTGTGTATGGTAAAAGGTTTATTAAGTACGATACAGCATGCAAGAGATGAGTGTCTGTGACAAAAGACAAAAGATTAAGAAGTTGGACACGATTTAAGAATCTCCGCTCCGCTTTGGATTTCACCCTAACGTGTTTACATCAGTCTGCCAGTTTATTACTTCCTGCATCCATTTGTGAATTCAGCGAATAATAATTAGTTGTTGTACTCTGTTCGGTGATCCTTATTCATGACTAGTGATTGACGATTTACAATACATCAAATGTCTCACAATCAAACTCACAGTAAACATGAGCTGGCATCCTCCAAGTATGTAATCCAGGAAAGTGTAGTCCCTTGTAATCTAGAAAACAAGAGTCACAGACTATAGTAAACCAGATGTAAAATAAAATATATTATACATGTATTTTATTCCTTTCTATACTCACCTTTTGTTCTAAAATGACAATACAACCCATGTTTTCCAAACATAGGACACCATGTTATGGATATCATAATCATTTTTGTTTCTGTTATTAGTGTCATAATCCATTTAGGGTTTTTTTCTTTTTTCTTTCTATTCATTCCATGCACCTTGTGTCTCGTGTTTGTTCCTGTTTACACCAAGCAGCATGGTGAGCAGGGAGGAGTGGCGCAACGAGGCGTACCTTGATGTCTCTGGCAATCAGTCATGGTCTCAAGCAAAATAATTTGGGGTCTGACCATTCGCAAAATTATAATTAGCTATTATAATTAAATCCATTCACAGCCAACAAAGACAATTATGAAGTGATATGTGTACATGCATATGCATAAAAAACAATTATGACGGATTTAACGTCATCCCAAAACACTCACTACACTAATTTGTTATATTTCTTAGAGCAGTTTAAAAAAATAATAACAATTTCACCTCCCTAGTTAAGATAAGTTAATGCACAAATCATTGCAGTGGTTTATTGATAGGAACGAATCATAAGCCAGCATTTATCCTTACCTTACACGATTTGAGAATAATAACACCAGAATGTTTATAATTCTTCTTCTTCTTTTGCTTCTTTGGGTTGATGCATTCAAATTCCACCTGGCAAAGATTTAGAAACAAAATGAAAATGATAAACATCAAGAGTAGAAATGAAAGCAGATTTGACAGTAACTGATATACAGTAACGGATGATGTTTTTTTTTCCAAACACAAAACGCAAAACGTCAGCGAACCGAAGTCGCTTAGTTAATGTCGTGTTATGCGATTGCAAGTTTCAACGAAAGACTTTGCATCTCAAAAGCTCCTCTTATTCTTCTCCATCCCCCATCCATCTAGTCTGTCTTTTCTCGTGAGCTCTTTTTAGACACACACCATTGGCACATGTGAACAGGCTCAGTGGGAGAACAAGTCATGTGGTTGCTTTGCTGCACAACCGCTCATACACCGACACCAACACGTACACACAGCTGATGGTGAATTCCCCATTTTCTGCACAATGTATCATTAGCAGATGAAGAAAGCATAAATGGAAAGTTATAATCCATTCAATGCCTATTCAGCCTTCAGACTTCAAACCATTTATGAGCACAATGCAAATCGACACCTATTAATAGTCATAATAAAGATTAGCTTCACACGTTTTAAATTAAGATGCAGCTTACACCACAGAGCAAGGATTTGGACTCATTACTGGAGGGTCTCGTAATAAAAAATAACAATTTGCTGAATATATCTTATTAAGAACTCAGCTTGAGTAGGCTCCAGCACTCCATGGCCACCAAGCGGTATAGACAATGGATGGTTGGATAATGTTAACTGTACGGTAAAACTCTCTGATTGTGCCATTCAACACGGTATTATTATCTTGCTCAACGTACGATTGTAATTTAAATCTTACAGTATTACGCAAGTGTTGAATTAACATAATGGCACTCAGATGTGCACAAGTATGCTAATTATATGTAGAAGGTCTGCTGTGCTATTCCAAGATTCTGATGCAGGGTGTGGTTTAGAATGTTTGATAAACAAACAAAAAAATCTTCATAATTTATTGGTAAGTTAAGATGAAAGATTGTTGAATATTTGATAAGGTACCATAGCCTATCTTCTATCAGCATGTTGCAACCTTAAACATTTCTTGACAATTATATGTTATATGTGACCTCAACAGTCTAAACATGACATTCTGATTAATATTGCGTTTGTGGAATATGAGTTATGGAGCAAAATCCAGCTATTTTTATCCATCTGAGGGGACGGCCATTTTGCCATTTGCTGTCAACTGAAGATGACATCAATGTTGCTCTGGTCTTCGGTAACAACCAATCACAGCTCAGCTTCAGAAAACAGGTGAGCTGTGATTGGTCGTTGCCTGAGCCCTGAGCAACATTGATGTCATCTTCAATTGCAAGTGGCAAAATGGCCGCCCCCTGAGATGGATAAAAACGGCTGGATTTTTGCTGCTTAAAAGGAACCCCGACTGTAATGACAAGTCTGCTCTATATTATTTATTAGGTTATACTGTGAGATACATTTTTCAAAAATCATTTCCAGGTTAAATATGTTTTGTAGAAACTTTGTTTGGACGTATACCGTTACTGTTATTTACGTCACAATGCATTCAGTGCGTAGCAAGGTTATTTTAGTTAACTAAAACTAACGAAAAAACTAAAACTAAAATAAAATAAAACATTTGTTAACCAAATAAAATAAAAACGAAAATGCTTTTTAAAAACGAAAACTAACTGAAACTACATTTTATGTAGTTTCAGTTAGTTTTAGTTTTATAATTATAGCAAAAATGTCCTTCGCTTTAGTTTTTGGTAATCAATTTAATGCATGAGCCTTTGGGATGATTTATTTTGATATTAACCGGAATAAGGACATTTGAAAGAATGTCACACAAAAGTGACGTCATTTAGCAGCAGTCAATAGAAAAGCACTCTCAGATGACGTTGCTCCCATGGTGTTTTTTAAATATTGCGCACAAGTAAAACACACTTTAAAAATAAAATAAAAAATAAAACTAATACTAAAACCAACTAAAACTAAACTAAAACTAAGCAAATATGAAATAACAGAACCGCCATAAAAACTATTCAAAACTAAATTTAAAAAACAGAACTCAAAACGAAATAAAAACTAACTAAAATGAAAAATTCCAAAACTATAATACGATACGATACGATACGATATACATTTATTTTCCCCGTGGAAACCCTGGTGCGTAGTGACGTAGAATGGCAGCTGGCTCTCTGCCGAGAAATGTGAAACGCTTATAAAGAAAGCAAGGTAACGTTCCTAAAGGGACGATCAAAACTCCTGAATGCGTCTGGTGAATGACGAAAGCACGGCGTGGAGGAGGGTGACTCCCGATCGCGTGTTGTTTCTTTATGAACGTTACGGAGGCTTGCCTTGCTTTCTTTATAGGAGTTTCACATTGCTCGGCAGAGAGCGAGCCGCCATTCTAAGTCACAACGCACTGAATGCATTGCAACGTAAAAAAAAAAACAATGGCGGCGTATGTCCCAATAAAGTTTCTACAAAATGTGTTTAAACTGGAAATTATTTTTGAAAAATGAATCTCATAGTTATGTTAGTAGCAACCAAATAAATAATATAGAGCAAACTTGTTATTACGGTCGGGGTCCCTTTTAAATCATGGTCCACTAACACAATATCAACCAAAATACCATATTTAGACTAGTGGGGCTGCATAGAACATATTATTACCAAAGATAACATTTTGGGTTGACTTCCCCTTTAACACATGGCCAAAACTGTCTCCCAAGATAAAATCACTCAGTCTTGGCAACCTAAACATCAGACAGCCTCAGAGACTTTATGTGGACACATGGCAAATGCAACGGAGGAAAAAAGGCGATAAAGAACAAACGCTGGGCGCATACAACAGATATTGAGACAGATGGTGGAGACTCGTCTGTTATGATGTGCAGTGTGAGATAGCTGGCTGAACATTTGAGCTGGTGTGAAACTGGAGTGACTTTAATGAGTGTAGTCTGGTGTGCTTCACTGAGGACAGGAAGCACCTCCAGATCTCCTGGCTATCGTCGACTGCTTTCACAACACATCCAACAGCCGTGGGCTGGTCTTATTTCAAAACTGTTATTATCGGCATGGTAACCATGTGGGATTTTTGCCACTAAGACAAGATTTCAATCTATTTTCTTTATTGGAAAACTATAAGTAATCATTTTTACAGTCCGCAGACGAACAATATGAAACAGAAGTAAACAATATGGGAAAATAATATGCGTCCTAAAGGGGAAGTCAAACCCCACAAAAATTATTGACAAAAATATGTTCTATGTTGCGTTCCAAATCCAGCAGTTTTTAATCAATATCAGAAGGCGGCCATTTTGCCACTTGCTGTGGATTGAAAATGAGATCACAGTTGCACAGGTCTCGGGTAACAAACAATCACAGCTAAGCTGCAGAAAAAAAGGTGAGCTGTGATTGGTCGTTGCCTGAGCCCTGAGCAACTGTGATGTCATCTTCAGTCGACAGAAAGTGGCAAAATGGCTGCCCCGTGAGATGGATAAAAACGTCTGGATTTTGCTGCATAACTCATATTACGCAAGTGTGATATTAATCAGAATGTCATGTTTCGACTAGTGAGGTCACATTTAACGTATTATTGTCAAGAAATGTTTAAGGTTGACTTCCCCTTTAACCTAGCCGTTTAACTTTTGTACAATATTGTCCATCTCCATTGGGTGGATTATTTTTTTTGCGTTATTTATAAATAAGTAAAAGCATAATGAGCATGTTTTTGCTGCCTTGCTGAGCAGTACGGGGGTTAATTTGGTTTTATTGTTAACTCATTCACTGTCATTGACGGTTATAGACGTCAAAAATTCATTTGACCTATTTCTGTTAGTTTAACATTTTTTTCCCACTTTTGTTAGCAAGAGTATGTAATCTGTTTGTGATTAATCGTGAGTTAACTATTGAAGTAATGCAATTAATTACAATAAAAAATTTAATCGCCTGACCCGATTTAAAAAAAGAAGAAGAAAAGATCATTAAAAATTAGGGGCGTCAGGCGATTACAATTTTTAATCGTAATTAATCGCATGACTTCACTAGTTAACTCACGATTAATCATACATTTTATATCTGTTCTAAATGTGCAGTAGAAAAATCTAGGTTTTCATCCTCTTGTTAACAAAAGTGAAAAAAAAATGTTAAACTAAAGAGTTCCAATGAATCTTTGACGTCTATAGCCGTGAATGGCAGTGAATGAGTTAAAATGTGCTATTGTCAATTTCTGTTTGTCACTGACCGTGCAATCATTATTAGCTTACTTTAAACAACTTAATCCATTGCTGTATTCTAAGAAAACTTTATCTCCAGCATTTAAACTTAAAATGTTCACCTTTCATCTGAACTTCATCATGATGATATAATACTATATATTTTTACATTTTGTATCATAAACAGTTTTAATGGAGTTGGTAACTATAAAAAAAAAAGAAAAAGTATTACCTCCACTGAATTCTGAGCCTCACTCATCTTGGCCACTGTTGTTTGGAATTCTCCAATGAAATCATGGCCGCCATCATTATCATAGTCATAACACAAGACCTGTTATTGTGTAGAACAAATAATAAATCAGTGATTCTAACCCACGAAGCTGTGCGTAGCTTGCAGTAGAGCTGACGAGTAGCAACTGACCTTGATGCTCCTGTCCACATCGCCATTACAGAGAGAAACAAGAGGAACGGTAAACTGTTTCCATGAGGGGTCTAAAGTGTTCTTTATGACCTTGGGTGACACAGACAAACAGGCAGCAAATAATTCATCAAATCAAACAACAGAAGAAATAATATCAAGTAGCACAACAGAAATATACAATAGTTCCAGTTTTGCATCTTTTACTATAGTAAGTATGTCAATTGATAAATATAAATTGGCATGAAAGAAGATACATTAAAATGTTGGACTCACCTCTGTCCTGTGCACCAGCATCCATTTGTCATCCTCTCCCTGTTTGTGAAATTCCAGATATGGATCTGACTTCCCAAAAAAGTCCTGCAAAGAACAACGATATATTACTGTAAATTGGTGTTCTCTTGTAAAGTTAATGTGCCCTATTTTCATAGACAGCACGTGTGTAGGGGCGCAAATGTTGGTGCACCCTGATTTTTAGACAAGTGGACTGGTCCGTCAAGTTCTGCATGCCAGCGCAGCATAGGTAAATAGGGGGCATTGGAGATTAGAGATAGACCGAAATGTTTTTTTCAGGGTTGATACCGATGCCGATTATTAGTTCGTCAAGGAGGCTGATAACCAATATTTGGAACCGGTATTTATTTTCAGTAAAAAGTGTGGAAAAAATATTGGCGTCAAATTTTTTTGAAATACAAATGCCAATTTTTGAGACTTTTCAAAATGTAGAAGTATTTTTATTTTTTTTTACTTACACAATAGGCATCCTTTTAAACAAAAGGTTGCAGTCCTGCTACTTGCGTCTCCTCTAACCTCATGATCCACAAGTGAGTGACGGCGAACTAGTGTTACATGCGGTTTATCTGGTCGCGACATGTTTGTTGTTGTTGTTATTTTTATAAAATTTTCTTGAAATCGACTTGGGTGGTGGCCAGTATTAACATGGTGTGGGAAACACTGCTAAAACTGCGACAATTACATTTCTATGAATTCCATTAAATTCATTAGTAAATCCTGTTCTGAATATGAGCGTGTTTGCATTTGCGTGGGAAGAACCACCTACCTTCTTGTCCAGTTTACGCCCACTCAGGGTCAAAGTGATGATTCTGTTGTCAGACAGCTCCTGGGCTGCAATCTATTAGCACATTACAACGGAAGGCACATTTCAAATAATAGCTTCACATCAACAAAATGGTCATTCAAAAAGGAAAGACAAAATTACATTGAAAGCAAAGTACAGGCTCTTACAGTGATGGATCCTTTGCCAGCAGGCTTCCCATTGGCCAAGATCAATGGCCGGTCAAGTTTCTTATTGGACACAATCTAGTGAAAAATGCAAGAGACAAATAAGGCATGAATTATTACGGAATCGTGTGATGTTGAAATTCAGTTTGGTAATGGCTAATAAGTGAAATTGTTTCATACAACTCCAAGTGTGCAAACGTATTCTCCCAAGAAATCGTGTTCATAGAGCTGCGTGGCGCACTTGTCTTCATCAAACATGGCAAAGCGAAGCTTCTGAATCTCTTCAAAGTGGTAGTCCACCTGGAACTTCACTCCAAAAACTGGGTTCAAGTTATTAACTGCTGTTTCAGTCCGGCCAAGCTGAAACACATGGAGATGAGAGATTGCTTTTCAGTTTCAACCTTTTTACAATTCGGGATTTAAAATAGTCAAATTTGTAGTATGCAGTAATAGGGTATAAAAAAAAAATCCACACACTTTCTAATCCAGTCCTGCTGTTTGCACATGTAATAATACTCTTGAGAGGAATTGTATTGTTGATTCAGTATATGTTAATCCATTCTGTAAACAAGAAAGCAACTCTAACATGATGATGATGGTTTATTATTTCATTTTAGTGTCACGACTTAAGAATCAAGCAATTTTAGTTTTTAATGCAGAAAATAGGGCTACAAGATATTGGAAAATCATGCGATATGTGATATAGTTGCTGAATATAGCGATATCGATATTTAGCATGTACCTAAATAAATTTAATTTGTATTATCTAATGAAATAATTAAAAATGTTCATGCAGCAAAAATAAGCAAACTCAATATGTTCTTAGTTAATTAATTGTAATTACCTCTCAATAATGTTCAATTATTGGATGGCGGTGCACATTTTTGTTAGCGACTGACTGGTCGAGTTTAGATAAAAGCGTAAAATTCCATATGAAACTTGTTGTTTTTTGTTGTTGTTTTAACGATATGCATATTGCATGGGCCATATTTTTATATTAGTGATATTATATTTTTCCGATATATTGTGCAGCCCTAGTAAAAACCCATGCAATACTCAAACTGCAGGCCTGAGGTTTAGCCAGCCATGCTAAGGAGCCAGCTGGGCTTCTAACATTGGAAATTGAGGTAACCCGAACATTTTCCAGGTAGCCCGACCCTTTGATAAGGTCATTTTTTCAAGTCGTGTCGTCACAAAACTGAAAATAATGCAGGGTTCTACGTTAAGCCTTTTCGGGTGGTGGCCTGAGAAATTGTGGTGGCCCTGCCAGAACCAGCACTGTACCTGTATATCGCTGGCTTGGTCCGATACCGCACATATCATTATTTGGTCCATTTAATACACCAATAAGATAACTATAATAAGTAATAAACGAAAATAATGATTCCTATAATGTCATGAATTGAGCTGTCAGACTCTGGTTCGGATGAATGTTTTGTTGATCCTGGTTTAGTGGGTTTCCTTAAATGCCCAACTTTTACCCTCCGTAAACCACGTCAAATTTCATCTTCTGTCACATACACTGTCTAAAGTCCGCCGGTCACAGAAATTGAGCCGGAGGTTACTGACTTATCCAAGGTTTCTCCCCCTTCATACTTAAGAAAAAAGTATTTAGTAAAGACCGGGCCTAGTTACTGCCCCCTGATCTCCTTTACGATTGTGCCATTGACCTCGTCCCTGATGCACAACTACCTAACTCCGAACTCGATCAAGTGTCACAGCCTGAGTAGGAAGCACTCCATGAGTATATTTCAAAATCGCTAGCTGCCGGACTAATTTGCCCCTCTTTCTCCCCAGTAGGAGCCGGATTTTTCTTTATTGATAAGAAAGACAAGACTTTGCGTCTCTGCGGTTTGAATGAAATAACCATGAACTGATTCACTGCCATTGACGGCTATAGACGTCAAAAATGTATTGTATCTTTTTGTATTCGTTTAACTTTTTTTTTCCACTTTTGTTAACAAGAGTATGAAAACCTAGAATGTTTTTATTGTACATTTAAAACAGATACAAATTTGTGATTAATTGTGAGTTAACTAGTGAAGTCATGCAATTAATTATGATTAAAAATTTTAGCTGCCTGACGCCCCAAATTTCTTATAATGTTTTCTTTTCTTTTTTTAATTCATTCATTGCCATTGACGGCTATAGACGTCAAAAATTCATTTGAACTATTTCTATTAGTTAAACAGTTTTTTCCACTTTTGTTAACAAGAGTATAAAAACCTATAATTTTTTTATTGTACATTTAGAACAGATACAGAATTTGTGAATAATCGTGAGTTAACCAGTGAAGTCATGCGATTAATTACAATTAAAAATGTTATGTTAAAAATACCGCCCCTAATTTTTAATAATCTTTTTTTTCTAAATGAATTTATGGCGGTGAATGAGTTATGGATAAATACTTCCACCTTTGCTCCGCTATAGTCGGCTTCGATATTTACTTGGATTTGTGCAGCACCTTTTACCTGGTTAGGATAAGGGAGGGGGACAAGTGGGAAAAACGCGTTTAACACACCCCTAGGCCACTTCGAGTACCTGGTCATGCCTTTTGGACTTACTAACGAAGAAGAAAGTCACGGATGATGAATGGATTTTAGCATCGTGCACTGACTGATTAAATATAAATAGAAAACTGATTGCTGGGGATACTGCATAGATAATCGAACCCAATGTCTGCTACAAGCAAAGACAGCAACCCCCTCCCAATTTGCGCCGATCGAAGGCTTTTAACTGCCGTGATTGGGCAATGCAGTTACATGCTATGCCGATGGCCACAGTGAACGCAAGCTAATAGCACACTCGAATGGGAAATGTGAACGTATGGAAAAGGTCTCGCGATACTCGTCGCAAAGTCATGATGTTTGATCAGTGCGTGCAGTCACCAAATGAACAAGGTTTTATAGCGCGTGCTGTCACGAGTCTGTGTGCACTCTTTCAATCACAATAATTTTCAGGTCGCCATCCGGGCGAATGGTACCGTAAATTAAGTTCGCCCGACGCGGTTTTTAGGCACCATTGGAGAGCTTTTTTTTTTCTGTTTATTTATTATTTATTTAATTTTTAATTTATTTATGTATTTGGCTGGGGGAAAAACATATTGAAGATGTATCAATGTTCTTTGAAGAATTTGGGGGGGTCTAAAAAAAATGGTGCCCCCAAGAAAGCATTTGAATGGGTGTCAATTATACGCAGATCTTCGCTATTCGTGGGCCGTCCACTGTACCACTAAATGTGCTTATTTGTTTCGTTTATCACTTTACACTGCAAAACCAACTTAACAGGCATATGATTGCAAAGTCATTGAAGGCAGGTAAGCAATGCTATGCTGTGGATAGAGAAAGTGAGGTGGGCCATTTTCTAAGCTCTGGTGGATGGTCTATGCTCCTCAAGTGGGCAAAGACCTTAAGGAAGTCCGTGTTTCATTAAAAAGAAACGAGAAAAAGCTCTAGAGTTGCACCAACATATATGGAGCCCCAGACATTACAGATGTGGCATCCACCAAAATGAGGATTTTGTGGCCACAAATTAGGTATAACGTATGCACAAAATATTATTTTGTGTGTTTAATATCATTCCCTGTAACAAACTTGACATCAGGGTGACAAATTGTGCACATCTTTGCTAGAAACCACAATGGCTGGTGTCCTAAAGATAAGTGTCGTCGCTTCAGCTATACACAAAGTACACAATGCAATGAGTTTGCCACCTTTCAACTTTGAGCACCTGCGCAGCTAAAGGTCTCCGCGTGCATGCCCCAGGTGTGTTCCGAGTGTCTCTTCCCACTGCACTCTATCGTTAATTTCTTCACCCCACTGTCATCTCCTCACAATTTCTTGCTTTCTGGCGTGCGCTCACAATTTTAGCTTTTCCTGCCCTCTCTATTTCCCCGATGAACTCAGCAGAGTCTCACTCCTCCATGTCACGGAACAAAGATACACGAAACTATAAGAAGGGAGGCAAATGAGGGAAAAACATTTGGAGGAAGAAATTGGAGACAACAAAAGCTCACTGGAGGGATTAGAGGATGTGAAATGCTGCATATGCTAAACTGTGAGCTCTGTGGATAACAGCCGAGAGAAGGTTTGGACTACAATTCAGGGGGACTAAGCTTAGTTAGTTTCTCCATCTGTTACCATAGCAACCAATCTCAATTTCACATCAGAGCTACATGGCCCGCTGACCGTAAACTAGCTACTACTAAGGTCTCGCCTACACACAAGCAGGCACACGCAGAGACAAACACACAACCTGGTGTGTCTTGCTACGAAAACAAAAAAGAGAAAGAAATCCTGAGGCAACAGACATCATACAGCAAAAATAATGCTTCCAAATTATTTGTGCATGGGGCCAAAACAAATATAACAATATAAATAATTTTTCTTTCGCCATAAATATAGAAAAATAAATTATATAGTGAACGTACTATCCTGAGATTGGGGTGAACGTGAGTATGTGAATGATTGTTTGTTATGTTTCTCTATATTGCCCTGTGATGTGCTGGCAAGAAGCCCAGGGTGCACCACTACAGACGTCCATACAGGGCATGTGTGTTCACTTGCCACACATTAATGGTGTGAATGTGAGTGTGAATGGTCTTTCTCGATGTGTGCCCTATGATTGGCTGGCAACCAATCCAGGGTGAAGTCTGCCTGATGTCAGCTCCAGTTCCACATGACCCTGAACAAGATGAGACGTATAGAAAATGGATGTTTTTAGTGGAGTAGTGGTTAGGAAGTCTGCCTAGAGTGGAGAGGTCATGCCTTCCTGTGTGGAAGTGCTTGAGTGGGTCATTCCTAAAACATGAATGGTTACCTAAAGACTTAAAAGGGAGAACACTTTTTGTCATTTGAACTGTGTGAACTCACTGTACAATATTATTAAAATGATCTTAGGAAAAATCATCTCTACCTGGCCCCATCTTACACCTGTAATTTTTTTTTCAATTATTATTATTCAATTATATCAGACTGAAGACTGCAGAGACAGAGGGTGGAACCAAGGATGCAGTCAATAGTTTTGCCCTGCACATCGCTGGTCTCGCGGGAACACTCAGCGGCCTGAACCGACATGAAATTAGCAACATTTCTGCTCAACAGACAGACAAGCTTAATGATTCAATGATTCATTGATTTTTGATTCTTTGTGCATTCCCAAAAAATACAATACAAACCGATAATCCCGTATCTAGCGTTTTGTAACACTCCATCAAGAATGAGTCTCGCTAGCAATGTAGCAGCTGTAGCTAACATCAACATGTTTACCGTGAAGGAGGCTACATCCAAATCTTGCTAACAGTTTGAAAAATGCAACCCCCACTTTAATTGTCCATACCTGCAAGACAACCACTGCTGGGCGATATAGCCAAAAAATAAAACCTTCATTTTTTTGGGGTGAGTGGGGTCATTCTGGACGATTATGATTTTAATCGAATTCATGAATATCAGTATTTTTGTTGATGTTTGCGCTGTGAAATTCTTCTGTAAAATGGATGCCTTGCCTGCAGAAACTTTGGGCATCACTTCACTATTCCTCACTTTCTGTCAGCACCCTGTCTTACCTCCACCCAGTTCCCATCCACTTCATGGAAGAGAACACAGAACGGGTCCGACTTGGAGGCTACATCGCGGTCCAGGAGATTGGCAGCAGTAACGGAAAGCTCCACCCGTGTGACACAGTGCTGAGGTCCGACACCACGTGTCTGGCCCTCAATGGATGAACTCAAAGTGTAGGCCATCGTCCGACGTTACAAAGAGTCACCCTGAAGATTAGAAGAAGAAATTGTTTAAGTAAAATCAAAGGACTGCACCTCGAGTCATTTGTCAGTTATGTCTGCTCAACTGATTACCATGGCACCATCCTCTCCATGAAGATAGTGGTTCTCTTTTTAAACCAAAATTCCTACTTTATCATTATTGCCTGTGCACCATTTCATTAACTCATTCACTGCTATAGACGTCAAAAATGCATTATATTTATCATTTCTATTAGTTAAATTTTTTTTCCCACTTTTGTTAACAAGAGTATGAAAACCTAGATTTTTGTTTATTGTATTAGAACAAATATAACATTTTTGATTAATCGTGAGTTAACTAGTGAGATCATGCGATTAATTATGATTAAAAATTGTAATCGCCTGACGGCCCTAATTTTTAATCAACTTTTCTAAAAAAAAAAAATTAAATAAGATTATTAAAATATATATTTTTTTTTTAATTTAAAGAAAAGATTATTTAAAAAATCATCATGCATCAGGCAATTACAATTTGTAATCGTAATTAATAGTATGACTTCCCTAGTTAACTCACGATTAATCACAAATTTTATATCTGTTCTAAATGTACAAAAAAATATATTTTCTAGGTTTTCATACTCTTGTTTACAAAAAAAAAAAAAAAAAGTTTAACTAATAGAAATAGTTCAAATGAATTTTTGACGTCTATAGCTGTCAATGGCAGTGAATGAGTTAAAAAAATAAATAAATTAGCAAGTATTAAAAACAGATTCCACTCTATTCCATTCCCACCTGTCACATCTTTCATCTCTCACACTTTAAGAAGCACTGAATTAAATGGGCCATTGGAATTTAAAGCAGATGAGGCATGTGCCTCGATGGAGAACTTTTACATGACAAAATCTGGTTAGAGCAAGGAATGTTACCTTTTGGGCAAGAAGTCTGAGTTTACGCATAAGGTACGGACTTACTACTGACCCGGTAGTCAGTAAGGATGTTTATTCCTACCGGTAATCAGTTACTAATTGATTTTTTAATTAACTGTGTAAAGCAACTGGGGCAAAATGTAGTCTGTTTAATCAACAATTTCAGTCTGTTTCAGCAATTACAGTTTGTAATACACAATGATGGATTTTTTTTTTATTTATGACGTCCTGTAGATGCCGTCTTCTCAGCTGGGTTAGCTGAGCTCATTGTTTCTAAAATATTAACATATTTTAAGATTTTAATTACTATGAATAAAAAAAAATTAAGTCCTACCACGCCACTGCAAGAAACAATTTTGTTGCAATCATACCGGTCGATTAATTATAACAAAAGTTGTTGAATAGGAAAGAAATTAATGATCGTAATAGTGTTTCTTCTTAAAAGAAAAAACAACTGTGATGTCTTCTATGAAAACAAGTAAACCAAAATAAATAAATAAACAGCACATGATGAGAACGTTTGTCTGACAAAAAAAAAGAAGCATATTCTGTTAATTTGAATATTGACTATTTTCTTGGTCTGTTATTCATTCATTCGGTCATATGTTGCTTTATACTAAAGTAATCCGTTATAATATACTTACATTGTGTAATGAAAATCCCATAAATCTACTTAATGGTGATTTTGAAAGTCCGTTGTTGTCACTTTGTACAAGTGAACCAAGCATCGACAACATTTGACATCTTGTCCATAACACTATCAATAAAGGTATTTTGATGGCGACCCAGCGTGATTGATGCTTACAGGTCAAATGTGGTTGCCTAAAAGTAAATTTGTCATTTCACTATGTATTTCATTGATGTCGTAGAAAAAATAAAATGCATTGCTTTGATGATCATAAAACCGTGCACTTTGCGAAGCATTTACCTTGTTACACATGGTTACATGCTGAAAGGCACATAAACAGCTCATACATTATTACAGTGCTTTGTCATAAGAGAACCATGAAGTCGTTGTATGTACAATATCAAAACGTTACATTTACTCTAACAACATACAGCAGCGGTCCTGTCCAAAAAGTTGAAACACTCAATACACAGTTTTCATTGGTGAGGGATGATAAGAGTCTTACAGTAACCACCTATACATTTGCATGCAACTATAATGTTAATATGGCCCTGGTTGAAAGTGCATGAGACATCTTTGAATTGTGACTATACTTATACAGGAAATGACACATTAAAAAACACAAGACAGATCAAAATGCCATAGCTCAAGTCAAGATGGGTTATCAGTAAGGTTTTGAAAGGTCATTGAAATACAAGCTCACAATATACCTTTTTTTCTTCCCGGACTAAATTGTTTATGTAAAAATGCCTTCTGAGAAAAAGCACAAGCGCAGAATGATGTGGCCGTGCAACATGACCCCGTTGGAGGTCACTTATGTCCTCTAGAAATGGAAACAATCTTGTTCACATTATGAAGCCACATGCATAATCTGCAGTGCAACGCATCAAGCCTCCAAAATGGAAAAGCCAAGATAAGTCATGGCGTAGTAAAAACTGAACAGTTTTGAGTATAGATAGCCCCTCGACAACCTCAAACACATCATGTCCATCATAGGGTGAATTTGTTCACAGAACAGCACGCCAAAATCATGCTGTTTGTTGCTAAGATACACAATGTGTCATAACCAACATGATCCTCTCTATGTGATGTCACACTGATAGTGGTGATGTACTAGGCGGACACACAGAGAAATCCACCTTTTAAAAAACACTTGCTCCACCCGTTTTGAATGACAGTGAGAGGGTTTAACGACTAAACAATACATGATAGGGAATATTAAACATTGTCATTTAAACAGCCACATAAAAAAAGAAATTTAAAAGGACACTTAACATTCAATACTAAAACTAGAACCAATGGACATACAAGACTGAAAACAATAATGTTCTGAAGTCCTCTAATTTAAATGTAATGCCATACATACATTGCTATCCTATTTCTACTGCAGATTAGTTGCTGTGGATGGAAAAACTCAAATCTTTATCCTCTCTCTGGTCCTACAATATATACCAACGTATGCATTACACTATGCAGAAGGCGAGCTGTCTTGTTTCTGCAGAGGAGCTGCACCTCCAGTCACACATACACACACACACCTAAGTCACCTGCGTTCATTGATAGAGCAAGATCAGTGACAACCTGTCAAAGAGGACGGGTTGAGGATGGCTGGCAGCTATACAACCTAAATGTTGTTCCTTAAAATCTAATTCATACCATGTGCTCTGTGCCATGTTCAATTGGGCGTCAACAAATCCCCAACTTAAAAAATGCTATATTTTTAACAGTAGACCCACGTGCGTACATGCACTAGCATGCTTTCTCACATTTAAACATTGCAGGTTTACTGCAAAATATTCATTTTCTCACATCCATCATCTTTCTACCTCCCTTTACCCAGCACACGTGAATCACGTCTCCTCGACAAATCTTACCTCGCTTAAAAATAAAAATAAAATGACGTCCAACTTCTCCACGCTTTTCGAGTGACAATTTCTTTAGTTGCCGCGCGCTGAGATAGTGGTCGTTTTTAACTTTCATGAATCTGTTTTTGAAACAGAAGTTCCGAATGGCATGTTTATCCTCGAGTCGGGACCCTGGAAAGCGCAGTTGCAACGTTAATTCATCCTTGGAGGAAAGGCACGCTCCTTTCCGCCACTGACAGCGAGCTGCACCAAGTTAACACAAATTATACAGCGTGTTACAGGAAGTTAATCAAATAAACTCGTCAAAATAAAAGTGCATCCGGTTTTTCTTTAGTAGTGATTTTAACACGCATTATTTTCCCACACTGTGTTTATTGTTATTTTTACACAACAAATAAGCATTACAATAACATAACAAGACAAAATAATACAAAAGCAGCAAATTTTCTTATGGTAATCACAAATTCTGAAAATTATATCTGAATGGCAGAAAGTAGAAGCATATTATTATTGATTCAAGTGTTTTGGGGGAGGTAATACTATTATATACATATAAAACAGGCTCTATGGGGCTCTCAAGGACCAGACTTGGAGACCCCTGCACTAAAAGATACGGTGGATCAATCGGAAATAACTGGGAGGTTCATCTCGTGGGTCGTAGCTATAAAAAAAAAGAAAAAAGAAGAAGAAGATCCCACATCTTTTAAACAAAACAAAAAATCCTAAGGAAGCCCATCAACACACACATAATTGTTTTCAAAAGTGTGGACTTCTTTTATCCACAATATGTGTGAAGGAAGAATTGGTGACTTCCATTTCACCAAAATCATGTGTGTCATGAGCAAAGTAACACGTCTGCAAGAGCAGCTTCTGAGGATGGAGACATAGTAGCTATATACCAAACAATGCAGTCAGTGAAGGGTTCTATTAATGAAAGTTGATAAGGTTCCAAGTTTCACCTGCCTCCAGAAATAATGTCAAGCAGGACAGGACTAAAGCATATAACCGTGTCTCACCAGTGTGTGCCAACCCAAATGAAACATTTTGTAATATAATTGGAATAGAATAGAACAGAATAGAATAGAATAGAATAGAATAGAATAGAACCTTGAACACACCTTTAAGGCCAACACTCAATACTCTCTCGAAACACGCACAATATTATAAAATGAAACAAAAAATAAGTAAAATTAAATCTGATGTTGAAATAAAATAAACAGAATAAATCAGTGAGTGCCATTTTTTAAAAGTGTGACGTTTGTGTTATTTTGCTGGCCTGATTTATTATTTTCGATATTTTGTTGTTGTTGTTGACCTAACTTCCACAGTAGGTGGAGACGTTGTGCCTATTTTTTAAAGACAGTGTCCGCATGAAGCCCAAAAGACAGACAGCTGTCCATCTCAATCACCAGGATCTTGAAACTGTCTACTTGCTCCACCTGCTGGCCGTGAATGTTTTTTCCCCATGCTCAGCTCCAGTCAGCTCTGTGCAGTGTGGAGTTTGTGGACCAAACTGTTCATCTCCTGGTGGTACAGACTAAGTACCAAGAAGAAGAAATCAGAGCAACGGGAACAAGGATCTCATCAAGAGAGTGTATCTGAGCGCAAATGTTGCTGAAAATAATAATAATTATATATATATATATATATATATATATATATATATATATATATATGAGCATTGACATTCTGAATGAGGTTTAACTTATGAGACAAAAGATATTACAAAATGATTCAATTAAACATTTAATGTTTGAATCGTGCATGTTGCTGTTGTTTAATGATATATTGTTTTACCCCCACAAATCAATATACTATTGATCAATCCCCATTTTTTGTTAAGTGTTGGTCAATAAATATATAGTGATAAAAAAAAGGCTTGTTCTCTTTGACAATAAATGTTAGCCTACTTAGCCAACATGCCATTTTTCGGGTTTCCTGAAACTGACCACACTGTAACACATTTCTGTAAAATCTACAGTAAAAAAATTAGAACAGTATCTTTTTTATTTTTATTTTATTTTACAATATTTAACTGGATATCAAAATGCATAATGAGTAAAAACTGTAATTTGCTGTATAATTAGCGGTCAAATACTGTAAAGATTGGTTTTGGCAGGCACCTATACACTATAAAAAGAGAATTGTGTAACCAACTCAAGTTTAAAAAGAGAATTGTTGACCAACTTAATGAAATTGCTTTAATTGGTAACACACGACTGAATTGAATTAATCCAAAGTGAACAATTTAAATGTAAGTTGGTTCAACAATTTCCTTTCTAGAAAGTAGAACTTTCTAGAGGAGAAGACCCTGTATTGTCACCGGAGCAGACACAAATTCAGCGAATTGGTGAGCAATATTTTAGCGCGAGAGCAGTCATCGTCTTCACATCGCATTTCTCCAATAAACAGGCAACATTACAGATAACATTCATTTATGCATTCGGCTGCACAACGGGGATTGATTTTACAACGAGGGTGGCACGGTGGATGACTAGTTAGCATGTCGGCTTCCCAGTGCTGAGGGCGGGTGGTTGAGTCCGGGTTTCGGCCTTCCGGGGTGGAGTTTGCATGTTCTCCCTGTGCCTGTGTGGATTTTCTCCGGGTGCTCTGGTCTCCTCCCACATTCCAAAGACATACATGGCAGGTTAATTGAGCACTATGAATTTTCCCTAGCTATTATTGTGAGTGTGAATGGTTGTTTGTCTCTGTGTGCCCTGTGATTGGCTGGAAACCACTTCAGGGGTGTACCCAGCCTACTGCCCAAAGCCGGCAGGGATAGGCTCCAGCACCCCTGCGACCCTTGTGAGGAATAAACAGTTAAGAAGATGGATTTTACAACGACATACTGTATTATTTAGTTACAGGAATTTACTGGCTAGTTATAAAATCTTGTAAATTAGAATACAAGAAATAGTTGTAAACTAGACTAAACCGTTTTCATTAAAAAAAAGTAAATACAGTAAGTAACTGTGATTTGTATACAGTAAAAACTTTAATATTGTATTCCATAGCAGGCAACATAGTTCCGAATGGCATGTTTATCCTCGAGTCGGGACCCTGGAAAGCGCAGATGCAAAGTTAATTCATCCTTGGAGGAAAGGCACGCTCCATTCCACCACTGACAGCGAGCTGCACCAAGTTAACACAAATTATACAGAGTGTTACAGGAAGTTAATCCAAAAACTCGTCAAAATAAAAGTGCATCCGGTTTTTCTTCTTTTTTTTAAACATGCATAGCAGGCAACATACAGAATTTACTGTGTTATTGATGGGTGATACTGCATTCGAGACAGGTGGACATAGTTTTTTTTTTTATGAGTGAGGCAACAATATAATGACTGCTACGCAAACTCTTCATAAAGGAGTTACTAAAGTATAGCACCTACTTTCCACATTTGGACCATATCCATCTATGCCAAAAAGGCTTAAACCACACCTACTGTCACAGTAAAATGCAGTATATTATAATAGAGGCAAAACAATAAAGTGTAGTTATAGCACTTCCTGGTGGTGAATCAGGTGTCCTGCAACTGAAAAGTGCAGTGGCAGGTGGGTTTAAAATCAAAATCTATCAATTATTATTAATTACAACCCATTAATGAAGGATGTTTAAACAACTAATCTTCGTTTCTGATGAATTAATTCCATCAACCGTCTTCTTCTGCTGCATAAAAGCAAGATTTATTAAGCCTGAAAGACAAATACAATGCACACAATGAACAAATCATGCAGCTAGATTTGTCTCACTAAGTTTGTCAAGATGCCTTTCTGGAGCTTTTGCATATGATAGACCGAGAAAGGAGATGAGTCATGCTGGGAAAGCACCAAATGGATACCTGATTTCAGTGAGGCATTCATAGCATGTCAACAGGAAGTCCGAGTGTGTTGAGGAGGAAAAAAAAAAGAAGATATTAAATACCTCCGTTCTGACTTCAGTATTTCATTACCGAAAGATACTTTACAACTTAGCACTACGCATGGTTGTGAGGATGATACATATCCACAACAGGGGAAGGATATCTTGGATCAGGCCATACTCATCCGTAGCGAGCAGCTGCTGACATGTTGGCATGGCAAACGGCGTGCCTGCGTGAGAAAACCCATGGCCTCATAAATGAAACCATACCAATATTAGTTTGCAGTTAACGTTGACATCAGCCTAAAATAGACGAGCTGGTTTCAGTCGCGTACATCGCAGGCCACTGTCAAAGAAGCAACTCAGGTTTATTCACATTTTCAGCATGACAATGCTTACAGTGCCTTATTCAGTATAACAAACAAAGAAAATCCACACGGCCTTAAATATACATCAGGGGCAGTCGGGCAGAAGCATGTCCTCTTTTTTTATGCACCTGTTTTTAATGTGGAATAAATCGGACTCGATCGTACACTTTTTCAGGGCAAACAAAGCAATACATATGTTATCATACTGGTGATCCTCACTAGAGTTGCAGAGGAAGTGACTATCTCTGTTTGCTTTGGGTGCCAGGCAGGGTACACGCTGGGCTGGTCACCAGCCAATCGCAGGCACATATAGAAGAGCAACTATTCATACCTACAGTCATTTTTAAGGCCTTTAAGTAACTCTCCTGTTATGTTGCCAGTCAGATTAAGCCGGTGGAAAAATCTAGAAAAGTAAATAAAAAAAAAACTTTGATTCAACTTTGTTGGCATTTGGTTTTTAATTTTCCAAATATTAAAAACACTGCATTGTGTTATGTGATCGTTTTTGATGATTAAACATGGGTCACATTAACCCATGAACATTAAGAAACAAATACAACAGGAGCGGTAGGCCAAGTTTGGGTACTCTATTAAACACAGACTGAAATAACACTACAAATGTGAGTGTGGCCTAAAACCCTTACACAGTATTGTATCTTTGGTAAATCTGTATTGAAAACATCGCCAACACAATCCCACTCATTTATTTATTTATCTGTCTGTGAAATTTGTGCTTGTGTGCTACATTTGGTCTTATCCTGTGCATCACCTTGGGGCTCGCACCCCTTGTCCAAAAAACAAAACAAACAAACAAACAAAAAAAAACTAGTGTTAACCCTGTGCAGTCTGTGTAGTCCAAACATGATATTCTGATTAATTATACATTTGTGGTATTTGAGTTATGAAGTAAAATCCATGTCAGGGGGCGGCCATTTTGCCACTTGCTGTCGACTGAAGATGACCCTGCGCTGTGATTGGTTGTTACCTGAGACCTGAGCAACATTGATGTAATCTTCAATGGCCGCCCTCTGAGATGGATAAAAAAACGGCTGGATTTTGTTGCTTAATTCATATTCCATTAAACGCAATATTAAACAGAATACCATATTTGGACTATTTCTGGAGAAAGCTGAATGCTAAGCCTAATTCTTAAGAAGGAAATTTGAAGATAAATTAAGTGAAAATTACAAAGTATTAATAGTGAAATAATTTGACAATATTTTATATTCAATGTTGCATATATGTTAAAGATTGGTTGAAACTGGATTCAAACCCCGGAACACTGATTACCAGCCCTTTTTCAAAATCAGCCACTTTAGCCATGGAAGAAGCTGTGATATTTTATGTAATTCCAGTAAATATGTCAGTATATACTGAAAGAATGTAGAACAGATGATTTAGAAATAAAACTTAATAATGACGAATGACATCAAAAGCAATGGATGTGAAGTCATTTGACAATGATTAGTATTATTGCATTTCTACGAAAGAGTTGCTTCTAGCAGGGATCAAACCAAGGTGCTTCATGTGGCAGGCTAATAGTTTAACCAGTGACCTAACTTGTCTGGTGCAAAGTAATGGCTTATGGTGTATTTATATTAAAAAGTGACATCTGATGAACCGCTGAATGGGGACACTTGCTTTTAATCTTTTCAGGGAAATTATAATGTATTTCCTGATATGATAGTCAGTTGGTTAGCATGTAATCACTTAGCATAATTGCCACGGATACATTTGCAATGTACAGTCGGAGGCGGGATTCAAAACCCGTGGGAAAGCATAGAACTGCACAGAACATAATATTGTCAAACACATTTTGGTCAATTCAAGCCAATGATGAGCAGAAACCCAAGTCAGTTTGGCACTGTGTTGTTCGAGGATGCCAGCATAAAAGAACGAAAAAGTTTGGGTTGAAACCATTTTATTGTGCGCGGAGGAAGCCCACTTACACATTTTTCCCGTTTGCTTATGTGATGTTCCACAAATAGCGGATTATGTGTTAATAAGAGGAACAATGTGTGTGCCTTGGAAGTGCTAATCTCAGTTTGTAACTCCTGTCTTTACAAATTGGGCTACTGCCTCTCGCTGAAACTATTTTAGACCTCAGCACTCATGCAGTATATTAGTCAAAGCATATGCCTTGCTACACAATGTGGGTAGTAGTTGTTATACACTCTGCGTAGGCATGTGAATTCCTAAAGTAATGAGCAATCTTAGCAAGTAGAGAATATAGTTGCCAAATTGAACAGCTGTCCAGCACTCTTTCAAGGACTAATTAACACGATAGCGCAGCGAAAATGTCATCTTATCATGTATCATTTGATTACTTGACGTCCTTGTGTTATTTGAAATCATTTCTGGAGACCTGTTGTACACAGTGAACTTTCATTCTCATAATGTGATGTGAGCTACAACTTTCTAATCATTCATAGTAATACAGGATGTCCATAAAGTCTCTTTAGCATTTCAAAAATTTATAAAAAAAAATGCAATTGATTAGATATTTTATACAGATTTGTGCTATTGTATTCAGCATTTATTAAAGTTTTTTTTTTCTCTTTTAATACACTTCTACATGGGCCCCATTAGTTGCACGAAGCACATCAAGACGGTACTCGATTTCTTGCCATGTTCGCTGTAGCATAGCCTCATCAATTGTGGCAATGGCATCAGTAATCCTTAGTTTAAGGTCAGTAATGTCCCTTATCTTTGTTCGATACACGATATCTTTCACATAGCCTCATAGAAAGAAGTCCAGGGGAGTGATATCTGGTGAACGGCCCATCCCTTCCAATCCATCGGTCTGGAAATTCAACATCACCTCTTTGACAAACAGGATCCCTGAAACACACAAATGCCGTGTGATAAAAAACTTTAATAAACACTGAATACAATAGGACAAATCTGAATAAAATATCGAATCAATTGCATTTTTAACACATTTTTTAAATGGTAAAGAGACTTTATGGACACCCTGTATTATGGACATATCTGTCAGGCAAGAATGAAGACAAGTGACACATGGTGGAAACAGAAGGCCCAATGTGGACGTGTTAAATTCTCCAACTATGATAACAGTTATACATTTCTCACAGCTCGACGCCATTAACTTCAGCGACCTTATAAGCGCATCAAGCTTCCTAACATTTAAATAGAAATATCCTCAATTGCCCTTAAACTACATTTCACAGTTTGTTGTGCATATAATGGTGGATGTTGCAGTGTTTAGCCGGAAGGCAATTAAGAATGCTTTCTCACCATGCAAAGCAGATATGTAATATTAATCTACTTTAACTTAGACACACTGTCTTGGAACAGTAGAGTAGGTAGTAGTTTTCTTTTTGTTATGTTATTTAGCTATTCATGGAGAAAGTCAGCCTTCTTGTGAGTAGTTGTGTCAATGTAATGTCATTTTAGAGGCCATGCTTCAGCACAGGCCGAAAATGCAGGAAGAGGCTGGAGTTAAATGGTGCTACATGAATTATAATCACAACCCCCATAGACAGTTCATTTATTAAACCAATTAAGTACTCTGAGTAATGCCCAACAATTTCAATCGTCAAGTAAATTAGCAAACTAATGTCACAGCACCAAACTGTAACAGCACAGGCCGTTTGAAGCTATCTGGATTTTGGAGCTTTTATAAAACACGATCTAAGTCTTAGTCCAAGATGGCTGATACTCTGCTCCAACCTTTGCGCTGACCTTTCTTCTTTTTCGAGTGGACCACTGCTTTGCACCCACATCAGAGCATTCCTAGCTTTCTTCTCAGGAGGGCGGTCAAACATGTCTTTCAGTGTGCTCGATTTACCGCACACGGGTCATGCTGCTTATGTTGCAAGTTTATTCCTGGAGGATCGTGACTTTACATGGTAAAAGTCTTCAACAGCTCTTAAACACTTTCTGTTATGAAGGAGAAAATTCCATTCTAAGATGCCTGTTGATGAGTCGGTTTCTTCCATTTGATAGACAGAAAGTTGAAAACACATAAAGTGCCACTAGTATTAATAGTTTAGGGGATGTCGTTCCGTCTAGTTGTTCCACACTCTGTGAAGTCTAGGTATCCAATTAATGATTATTTTAAAAACCAATTAATCTGTCAATCATTTTTTTCCGATTGGTCAATGAGTTGGGTAAAAAAACAAAACAGTTTCCATTCATTATTAAATATCAGGAAATTATTTCAAATAGGCATTGCAGAAAAAACAAAAACATAAATAGGTGCTGATTCATTTACTGGTTTGGTCCATTTTGCATCGACTCAGCAGATTTAAAGCATGAAATTATTTTGATTATTGTGAGCAAATCACATTCATACACCCAGACCTGTACATTTTGAAAAAATACATTTCTTCCTGTTAAAAAAAATCATTATGTGAGTATAAAGTAAGATAGATGTTTTTTATATTGCTTTTATTTTGTTTTGGTAAAAGTGTTCCTTCTCTGTTTTACTGCATGTGGCTTACTACAAATGCAAATTGCAAAATAGACACATATTGATTTTAATCAACACAAGAACTGACTACTAACCCTAACCCTTAAACGTACTACACTACATTTGTCTTAACTCATTCACTGCCATTGACAGTTATAAACGTCAAAAAATCATTTTAAATATTTCTATTTAACATTTTTCTTTTACTTTTGTTAACAAGAGTATGAAAACCTAGAATTTTTTTCATTGTACATTTAGAACAGATATAAATTTTTTGATTAAACGTGAGTTAACTATTGAAGTCATGCGATTAATTACGATGAAAAAATTTAATTGCCTGACGCCCCTACTTTTTAATAATCATCTCGTCAGGCGATTATTATTTTTTAATTGTAAATAATCGCATGACTTTACTAGTTAACTCACGATTAATCACACATTTTATATCTGTTCTGAATGTACAATAAAAAATGTTTTCTAGGTTTTTATACTCTTGTTAACAAAAGTGGGAAAAAATATGTTAAACTAATAGAAATAGTTCAAATGAATTTTTTTCATAGCCGTCAATGGCAGAGAACGAGTTAAGGTTTTGAGGCTTATTGCTATGGTTTTCTCCGGCTACCCTGTCTTCATCCCCACATTCCCCCAGAAATGCATGTCAGGTTATTTGAAGACTCTCAAATGTCTAAAGTTGTGAATGCACATGATGTGAAGTGAATGTTTTTTGTGTTTGTTTGTTTTTTCTAGTGTACTGTATATTTGCTCTGCAACCTGTTTACAGTGTACCCCGTCTCTTGACCACAGTCAGCTCCAGCTCACCTGAGACATTATTGAGGATAATGGATGGATGGATGGTTTTGTTCCTTGTTTTTTTCTTATGAAATCATGCATTTTGGATCAATTTTGTGTTGTGTTATTATAACAACAAATTTGCTAAAACTTTAAAAACAGTCACTTTGTCCAATAGCATTTATTTTGTGTTCCTTTACAATAGCCTTGAACTCTCCAAACATGATACATTCAGGCAATCCTTTTGTAATGTATTCCATGAAAAGGGAGCAGCATATTTGAAAACTGCCTTTCCCAACTCTGTCCTGACCCTAGGAACTGTCATTTGTTGAATTTTTTGAGAGCGCAAACCATAAAGCTGTTGTTGTTTTTGTAAATACACACAAAGGTAAGAAGGGATGAGCCCAATCATACATTTATAGATAAAAACAAACCAGTGTGAGATTCTACAGATTCACAGAGATGGATACTTCGCGACAGAATAAAGCATACAATGGTGAACATCCATCCATCCATCCATTTTCTGTACCGCTTGTCCTCACAAGGGTCACGGGGGTTGCTGGAGCCTATCCCAGCTGGCTTCAGGCAGTAGGCGGGGTACACCCTGATCTGGTTGCCAGCCAATCGCAGGGCAACACAGAGACGAACAACCATACTCACAATCACACCTATGGACAATTTGGAGTGTCCAATTCACCTGCCATGCATGTTTTTGGAATGTGGGAGGAAACCGGAGTACCCGGAGAAAACCCACGCAAGCACGGGGAGAACATGCAAACTCCACCCAGGAAGGCCGAAGCCCGGACTTGATCTCACAACCTTTGCACTGGGAGGCGGACGTGCTAACCAGTCAGCCACCGTGCCGCCACAATGGTGAACATGATTTCCATAACCAGTAATAAAAATGCAGCGCACTTTGGTACACACTGTCCAATGTCTCCGGGTGTTGTGCTGATGCATTTATAAAAAGCAAATCACCATAATCCAATAAAGGTATAAAGTTGCAAAAATAAGACACGTTCCTGCTGTAAAAGAAAAACAAGATTTGTTCCTAAAATAACCCCAATTTTAGCTTCAGTTTTTGAACAAGGCCCACAATAGGTGACTTGAAAGACAGATTTTGGTCAATAACAATAACTAAATGCCTATAAATATGTACTATTTGAATTTCTGCTCCTTCAATAGTTTCAATCTTAGGCAGATTTGCTTGTACTGTTTTCCATTTGAAAAAATCCTTAATTTAGATTTGTCTTAAAACTAGCTTTAATTGTGTTAAATGAGACTGTACAACATTAAAGGAGGACTGTAAGATTTAAAGGCTTGTTCAATTACTTTGGAAGAACAATAAATAAATGTGCAATCTGCATACAAATGGAAACAGGCATTTGCCACATTTTGACAATTTTAATTTAAATAGAGAACAACAGCGGTCCTAAAACTGATCCCTGGGGGACACCTTTAAAAACATGTAAGTAGGGGGATGACAATCCCGCAAAGTGTACACTTTAAAATCTAATATTACAAATAAACCCAGAAACTACTGCAGTAATTATTGCAGTCTCTTTTTCTATTTCTGTTAACACATGGCCCACTCTAGTTTCATAAAAGCAAAGAAAAAAGAAAGATTTTTTTTTTTACTTGGTTTCAAATGACTGACTTTTTACATGAGAAGTTGCATTAAAGTAATTGTAAAGTTACTTTATTTTTATTTTTGTGAATCACAATTTAATTTGCATTGTCTGTGCTATTTATAACAGTGACAAAGGAAGAAACACAATATGAGTAAGTACTTCTGTTGGTTTCCTGGTACGTTGTCTACATAAGTGATAGGTGCTCTGACAATTTTTTTATGAAATGTTTTGGTCAATATAAAATGCAAACAAATCAGAAAACATTAATGGTAGTCCCGGGTAATGCAAAACTCAACATACAACGCTTTGAAATACTTGATTTAAGCCAGCAGTAAACCCTAAACTGTGGCATGAAAACATTCTTTGTGACTACGCAAACACCCCTTGCTTTATGGTGACATGATATCTATATGTTGACAGCACAGTTACTCGCAATGTACTGTTCAAATTAGCATCCCTTATGTATGTATATTCGCTCACATATGACGAAGCTATTAGGTTTAAAATGGGCTCCAAATGTATTCCAGATAAGGAGGCAGATCATACAGCATTTGTTTCCATGTGTCAAATCTGTCAAAATATCTACAGTTAACAAAAATCTGCAACAATGTGACATACTTTAGGTAAAGAAAACCCTTTCAGAGAGTGTGTGAGAGAGAGAGAGTGTGTGAGAGAGAGAGAGAGAGAGAGAAAGAGAGCGAGAGAGAGAGAGAGAGAGAGAGAGAGAGGGAGAGGATACAGCAATAACTGAAGTAATAGTTAAATGAAAAAGTCAGAAAGTTGATCAGTTTGACCATTAAATATCTTGTCTTTGTAGTGTATTCAATTAAATACAGTTTGAACATGATTTGCAATTCATTGTATTCTGTTTTTATTTATTTTTATTTTTAGTTTAACACAGTGTTCCAACTTCATTGGAATTGGTTTTGTATGATGATGATGATGATGATGATGATGATGATGATGATGATGATGATTATAAACAGGAGAGAATGATGACCCGACACGAAATCAAAGGTCAAATACTGGAAAATAGGTCAAAATGTTAGAGGTGATGATAGGCTTAATTAGTAGTGGCTCAGCTCAACAACAAAAAAAGTAACCTGAAAAATCAATTGAATTACTGATCATATCATATAATGTGAAAACATTCAGTGTTTTTCACACGGTAAAAAAAACATCTCAGTTGCGTGTGACATTTAGAAGGCATTTGCTCAACAACTGTGACAAGCAGTGTTGTATGTGAAGCCAAAAATGGACATCCAGCTATGTCTGCAGATTTAGGTGTTAATAGCATGATATGTGTGAATACCAGAGACATATCTGTTACGCATAGTTACAAGTAATAATAATTCAATTTCTAATAACAAACGTATAAAATAATAATGAAAAAGACACGTAATAAAATCAAATATACCTTTTCATGCTTCACTTAATTCCTTAATTACGTGACAAGAGATAGAGTTTGATACATGTTTATTTTAATTCATGTGCTATCAAATGAGTGAATCAACAAACAGCACTAGTCTACTTGTAAGTACTGTACTTGTAGGTATTAAATTACATTTTAAATAGGGGCTATTCCGAATCTGTTTTGGTTGATGGAAATGTGATACATAAGATGTATAGTGCTGTGACAAATGTTTCAAGTCATGTAAGCATCAGCTGTCCTCCACGCCGTATTTGACAGGTGTCCCAAATTTAACTAACGCTTTATAAGCAAAGGACAACAAATGTTACAGTGTAATAACCACGCAAGATCAGTTGAACTGGTAATGCTAATACACGGTGCATTGCAACATGGTTCGAATGAAAAATAAGACACACTTATATATTTACAATGAGATTATTTGTTGTTGTTGTAGGATTTTTTTTTAAGTAAATAGTAAAAAGCAAAATATCAAACAGATTTTTTTTTTTACAGGTTCTGCAAAAAAAAAAAATTTGCATAAAAATATTAATTAAATAATCCATACATCATAGTACATAGGTCATAGTGAGGTAAATAGGAAACTGCGATCCTATTGTGGCTTAATTTCACAAATCTTAATATTAAGTAATAATTAATACTTTAATACTTTATTTATTTTTTATGTTTTTAGGGCATTAAAGCCACTCCATCCTTAACATCAACTTTTCCAGCAGGTGATCATTGAAATGGAAGCAAAGTGATCAAAATGAAATGTGAAAATGAATATACTGTACTTAGAAAAATACTGCAAAAAAAAAAAAAAAATTAATTTGATCAATCTTCAATTAAAAGTACCCATTTGCTCTAAGGGAAGGAAATAAAAGACAAGGAAATAGTTTCTGTTTTACATGAATGAATAATGATGCCCAAAAAGAAGAAGATCGCAAAACATCATATATGACAATTGAAAGTGGTGCAAAGAATCACAATACACACACGCCCCCCCCCCCCCCCCCCCCACACACACACACGCATACACAAGATTGTGAGGCGAAATGTTTCCATGGATGTTGACTTTCAAAGTACGCTACACCACATTTGTGTCGTGGTCCCTATTTAACTCTTGCCATATAAGCAAACAACATTTGGTATAAAAGGAGAGCATGGGGGCTGAGTCAGTGTGTGGTGGAGGAGCCTGAAGACCCCAGTGTGTGGTAAGTGTAACCACTCTCTACTGGGGCGCAATTAAATGTATGTAAATTTAATGTAATTTGATTTCAACAGGATTGTAACATTCAACTTTTTAAAGGATAGAAACTAAGGTAAGAACTGTTCAATTATTTTGCATGGATAATCTTAAAAATATGAAGTTACTCACTGAAAGTGGCAACACAGTGGATGGCTGGTTAGCACATAGCTCAGAGGTCGTGGGTTCATATCTGTATCATGAGTTTGCATGTGCTTCCTGTACCTGGCTGGGGTTTCCTCAGGTGCTACATCCACACATTCCAAAAGCATGAATGGAAGGTTAATTGAAAACTCTAAATCAGTGGTTCTTAACATTGTTGGAGGTACTGAACCCCACAACTTCCCTATGCGCATCCCCTGAACCCTTCTTTATTGAAAAACAAAATGTGATTTTTTTTTTTAATTCAAGATGAAGGTATAGGGTTTACTGGTGAAGAAAATGAACACGGAGGGTAACCCTTTAATCAAATCTTGCTCTCTTCACCTTGAATTCAGAAAGCGTGTTCGTTCTTGCATTCCCCATATCCATGCAGCTTAAGGAAGTGTACCTTTAGTTTTGCTAGATAGCTCGTTGCACTGGACTAAAATTGCTCAACTTGACATTGCAAATCATGCAGTTAGGCTGCTGACTCCAATTTTATAGAGCACGTACACTGTTTTACAGTGAAAACAACAGAGGCCCCAGAATTGAATCCTGTGGAACACCTTAAACAATTAATATTGCACAATTTCGTCCGACCACTTTCTTATTTGTTCGACATAGTATAAAAGGATTACAATAATAAAGAAATCACACGACATATCATCACAACAGCCACAAGTCGACTACTGAGCGCACCAAATTCCCTGCAGCATAGATAGGCCAAACAATGTAGCATGATCAGACTGCAGACAATGATGGCCAAGAGGGGCATATCATCACATGTCTTGACCTCCGTCGAACCCCTGAGACTGACTCACCAAACCCCAGGGGCTCGATTGGACCCAGGTTAAGAACCACTGCTCTAAATTGTCTGTCTAAAGTATGAGTGTGATTGATTGTTTGTCTATGCTTGTCCAAATGTGCCCTGCAATTGGCTTGAACCAATCCAGGGTATTCCCTGCCTCTTGCCTGATTGGGATCAGCAGTATGGAAAATGAATGGACTTACTCACAGATATAAATATATATATATATATATATATATATATATATATATATATATAACCAACAAAAAATATAAATGCAACACTTTTGTTTTTGCTCCCATTTTTTTGTGAGATGAACTCAAAGATCTAAAACTTTCTCCACATACACAATATCGCCTAAACCTGTGATAGTGATTAGTGCACATGTGTGCCTTAGACTGCCCACAATAAAAGGCCACTCTGAAAGGTGCAGTTTTGTATTATTGGGGGATCTGGGGACCCAGAACTGATATTTGAAAGACATGGTGATATTATGTATGTGGAAAAGTTTTAGATCTTTGAGTTCATCTCATAAAAAAATGGGAGCAAAAACAAGTTGCGTTTATATTTTTGGTGAGTAATTGTGTGTGACTGAAATTATGTGGTTTAACAGGTAAAACATTAGCTACAGTATATGGTTTTGATACAAATAAATCTGATTTGTATTCACTTTACCACACAGACCTAAACCACCACCATGAGTACCGACGCAGAAATGGCCTTGTATGGCAAAGCTGCCATCTACCTCCGCAAACCAGAGAAGGAGAGAGTCGAAGCTCAAACCAGACCGTTCGATGCCAAGTCGGCCTGCTATGTGACTGATTCGAAGGAGCTCTACGTGAAGGCAACAATCCTCAAGAGAGAAAATGGCAAAATCACTGTCAAAGTTCTGGACACTGAGGAGGTTGGAATTTCCTCTTCTTGGGTTAAACTTGTATGCTAAAAGCATGTGATCAGTTATCACTGTGTCTCATTGTCTTCTTCTAGGAAAAGACAGTTAAAGAAGATGATGTCACTCCAATGAATCCTCCCAAGTTCGACAAAATTGAAGACATGGCCATGATGACTCATCTCAATGAAGCCTCCGTCCTGTATAACCTCAAAGAGCGTTATGCAGCATGGATGATCTATGTAAGACAATCTGCCCAATGAGTTGCAGAATTATACATAGACAATTTTTAAGACGTACAATTAATTGTTTTCGACATTGGATTTCTCTCAGACCTACTCTGGGTTGTTCTGCGCCACTGTGAACCCTTACAAGATGCTACCAGTGTACGATTCTGAAGTAGTGTCAGCTTATAGAGGCAAGAAGCGTATGGAGGCTCCACCCCACATCTTCTCTGTCTCTGACAATGCATATCAATTCATGCTTACTGGTATGTTACAAGCTGAACGATTGGTACTGTCTGTTGTAGAAACACATGATTGATTTCATGTTTCTGTTTGAACAGACAGGGAGAACCAGTCTGTCTTGATCACGTGAGTTATATTTGTATTTATAAACTAAGAAAACGTGTAAACAGATTTCCACAAGTTTGTCTTTCTTCCCCAGTGGAGAATCTGGTGCTGGAAAGACTGTAAACACCAAGCGTGTCATTCAGTACTTTGCCACAATCTCAGTTGGTGGAGATAAAAAGAAGGAAATGATGGGGAAGTATCAGGTGTGTTCATTTAGAAAATAAATGCATTTGTTTTGAGAAGTTAAGTTGAATTAATTTGCTAATGTTAATTCCTAACTTGATTACAGGGGTCACTTGAGGATCAGATTATTGCTGCCAATCCTCTTCTGGAAGCCTACGGTAATGCCAAAACTGTCAGGAATGACAACTCTTCCCGTTTTGTAAGTATGCTGCAATTGCCACAGAAGAATTAGTCGTGCTTATCAGTAATTGATCTGATAAAAATGTGTTTGAAACAGGGTAAATTCATCCGAATTCATTTCGGCACAAGTGGCAAACTGGCTAGTGCTGATATTGAGACATGTAAGTGCACGACTCACGCAGTGGAAATGTGAACTGTAAATATATATATATATATATATATATATATATATATATATATATATATATATATGAGAGATTGATTCCATAAAATCATTGCAGATCTGCTGGAGAAGTCCAGAGTGACTTTCCAGCTTCCTGATGAGAGAGGCTACCACATTTTCTACCAGATGATGACCAACCACAAACCAGAGTTGATTGGTATGGATTGGCGTAGTCAAGAGACATACTTGAACGTACACTGAAAAATCTTACTAAGTATTGGATTTTCCCCCCACACAGAAATGTCACTCATCACAACAAACCCTTACGACTTCCCTATGTGCAGTCAGGGACAGATCACTGTGGCCAGCATTGATGACAAAGTTGAGCTGGAAGCCACTGATGTGAGTGATTATTTTTCAAATACTGTCAACAATGTCAGTAATCACCTTACAGGCAGCATCATTTTAGTTTGTGGTTTTGGTCATATCCTTTGCATAACTTATTTACACACAGAACGCCATTGATATTCTGGGCTTCACGAATGAGGAGAAGATGAGCATCTACAAAATGACAGGTGCTGTCCTTCACCATGGTAACATGAAGTTCAAGCAGAAGCAGCGTGAGGAGCAGGCAGAGCCCGATGGCACAGAAGGTACGCGGTAATGGTCATTTGTGCCTTGTTACTACGATCAGACTCTACCGTACAAACACACAGTAACTGTAATGTACAAAACTTTTCAGTTGCTGATAAGATTGCCTACTTGTTGGGTCTGAACTCGGCTGACATGCTGAAGGGTCTATGCTATCCCAGAGTGAAAGTCGGAAATGAGTTTGTCACCAAGGGACAGACTGTACCTCAGGTAACATTCATCAAAAATAATCATTATAATGGTAGCACACAATAAAACTCATTCACTGCCATTGACGGCTATGGACGTCATTTTTAATGGGCTGGCAGTGAATGAGTTAATAGTAGCCCTTAACGGTTTTCTCTATTCAAGACTCTTTGGACACAGCTGTAAACTTTCAAAGTTGATGTTTGTTTTTAGGTGCTGAACTCTGTGCCAGCCCTTGCCAAGTCCATCTATGAGAGGATGTTCTTGTGGATGGTCATCCGTATCAACCAGATGTTGGACACTAAACAGTCAAGGCAGTCCTTCATTGGTGTCCTGGATATTGCTGGATTTGAAATCTTTGATGTAAGCTTCATTCATATGAAAATACATTTTTGGATTTTAACTAGCCAATGATTGGTGTCATGATTTGTTCTCACTTAGTACAACAGCATGGAGCAGCTGTGCATCAATTTCACCAATGAGAAGCTGCAACAGTTCTTCAACCACCACATGTTTGTCCTGGAACAAGAAGAGTATAAGAAGGAGGGTATTATTTGGGAATTCATTGACTTTGGCATGGATCTGGCTGCTTGCATTGAGCTGATTGAAAAGGTATGCATTTGACTCAGAAGCAGATTTGGTTATTGACATGGCACTCAAGTGAATCACTTAAATTATACTCCCTCTCATTCTTTAAGCCCATGGGTATCTTCTCCATCCTTGAAGAGGAGTGCATGTTCCCCAAGGCCACAGACGTATCATTCAAGAACAAGCTTTACGATCAGCATCTTGGCAAATGCAAAGCATTTGAGAAGCCAAAGCCTACAAAGGGCAAGGCTGAGGCCCACTTCTCCCTGCTCCATTATGCCGGTACTGTGGACTACAACATCAGCGGCTGGCTGGACAAGAACAAGGATCCACTGAATGAGTCTGTTGTGCAGCTCTACCAGAAGTCTCCAGTTAAACTTCTGGCTTTCCTCTATCCTCCTCCTGCTGCTGAGGGTACGCTGATAAAACCGATGTTATATTTGTTAAATGGCATGAATATTAAATATTGTTCTAATGCTACATATTCCCCCAAAATGGAGAGTAGAAGCGGGTAAAAAGGGAAGCAAGAAGAAGGGTGGTTCTATGCAGACTGTATCTTCACAGTTTAGGGTAAGGTGTAGTTTGCAAAAAGAAATGTGATTTGTGCTACATTTTATTAGCATTACATTACTCATTCACTGTTTTCTACTTTCAGGAGAACTTGGGCAAACTGATGACCAACTTGAGGAGCACCCATCCTCACTTTGTGCGTTGCCTGATTCCGAATGAGTCAAAGACTCCGGGTAATGTACAGTATGCTGAGTTGAATTAGAAAGTTATATTAAGTTCCTGTCTTGCAGGTGTAAGACTTTACCTCACCTGAATTATGTTAAAATAATCATTATGTAATGATCCCCGTTCCACAGGTCTGATGGAGAACTTCCTGGTCATCCACCAGCTTAGGTGTAATGGTGTGCTTGAGGGTATCAGAATCTGCAGGAAAGGTTTCCCCAGCAGAATTCTCTATGGTGACTTCAAGCAGAGGTATCACGAGCAATATTACATCAGCAATATAAATCCATCATGAAGAGTGATACGATCAAATGACTTTCATGGTAAAAAGGTACAAGGTGCTGAATGCCAGCGTTATCCCTGAGGGTCAATTCATTGACAACAAGAAGGCTGCTGAGAAGCTGCTCGGGTCAATCGATATTGACCATGACCAATACCGATTTGGTCACACCAAGGTAAACATTTGATAAGATTTCTAGCCATCCATTCACAGTATGTTTTGTTTGAGACAGGATATCAATTTTGCGATTTTGTTTTCTTCATTCTGGTTAGGTGTTCTTCAAAGCAGGTCTTTTGGGTACCCTTGAGGAACTGAGAGATGAGAAGCTGGCAGCTCTTGTCACCATGACTCAGGCCCTCTGCCGTGGTTACCTCATGAGGAAGGAGTTTGTGAAGATGATGGAGAGGAGGCATGTGTTATCAATTGTAAAAACATACAAAAAAGAACTGTGAATAACTGAAAATGTCCATACACAGGGAGGCCATCTTTACCATCCAGTACAATGTGCGGTCATTCATGAATGTCAAACATTGGCCATGGATGAAGGTGTACTACAAGATCAAGCCTCTGCTGAAGAGTGCTGAAACAGAGAAAGAGTTGACCCAGATGAAGGAAAACTATGAAAAGATGACCTCTGATTTGGCTGCTGCTCTTTCCAAGAAGAAAGAACTTGAGGAGAAGATGGTGTCTCTTCTTCAGGAAAAGAATGATCTGCAGCTGCAAGTTGCATCTGTGAGCAAAAAGCCACTCACAAATTTTCTTTGAAACCATGGTTTGCTGTGATTACATGTGTTTGCTCACTGTGAAACAGGAATCAGAGAATCTGTCGGATGCTGAAGAGAGATGTGAGGGACTTATCAAGAGTAAGATTCAACTGGAAGCTAAACTCAAGGAGACAACTGAGAGGTTGGAGGATGAAGAGGAAATTAATTCTGAGCTTACTGCAAAGAAGAGAAAACTGGAGGATGAATGCTCTGAGCTCAAGAAGGATATTGATGATTTGGAGCTTACCTTGGCCAAGGTGGAGAAGGAGAAACATGCCACTGAGAACAAGGTTGGTTGATATGACACACACACACACACGCACACACACACACGCACACACACACACACACACACACACACACACACACACACACACACACACACACACACACACACACACACACACACACACACACACACACACACACACACACACACACACACACACACATTCAACACAGTAACCTGTAATGAAACATCTTCTTTGTTTCCATTGTAGGTGAAGAACCTGACTGAGGAGATGGCTTCTCAGGATGAGAGCATTGCAAAGCTGACCAAGGAGAAGAAGGCCCTTCAGGAAGCTCATCAGCAGACTCTTGACGACCTGCAGGCTGAGGAAGATAAGGTCAACACTCTGACCAAGGCCAAGACCAAGCTTGAGCAGCAAGTGGACGATGTAAGTTGTGACAAGTCATTTGTACCAGAAAAATTCGAGATGGCTTAAATGCCTTAATGACTAAATGAAATTACTCTGCAGCTTGAGGGTTCTCTGGAACAAGAGAAGAAGCTGCGTATGGACCTGGAGAGGGCCAAGAGGAAGCTTGAGGGTGACCTGAAACTGGCCCAGGAGTCCATCATGGACCTAGAGAATGACAAACAGCAGTCTGATGAGAAACTTAAAAAGTAAATGCTTTGTTCTTCAGCTCATTATATTATATGAACAATCACTTCCAAAGCAAGACGTCACTAAATGTGTCTTTTATTCACAGGAAGGACTTTGAAATTAGTCAGTACCTTAGCAAGATTGAGGATGAGCAGTCAATGGGTGCCCAGCTCCAGAAGAAGATCAAGGAGCTTCAGGTACAATATCTCCAATCGTTGAAGTGCTTTAAAAATGAAGAATTAATTTAAAAGTAACAATAAAATGTCCTTATAGGCCCGTATTGAGGAACTAGAGGAGGAAATTGAAGCCGAGCGTGCTGCTCGCGCAAAGGTTGAGAAGCAGAGAGCAGATCTCTCCAGGGAACTTGAGGAGATCAGCGAGAGGCTGGAGGAGGCCGGAGGTGCCACGGCTGCTCAGATTGAGATGAGCAAGAAGCGCGAGGCTGAGTTCCAGAAGCTGCGTCGTGATCTTGAAGAGTCCACCTTGCAGCATGAGGCCACTGCTGCTGCTCTCCGCAAGAAGCAGGCTGACAGCGTTGCCGAGCTGGGCGAGCAGATTGACAACCTGCAGCGTGTCAAGCAGAAGCTTGAGAAGGAAAAGAGTGAATACAAGATGGAGATTGATGATCTCTCCAGCAATATGGAGGCTGTTGCTAAAGCAAAGGTGAAGACATTTTATACTTTTAGTTTTGGGCGAGTACTGATACCATGTATCAGTATCGGTAGTGATGGGAAAATGAAGCTTCATAAAGCACTTGCAATATTTTTTTTACTCCTCTAGGTGCTCTTGGTTTAAAGATAAAGACTAGTGCACTGGAAATTTATTAAATTTCCACTGCATTTTTAAACCGAGTGTGCCATTTAGAGGAGTGTGCTTCATGAAGCTTCATTTGTCCATCACTAGGTATCAGTACTCGCGATGGTGGCCGATAAAGTATCATCTGCCCTCTTGTGGCCGTTCCATGATCAGAAACCTGAAATTAGAAATTCGAAGAATGAAAAATTGCCATTTATTTCGTGCAATTTTAAGGAAAAATGCTATATTGGGATGAATAGGTCTTTGATGACTTGACTTGACTAGACTAAAATGATCTGCCATTAATTATTGGGGAACATTTTTATGTGCTTGTGGTATCGGTATTTGGTTTCAGTATGGGTGACAACTCAAGAGTTGAATATATATGTATTAGTGCTGTGTTTTTTTAAAGCTTTAATTCTAGAGTTAAAGCGAGTTAAAGCTGAAGCTTTAACTTTGACAGCACTAATATAAATATATAAAAATAAGTGTGATTTAGAAAATTGATTAATAACACTCTTCTTCTTTTTTGAAACTACCAGGGAAATCTTGAAAAGATGTGTCGTACTCTTGAGGACCAACTCAGTGAACTGAAGACCAAGAGTGATGAGAATATCCGTCAGCTCAATGACCTGAGTGCACAGAAAGCCCGTCTTCTGACAGAAAATGGTACACATGTGACAGTCAAACTTCACTGTTAGATTATAAGTGAAAACTAAACATACACTAACGTTACATGTTGATGTTGAAACAAGGTGAATTTAGCCGTCAAATTGAGGAAAAGGAAGCTCTTGTCTCACAGCTGACCAGAGGTAAACAGGCCTTTACACAGCAGATTGAGGAACTGAAGAGACAGATTGAAGAGGAGGTCAAGGTATGAAATATCACTCCCAACAGCAATTTTGTTTTTAGATCGAAATTTGCTCATCAAACTTATTTGGGCTACCAGGCAAAGAATGCTCTTGCCCATGGACTTCAATCAGCCCGCCATGACTGTGATCTGCTGAGGGAGCAGTTTGAGGAGGAGCAGGAGGCCAAGGCTGAACTGCAGCGTGGAATGTCCAAGGCCAACTCTGAGGTGGCTCAGTGGAGAACTAAGTATGAAACTGATGCCATCCAGCGCACTGAGGAGCTTGAGGAAGCCAAGTGAGTATGATTTAGAAATTAAAACAGCGGGTTTACCTAAGTTGACTATATTTCATTTCGTTTGACATGGATGGATGGATTCTTTAATGTGTTAGGTTTCTGACGGGATGAGATAATTAGCGTAAAATCAGGTTTGGGGATTGGATATTTTTCACTGAGAAACATTTCAAAACAGGAAAAAGTTGGCACAGCGCCTCCAGGAGGCTGAGGAACAGATTGAGGCTGTGAATTCCAAGTGTGCATCTCTGGAGAAGACCAAACAGAGACTACAGAGTGAAGTTGAAGACCTCATGATTGACGTGGAGAGGGCCAATGGGCTTGCTGCCAACCTTGACAAAAAGCAGAGGAACTTTGACAAGGTACAACTGATACTAAGTGCTCACATGACGTACAAAAAAAGACAAATGAACATGCGTTGACCATTTTGTACTGTATAAATTGTTAAATTAGGTGTTGGCAGAGTGGAAGCAGAAGTTTGAGGAGGGTCAGTCAGAGCTTGAGGGAGCTCAGAAGGAGGCTCGTTCTCTTGGCACTGAGCTGTTCAAGATGAAGAACTCTTATGAGGAAGCCTTGGATCAACTGGAGACCATGAAGCGTGAAAACAAAAATCTGCAGCGTGAGTTTTTCACAGAATTTGGCAACTCGGAGTTCATTTTCCTACTTTACTTCATTTGAACCTCTACATCTCTTTGTAGAGGAGATCTCTGATCTGACTGAGCAGATTGGTGAGACCGGAAAGAGCATCCATGAGCTCGAGAAGTCCAAGAAACAGGTGGAGACGGAAAAGTCTGAAATCCAGACAGCGCTGGAAGAGGCTGAGGTGATTTAAATGAATGTAGATGGATGCGTAAATTTGGACGCAAAGATTAAGATATTGTTCTGAATTACCAGGGAACTCTGGAACATGAAGAATCTAAGATCCTGCGTGTCCAGTTGGAACTCAACCAGATCAAAGGAGAAGTGGACAGGAAGCTGGCAGAGAAAGATGAGGAGATGGAGCAGATTAAGAGAAATAGCCAGAGGGTGACTGACTCCATGCAGAGCACTTTGGATTCCGAGGTCAGGAGCAGGAATGATGCCCTGAGAATCAAAAAGAAGATGGAGGGAGACTTGAATGAGATGGAGATTCAGCTGAGCCATGCCAATCGCCAGGCTGCCGAATCTCAGAAGCAGCTGAGAATTGTGCAGACACAGCTGAAGGTACTGCAATGTGATGAGCTACGACTCGTGTTGCCATTTATTCACTTACTACCTCGATCTTCACCAGGACGCGCAACTGCACCTTGATGATGCCGTCAGAGCACAGGATGACCTCAAGGAACAAGCTGCAATGGTGGACCGCAGGAATGGCCTCATGGTGGCTGAAATTGAGGAACTTAGGGCTGCTCTGGAACAAACAGAGCGCGGCCGTAAAGTTGCTGAGCAGGAGCTGGTGGATGCCAGTGAACGTGTTGGACTTCTGCACTCTCAGGTAAATAATTCAACACTAGAGCATTTTGTTATGTTTTGAATGACAATTATCTTTATGTCTCAGAACACAAGCCTTCTGAACACAAAGAAGAAGCTTGAGGCTGACCTTGTCCAGATCCAGAGTGAAGTCGATGACACAGTTCAGGAAGCCAGGAATGCAGAGGACAAAGCCAAGAAGGCCATTACTGATGTATGTTTTCTCGTTCACAGCTTTGTGTTTTAATTAATTGATTGTATAGAATTTTCTAATTAAAAAATGTCCTTTCTAGGCTGCAATGATGGCTGAGGAGCTGAAGAAGGAACAGGACACAAGCGCACATCTGGAAAGGATGAAGAAAAACCTGGAGGTGGCTGTCAAGGACCTGCAGCACCGCCTGGATGAGGCTGAGAACCTCGCCATGAAGGGTGGCAAGAAGCAGCTTCAGAAACTTGAGTCGAGGGTAAGATCCTTATTCCAAGAAACTCAAAGCGAGTTATTAAAACGTACGGCTGTTACATTAAAAAACAAATAATAATAATAATAATAACAATAATCCCCAGGTGCGTGAGCTTGAGACAGAGGTTGAGGGAGAGCAGAGACGTGGAGCTGATGCTGTTAAGGGTGTCCGAAAATATGAGAGGAGGGTGAAGGAGCTCACTTACCAGGTAAATGTCAACATTTAGCATGCAAATGTCAAACAAATTATATGCGTGTATTCAAACTTGCAAACACGATTTTTCTTTCACAGACTGAAGAGGACAAGAAAAATGTTGTCAGACTGCAGGACCTGGTTGATAAATTGCAGCTCAAAGTGAAGGCTTACAAGAGGCAGGCCGAGGAAGCGGTAAGGATATATATAAGAAAATAAGAACTCTATATTTAAAATATACTGGTAAATAATTTGGGCTGTTAAGTTGAATGTACAGTATTTCCAACTTAATTATTCTGTCTGACTTCTCAGGAGGAGCAGGCCAATGTTCACCTGTCCAAGTGCAGGAAGGTCCAGCATGAGCTGGAGGAGGCTGAGGAGCGTGCTGACATTGCCGAGTCTCAGGTCAACAAACTGAGAGCCAAAAGCCGTGACTCTGGCAAGGTAAATATGGAAACATATAGATGACTAATGTCCATACTAGACAAATGTGTTTTTTTAATTACATTATCTACACAATACATTTTTAACTTGAAGGATGATATTTTCTTACAGGCGAAGGACGCAGCTGAATAAAGTTGATTCTTCAGTGGGTTATTTCAGCTCATATAATATGATGTGAAATATACCACAATAAAACTATTTTGAAATAATAAAGCAGCTATGGTATCATTTTTCCCTGTCTGACAATGTATCCTTTAGATGCCTCAATCGTAAAATCACAATATTGTCCAATTTAATTTCAGTTGTAGAAACTGTGCAGGTGTCCACCTTTACTAGGAAAAGTAAACCCTATTAATATTTCAGTGATTTTAACAACATATAAAGTACATTTAAAAAAAACAACAACCGATGATCAAAAAAATATTTAAACACTTTTTAGTTTGCAACAAAGTGAGGTGGACTGGGTAACATTGTCTCACTGAGTGGTGGCCATTAACACGCGCGTGTGTTTGTACATCTTAACTTGAGATGCGAGGGGTAAACCAATCACTTTCACTTATCAATTACTGTAATATATTTGTCCTGCTCATCTGAAAACAAATATACACATATTTGGAAACATCTTCATTGTAATAAAAATAATATTTCATTTTCATTATTTAATTTTTTATCCCTTCAGATCAGGTCAGGGAGGCCGGTGCACTAGCGCCCTCTACTGACGAGTCTCCATTTAAAATGTAAAAAAAAAAAAATATATATATTTTTAAAGCTAATTGAACCAGGTCTATTAAAAAAAAGCAACAGCAATTCAGCCATAAATAACACTCACTCACTGTACATGCAACATACACTGACCATATCATCAACATCATTGATTCACCTTTTGTGTGTCTTTGGGAGTGAGAGAATAAAATGAACTGTAAATACCTGTAACTGTTTTAGCCCAAAACAATGTAGTAAACTTTAAACATGTAAGTAAAAGGCAATGCGTTGTAATGTAGTCTTTTAGAAATATCACAAACAAGCATTTTTTTTTCAAGAGTAGCCTATACTGTTTGTTGAACCCTGTTCTGCAACAAAATGACAATATGACACCACTCTGCATTGGATTGCAAGCAAGTTTTCTATTTTCTTGTAATAGTTTTATTACTATTTAAAATACATAACTCAAAAAATGCACATTGAGATTGAGATTTAAATACAGTAGTTACTGTTGTTGGTTGAACAGTCTTTGACATTGATTGGTTTAGACAATAGCAACAAAATATTGAGCCACTAGAGCAGAGGTGGGCGATCGTTATCAGGCTTATGCACAGATTGCTGATGAGCTGATCATATATCAGCTGTGTTGGAGTAGGGCACCATGCAAAACCTGCAGGACTCCGGCCCTCGATGCCCACCTCTGCACTAGAGGTGGGTACCGACACACACAAAGGCTTTTTACAACAGAAGACGTTAGTCAAGGTTGAACGTTAGGAGTGTCAGGAAAGTGTAGCCCCCCCCCACCCCCCCCCCCCCCCCCCACACACACACATTGTATATATATTAGAGAGTGCTGAGTGTAAAACTTTCCTGGATGTCAGGAAGAAAAAGTGTTCAAATTGGTTAAATGTAAAGTAAGTTTATGAACATCACTACCAACTTCATTAAAAAACAACACCAACAAACAAACAGTGCAGGCACACAGGAGGTGTAGAATAAGTTGTTGAGGCATAACTCAGATAAGTAGAACATGCCACTTGGCAATTGGTTGACGGACTGAGCGGAGCATAAGACTCAAGTGTTCATTTTGTGAATGATTGTCCTTCTTTATGGTTAACTGTCCAATCGGGTGCTTGGATGATTTCCTAGTTGAGTGAGTCTCAAAAACGGAGACCACAATTTTACACTGTTGCACGGGAAATTCTGGTAAGGAGAAAACAAGAACTTCATTGAAGACTGTCATTGCACCACGCGCCATTGCTGAGGTTTTCTGGTGCTTCAACTTGCACCGGTTGCACTGCACACTGATCTTGACATAGAGGGCTGTACAACACAAACATATGCATTATAAACTGAACCACCCACACCACCCCATGCTGTGTTATCAGAGTTGCCTATTGTGTTGTTTGTTACCTGCATTCAAGTGTAGGTCCTTATGAACTATTCGAACCTTTAACACTCCAACCTCTATCCGCTGAGAAGTTGGAAGAAACTTCAGTGACAGAAGAACTTGCCCTACAAGATCCTGCCAAGTGAGAGTATATTATATTATATACATTTTCACGTAATTTGATCAATAACAGTAAAGTTGTTTTCATTAAAAGGGGAATAAATGTTTATAAAATTATTGTTAAGTATTATTTTTATTTTATTTTACTTTTAATGCCAGAAAAAAAAAATACATATATATTGGTGATGGGAAAATGAAGCCTCATGAACCACTTGCGATACATATATATTTTTTACTCTATAGTGTTCTTGGTTTTAAGATAAAGGTTGAGTGCAATGGGAATTGATAAGATTTCCACTGCAACCCTCAGTTCAGATAATGGACGGATGGATTGCTTTATCAAACTGTTGATTATTCCTTCCACCTTGTCGAAGGCCCCAGTTCCCTCTGAAGATAAACAGCCACAAAGCATGATGTGTCCACCACCATGCATCACTGTAGACATAGTGTTCTTTTGATCAAGAACACTGTTGTGTTTGTGCCAAAAATATTTTTCAAAATGAAAGCCAAAAATTTCAACCTTGGTTTCATTGGAACATACCAATATTTCCCCAACAAATGTAGGAACATGGTTTTAAGTCATATTTTGTACATTTCTTTCTGTCATTCGGGTTATAACGCGGTTCACTTTTCGTGGTCTTGCTGTATCGCAGATTTTTTTTGTGTGCAATTTCTCATGCATTTTCTTTTTTTTTCTTTCTTACAGTAATATACTTATTTTATAAAATTTAGGAAGGTTTGACCATTGAGAATGATTAAGCAAGAGACAAATATGAGAAAATGTAAATGCCTCGATGAGAAATGTGTATACGCTGTGTGGTGAGGGGTTTTAGAGCCTTAAAACATTTATAATAAATATAAAACATAAAACTAACTACTTCACGGATTTCCTTTATTGCGGGTATTTTTGGACCCTAACCCCAGCGGAAAACAAGGGAACACTGTACTTCCAGATTTATACTAAAATACTAAGTAGGTCAGAAAACACACACACACACACACACACACACACACACACACACACACACACACACAAAATGATTGAGGAATGAGGGATTTCATGAATTTGTATATCAACACCTTCTTAAAATAATCGCCTAAGTCATGTTTTCAGTTTTCAGGAAACACAAAAAATGTAACCATTTGCATCATGAGGAGATGATTTAGGCAAAAATAATATTTTTTGGGGAAAAAAAAAGACTTAGGCAATTTTAAGATGGTAACATTTGTTTTTAGTTAATGACAACAGTTTTTCCCCCCAAAAAACAAATTCCACTGCAACCAGTTCCACCCATATCTGGTTCATGTAAAGCTTATTTATTTATTTATTTGTTTGTTTGTTTTTTACCTTCTGAGAAGTGTTGAGCTTTCCTTTTAGCTCCAGTGGGTAGGAGATATTAAGTTGTCTTAGAGGGGTCCTCACCTCTCCCAATGTTGTGTGCCTGGAGAATTTATCAAAGTTTCTCACCTGACAAACACAAACAAATGGAGATTACATTCACTGATTGTCAGACTTGGCATGGATTTAGATGGTTTCGATTTTTACATCATTGTTTTTACTTGATGTAGACTATAGACTTTCCAAGATGACAGTCCAACTAAAAAAAATCATTAGTCACCACACTCGGAGCATTGTGTTACAACTCCCTGGTCATAAAGCTGAAATAATATACATCATTTCATTATACAGACAATGTGACTTCTGCTTGTATGTTACAGAACCTCCATTCTGAGGTCCATGTGATCCAGCTCCTTCTCATCACGCAGAATACATGTGAACTGGTCTCCAAATAATGGGTTACAGGTGCCTTTTACAATGCGAGTCTGCCAGTCCTGCAGCACTGTGCGCAGGGCAAGTGGTGACCCTTCACTCTAACAGGATCAGAGAAGAAAGAGTCGACAGCAACAGTATGACGTTACTGTTTAGTAGATGGACATGTAGAATGTATCGCACATACAGGGATATACAGGTGCATGGATATCTTTTAGTTAAAATAACACAAGAAATGGTGTATGAATGAAAGAGGATGAGTTAGGAGGTGTTCATTTAAAAAAATGCTCCATATCCAGAATTATTCTTAACCAATCCATAAAATGTGCAAAATGTAGTTTCTGAAATTCACTGTAAATTATTCTAGATGTTGTCAGAATCTCTGACAATATTGCAAATCATTGTTTCCTCAAAAAAAGAGTCTAAGATCAGACATAAAAAAATATTTTCAAAATGTATAAATCAACAAATGAAACGTGTGTATATATATATATATATATATATATATATATATATATTTTTTTTTTAAATATTATCACAATTATAAATTGCAAAACTTCATACAATCTTCCGTGTCATTGCCAGCCACAGAATTGCAATTCATCAAAATATCATTTATTTTAAGCCAAAATGTGAGAATGGAAAACTTTGGGCTGAACTGACATAATATACAACAGTTCGAAGAGAGACACAATCAAGATAAAAATACAGAAATCAGTGTTTCATAAACTCACAAACTAAAAGGTAAAAGGAAATCCAAATGTCATTGTCATTGTTTATCATGATTTGGTAGCAGATACCAATTTAGGTTTCATATTAACAATAAAATGACGCAACCTGACAAAAACTGTCATTGCCAGTGGTAATAATAATAATAATAATAATGATAATAATAATAATAATAATAGACAGATTATGATCTACCGCTTCATCAATGTAAGGCTCCGTCTCGGTTCCGCTCCATAGGAGCTTTAGTTGGACAAAGAGCTGGAGGCTGCTGGCTTGTCTTTGCTGCTGAAGCCCCCCCACCTCCAAGATTGTGACCACAAGATGGCGCTGCTGCGCATCATAGTATACAGAATAGTGGATCCATCCGTTCATCTTCTGTAGGCGAGAGATGGTGAGACTGTGTTAAAGAAGAAGTCCAGAGCTTCTTTTCATAATAGCTGTAAAGCTATGAAATGCTTTCAAATAAAAAGCTGTAAAGCTATAAAATGCTTTAAAATACATATTTCAATATGTTAAACACTGGTTTTTATAAAGTTGTAATATTTGCAAGGTAGGTCATAATAACCAGGTCAAACAGCTTTCCATACAGAACTCCCATGCATAAGACATATGAAGGATGCAGCTACTGCATATAAACCCATCAAGTGTGAGACTAAGATGACGTAAAAAAAGACTGCTACAAACTTTATTCTCTCCTCCTTCCTGTGTGGATTCCAAGATGTCCGTATCAACATCCTCGACCTGCAAAATTTGCATACACATAAAAATTCTCTTTTTGTCATTGGGTTAAACAAATACAGAATTCATGTTCACAAAAAATGGTGCCTGTTAAAGTTAAATGAATCCATACTGGCTACTCCTTAGACAAACACACAAAAAACATAATAATTACAAAACACCAGTCGGGTGTACTTCCGTCTCCCTGTCATTGAGGGATGCCCACATTTTCTGCGAGTGCCCACGTTTTTGGTGAATGCTTTATCATTCAAAGCTTTAACAAAATTATAAGGACCGTCTGTACTGACCCTGATCGACGGAGGAGTACCTGCTTTCGCTGTATATTTTTTCGAGGCTTTACTTTTTGTGCATGCCGGTTCCTTTTGAGCAAGTATTTTCCAATGTAGATAGGAAGTGCAAAAAAAAAGTGCAAAAAAAACCCCCAACTGGTTTATACCAATTTTTTTTTACAGTGTTGAGAAATGTTGAGAGCAAAGCACAGATGGAAAAAGTCCACGTTAAAGCACTTCAGAATGCTTTTGATTTTCTTTCATTTTTATTTTCATTACAGGCAGGGTTCGACTATCTTATGTGGCTGATGCAGTGCTTTTTATGATTATTTTCATACGTTTTACCCCAAGAGACTTTCAAATATAGATTGCAAACTGACACATCAATAAACATCAGTTTAGCAGAACGACATGCTAGGCAAGCGTCGGGATGGGCCGGGCTGGCCTAAGTCAAAATGCCATGGCTGATTTTTTTGCGTTAGTCCAGCCCTGATTACAGGTGAAGTAATACATTTATTAAGCATTGCATTGTAAATGGACCATCAAAGTTCATTCCGATAAGGTCACCTCAAACAAAATTGTCTTTTGCCATGACTTCTCACCTTTATAGTTGGAATTCCTTTGTATTGTTCTGCTATTCGAGACCCGTAATCTGTGTACAGCAAATCACCATTCACTACAGTAAAGAATAGACAAAAACAATGCTAATGTTAAAAAAAAAGACATCCTTTAATATTTGGAATGAATGTAGTTCTTGCTCACCTTGAGACAGAGTTTCTGATGGGCGTTTGAAGAATTTAAAGGCCTGCCAGACCAAGATACCCAGTGCCACCAGGAGAAGAGCAATTGACAAGCCCAAGATGCTGTATTTGACTGCATCTGAGAAGGGAAACCTCAACGCTGCAGCAGATGACAGAAACCTCTCAGACGTCAAGTAGCCTGATGGAAGCACCATCATGTTCTACCTCCAAGTGGGCTACAAACCAGTAAAACACAAGATTATTTGAAAAGGAGCATTCAGAGAAAAATCTTTTAGAACAATTAACCACAACTATGAATGAGTTGCCATCTGAATACAGCTCTGCTCTGTTGTTACTTTCGATTTTTGCATATAAATATCCTGTTTCCTAACTCCAGTGTCTTGTCTGGGTCCTAACTCTGCACCTCACATAACAAGATTGAAGCATCAAGGTAGCTTGCCCAAGGTACGTACGGCTTGCTTGCCTTGCTCTCACTCAGTGTCAACCCCATTTTTCTATCGTGCCTTGTTATAGTCACCTCGGAATAACTGAAACGCAGTTAATTTAACATCTCAACATGCTTTAATGAGGTCATATTTAAGTTCTGTGTTTGAATTGTGAAGTATTTGTAATGATTCAGTTTATGGTTTCATGTGTGTGTAGGATGTACTTAGTCTGAGTCTAGTCTTTATTACAAAAAACGGCTCTTTTTATAGGCTTGGAGGTTCTTGAATGGACAACAACCAATCCTTGTGCACACGGAAAACCTGCAAACCCCACACAGGAAGACCACCAACCAGTAGTTCCACCATGCTGCTATTCAAACATACAGTGTATATTTAATTTTATTTTTAATTCCTTATTCATCAAACTACTTGAAAACTGGTGTACTACATTACATAATACTGTACCGCTTCCTTATTACCTTTCTTAGCTGATTGGCTGAAATAATATTATTGTTCTACTGCCTTAAAAGTATGGAATGTTACATTTGTTTAAGCTGACAAATATAGTTCGGTTCCTTTCCTGATTGAGGCTGTCACATGTGTTTGCTTTTCATAATTTGCAAACCAAAGAATCCAAAGGACAAATGTGTGCCTCCTCAAGTTTGATACTATTACCAGCAAGACTCAAAAAGATACATTAAAAAGCACAGCAACACACAAAGCATTTTAGGCCACTAGTCAATAGAAAATGTTAGCATTTTGTGTACACACGTATACACCATTCTAAAGAGATCAACACTAATACCAAACAGTACTGTATGGAGTCAAGTGAGCGACTACATCAGAACACTTTAAAGCAAATAAGCCCCCCCCCCCCCCCACAAAAAGAGTAGTTCACATTATTCATGCAATATTTGTGACCATAAAATAAAAATAATTAGCTGAAGAAATAAATAAAAAATAAAAAAAACAGAAACACTTACTTTATTCACCAGAAATCAAGATGATTTTAGGTATGTAGCTCCTTCACCCTGTTTGGCTGTCAACATATCGTGAATCTTTTTGAAAAATGATTTTTTTCCCCCTAAAGAATAAACTTTTTGACACTTCTTCCTCGTTCTTTGAGTCAAGGCACACTCCCTTGCTCCAAGCTCTTCAAACTCATTCTCACACAAGCAAATGGCAGGACGGGTTCCTGCACACAATTCTGGACAAACGAGTTAGTTGAGATCTTGTTTTCTAATTTAGGAAACTAAACATGAACTGATTGCTGGACTCTTTTTTTTTTCTCTCTCTGAACGGTTACTTTACCAGCAGGCCTTTATTTACAGTCGAGAACATTTACAAACAGGACATTGTTAACTCCTTTAATTTGGTATAGCAATGGACCATACAGTGGCTCTACTGCAGAAAATTCCACAGCAAATACAAGTCACCAAGGCAAAGGTTCGCCTGTGTAGTTCAGAAATGACCCATGATCCTTCTTGCTCAGTCCACCAATAACAGACAGGAGAAAAGAAACACTCTCTTCAGGAGACAGCGGAGCCTGTGGAAATGAAAAGTCGTGAGCAATTTGGAGTATAAAAAAAATGTTGGATTATTATTCAGTCTGTAATTTTCAAGAAAAACTGATCAACTAGTTAATAGGTCTACCTCGGAGCCTCCCAAATCAGTGCGTACCCAGCCTGGGTGAATAGCCATACAGAGAATGCCATCTGACTGCAGATCTATTGCCATACAGCGACTCACCATGTTAAGGGCACACTGCGAAGGTAAAGGAAAGATTTGTAGCTTCATGCAGACTAAAACCACACAATTTACAGGGTGACTATCTGCACACTCAAAATGGGGGAGAGGAGGGAAGAAAAAAAGAGAAGGAAAAATGGGAGAAATAGAGTCGAATTTGTTGCTCTTTTTGGTTTGTCTAATAAAATTAGGTGTCGTGTCGCAACAGCAAGCCACTCACATGATTTCTTTGACATGTCATGAAATGAAGAAAATGTTACATTTTATATTTTAAATTGTGTGACCTTTATACATTACAGATAATGTTAAACATTGAACTTCTCTTGTAAGCTATGTAAACTGTCGATGGAGGCGGTTTGTTTGTTTGTTTGTTTGTTTCTCTTGAGAATTACTGCGAGAATTCAGCTTGCTGGTAAGGTTAAGCCATTCCTAGTTTGGACTCACAAGTTATTATCAGGTCATCTCCTTCTTCCCTCCAGTGTGCATACAATAAGAATGTTGCTAACATCAGGCCAACTGTTTGGCAAATCGCTATTTGGAAAAACAGTTGATTGAGGCGTCGGAAAATTTAACACGACACTGAAGACATGTCTTTGTTCTTGCCAGCTTGTACCGCCCCCACATGCATATAAAAGCATCACTTTCAAATTAAAGGCAATCCAGATTATATATATTTTTTTCTGAGAGACCTCAGTATTGTTCATTCGGTAATCTTACCGATTCAACATGTCATCATCATTGCTCTCTTTTTTTTCTTCTTCTTTTTTGTATGTGTGTGAGTATGTGCATGTGTGTGGGTGTGCATATGTGCGTGTGTGTGTGAGTGTGTGCTCATTCATTCACCTAAAACCTATTAAAAATCCGATACGTTCACCTAAACCGAATACTTCAGAATCCCGCTAGAGTCGTGAAGTTGTCAGGAGAACCGAGAAAGGATCAAAGAAAAGTGAAGTTGTCAATCCAGATTTTGTTGTTTTATTTTGACTTCATAAAGACCAGCAAAGGCTGGTCATAGATTGTGGATGGGCTGCATACAGACCACGAGCCATACTTTGCCAGTGGCTATTTTAAGAATTCAATGATGACGGCAAATCTAAAAAGACCTACTGTATGTCTCTTTAAATGACATGATTTACAGTATATCACTAGAGATGCAATAGAACCATGCCTGACACAAATAGACAATCAAAAGTACGTACTGTAACAAATATTGCCCGTCACCCTCAATTTTTATTTTATTTTATTTGCCTTTTTAAACATTTCCCCCTGGGGAATGTGTGTCCTTAACCATGTGTTTTCTCAAACCAACCAGAGCAAGCAAACTAGCGATAAGACTACTTATCAGTCCCCAGACCATCTTTTATGGCCTGGTCTATTCACAGGAATCAGCCATGTGTTTTCGGAAACGACGCCCCTTGGTAGTTATACGGAACAACAGCGCTCTCCAGCGGTCACTATCGGTATTATCCTCAAGAATCCTGCCGCTTCAATCTGAAATTGAATCACCTATAGAATTAACCTATTGGCATGCAGTGAATCCGAATATTAACCCTTGGTGCCCATTGGAGTTGAATCTTGAGGAGTTGGTGATTAAGGTGTCGTTTGATGTAGTGTAGATGGCAGCAGCTGGGTTCCTGACTATAAAAACATAACCATTAGTTACAAATTGCCAAATACAGAAACAGCAATGAAAGTTATCGCGATGTGGTGGCTCTCGCTAACAGGCAGAATTAAGTAACCAGATTTAGGTTAAAATATTCTATATTTATGACCATGTTTCTATAAATATTTTTATTTGAGGCAGATATTTTTTCCATTAAAATGTGATTCATGAGGTTAGACCATTGGTCGATATTCAGAGTTTGTTTATTTTTCCAGTTAGCAAGAATTGGTTTGTTTTTTGCGATAGTAAGGGCTACAAGTGTAGACTGAAATTGTTTATGTGGTAAGTCATTGCATTATTCATCACACAATTAACATTGACAGCACAGCACTGTCATTCAAAATCATTTTCACCATATTTGGGTAGGCCAGTTAGTTTTAGAGCAAGCCAAAATAAAACATGTTTATCCAAGAAGCCAAATGCATTATAACAAAAAGTGATGGCAGGAAGAAAAAAAAAAAAAACTGGCTTTACATTTTCTGCTCAAAAAAGGAGTGGAAAGAAGTAAATTTATCAAATCTCACCCCATCTCAGATTTATATGCATGCCAAACTACTGCCACTTCCAAACTCAAAGGTAACGTTACACCTATACAAGCCCTATGTAGATCGCAATTTCTCATAGATTAAGAAACCCAATTTATATTGCGGTACCACATAAACGAACAAAACTGTTTAATGCACCCTTTTTTCATCTTGTGTGGGGGCCGCCAAATATCTTAAAAAAAAAAAAAACCCTCACTTACCAAGCTTAAGATTGATGGTATGACTGGCTCACAGAAAGACAATCTTATGATACGAGATTGTCTGGAGTTTGACGTCCTTGATCGGTAAGGGGAAAAAACAGCCCGATTGTCTTTGTGAGAACTTAAGTAAATTATACAGCAACAATTACCATCCATTTTCTTTTTTGTTCTGTACTCACGAGTTCATTGCACCTTACCACAGATACATTTGCCAATTTCAAACCATTTTGATGATGTAGGTACATTAAATAGTTCCCTTCTTAAACAGCTAAGGACCCAGCACTGTTTGTAGTGTAGTTAATTATGTCAGAAAAGAACCCAACAGTGCATTATTTTAATCAACATTTATTTTCAGATGCCTTTTAGACCCCGGTAGATCATCACTCCCAGAGCCAGGTAGCCCCCTTGGACCAGGCACAACAGCCCTTGACGGTCTTTATGCAAGCGAAGTTTCGGGCCTGGACCCTATTGCCCAACATGTGGTCTGTCCACAAGCACTCCGTCGGGCTGGTCATGCAGCACGGGTAGGAAAAGCAAGATTGGATCTGTGGGTGAACAAGGACAGGAATTTCAGCATCATGTTCAATCACAACATTAGAAGATTGGGATACCATTAAAGCGCGGACAGATGATTGAGAAGGCATAGAGAATAAAAATATTTAAAGTCACTTCTTATACCGTGCAATCGCAGCCCTTTTTGTAGAACAGGTATAAAAGGTTCTTTTGCGTGGCGCCCAGCTCATCCCACGGCTGATTGATGCCACACGCGGAGGTATGTAGCAGGCCATCGGATTTCAATCGGCCTGTAAAGGCACAGGACATAAAAAAATAAAAATAGGCATTGTTAATAATTGATCATAATACTATAAAGCCCCAAAACTACCATAGGCAGTGTCTAGTAGTCACTAAAAGGCTTACATTTACATTAATATGTGAGAAATAAGTTTCAGCTTTTTATACCCATGATTAGATATTCCATGCCCTTGGTCAAAGTGGCGCCACATGCTACAGAGCTGGTTCGGGTGTAGACGGCCGCAAATAACTTTGAACCCTTGAAGTTCTGAAGGAAGAACACTTGGTGAGAAGTTGTCCAATCTACATACTACATTTGATAGCCATTTTACCTTGGTCTGTTCGATGTCATACTTGGTGAGTCTTTCGTCTACATTTGTGCCAGGCATCACGCCAATAACCTTCGCCTTGATGACTAGAAAGACAAATTTTAAGAAGATACATCAGGCATTTGAGGACCCTGGAACCCAATAAGTCTCCAGACTGTGAAACTGTCATAAACATATAAAATGAACACCCAAATATACTGCATATCATTCAAACCATTTAAAATATATGGCAAAAAGCATTCAAGTGGCTTACCAACAACATCTTTTTGGCAAAACAACTGCTGCGGATGCTCGGGTATACAGGTGCAGGCTTGTGCTCCTTCCTCCTGGAGCCCCCACAAGCACAGAAACACAAGAGGTAGCACAAAATTCTTCCAGCTCATCGTTGTTAGTTCAAGGAACCCAAGTTCAAATCCAGCAGCTTTGACAAGCGCAAAAGAGGAGCTCAGTTCCAGCTGGTTCAGTCTACTTGAGTCAAAGTTCATGAGTGCCTTTTAATGGCTGCCGATCTTTCCTCAAGTGACATCACCTGCATACCCTAATGATTGTTTTCACCTGTTTTTTTACCATTAAGCACAATTGAGCACACCTGGGTGCACCTGCATGAAGTGTGGTGGTTGGCCAATAGAGGGCGATAGGGAGCCACATCACCACTCATCAAGACATGAGAACAATTCACGAGTTTATTCAAGAAAAAAAAAACACAGTTAAATCATTGTTTTACATTTCTCTCTAATTACGAAAAATGTTTGAAGGTGCATATTGAAAACATGTCCAAAGACTAAGAAACACTTTAGTCCTGAATTGTTTAGATAGGTCACATGCTACCGCAGTTTTGGGAGTTTCTTTTTTTTTTTTTACAGCCACCATCTTAGGTGCCTCTCACGTGCTACGTGCACATGCAACTGTGAACATCGATCAACTTGTATTATGGCATTTTTTAAGAATTTTGACGACACGCGATAGTGGCAGTTAGGCCTGTGTGTGTGGAAGATTATTCCAGCGCTCCAAGTCACTATAAATGGTATCCAGAAGTAAAGTAAAGTTTAAATGAATTAAATCAGTTAATTTAGGTGAGATTTTGATGCCTAAGTATTTTAAATTACCTGTAGGAAATGAGTAGTGTGGGTCCTGGCTTGCAGGGTTCCATGAATTTTCTGTAATAGGTAGAAGTGTTGATTTTGTCCAGTTAATAGAATAATCTGATAACTGTGAGAATTTAGTTATTAAGTTAAATACTTCCCCTAACGAAATAGCATTTTGTTCTAAATAAAGTAAAATATCATCGGCATATAGATTCATTTTATGTTCTGTTACCCCAGAGTGAATTCCTTGAATCCTTATTTCATGGCTAATGCAAGCGGCTCAATAAATATCGCAAATAATAAAGGGGACAGTGGGCATCCCTGTCTTGTGCCTCTCTGTAGAGTAAAACTCTTATATATAATCCTATTAGTAGTAACTGTAGCTTTAGGAGAATCATATAATACTGACACCCAGTGAATAAATGACTTCCCAAAGCCAAATGTATTTAAAACAGCAAAGAGGAAGGACCAGTTAACTTTGTCGAAAGCTTTTTCTGCATCCAATGATATAATAACTGCCTTTTTATCATGCCGCTGTGACATGCTAATAAGGTTAAAGAGCCTCCTAATATTATTAGTAGAGTGACGATCTTTAATAAAGCCTGTTTGGTCGCTATGAATGTTTGTCGGGATTACTGTTTCTAGTCTAGATGTGAAAGCCTTAGTAATAATTTTAATATCAGTGTTAATTAGTGAAATCGGACGGTAACTTGATGGATGGGTGGGGTCTTTTTCTGGCTTTAATAAAAGTTGAATTGCTGCTGTATTCATGTGTGGGCGTATGTGACCATTAGTTTTAATTTCTGTTTCTACTCTTAAGAATAGTGGAGCAAGCATTAACCAGAAGTGCTTAAAAAATATAGCCGGATAACCATCCGGGCCAGGTGCTCTGCCATTACGCATACTATCTAGAGCACTGTACAACTCGTTTATAGTAAGTGGCGCATCTAACATATCTTCATATTCAGTAGTTGACTGAGGTATATTTAAACTACTGAGGAAGGCCTCAATATGCTCTGGGTTAGGCTTATTAGTTTGAGTATAGGTTGTGATAATAGTTATAAAAAATTGATTAATTTCTTCTGGTGATTGTGTACATTCACCAGTTGTCCCTTTAATAGCAGTTATAAGCGATTTTTCCCGATTGCATTGAAGTTGGTTTGCAAGAAATTTACCTGATTTGTTACTATATTCAAAGTTGTTGTATCTCAATTGTTGTATTATAAACTCTGTCTTTTTAGTTAGCATATCATCTAACTGTATTTTTTTCAAATACAAAAATACATAGTGTATATTCTGTTTAACCAGTTCCCACTAGTGGTGGGCAAATGAAGCACTTTGATATTTTTGGACTCCCCTACATGGCACACTCAGCAAAGATGCAGTGGATGTGTAATAAATTTCCATTGCACTCGCCTTTATCTTTAAACCGAGAGCACCGCCTAGGAGTAACAAAAAGAAAAAAAAATCAGAAGTACTAAAAAATAAATTAAAAATGGTGATACTAGAGACTTTAAGCCGCTGAATGCATACATTTTAATTTTGGTGGCCGAAAAATGGAACTGCACACACCCTTCTTCACGTACACAACGCACACATCACATCCGCCGACAGGGCGGGAAAGTTTAACCCGAATCCTGTCTGAAAACTATTGGCCAGAGGCTTTCAGGATTACCCATTGCGAACAGCTAAAGGTGTATTCTATATTTTAGTCGATCAAATAAAGGCTATTGAGATATTTTTGACCAAATTGTGACCAACTTTTCTTTCTGATCCAAAACACGATTTGATCTGTGACCGATCTGATCAGAACTCACTTTTATGATCCTTTGCAGTCACCATCTGTACTTAATCTTTCCGGGACAGTTTATGGGGAACTAATCCCTTAAATGGTGGTAAGGTAGGCAGAAGCAGTGGCAAAGAACTTGTGTCTAGCCGCTATTTGCAAAGAACAGTCTGCAACTTTCCACTGTCACTCACATACTGAATATTGTGATATCGTTGAGAGAGATAAATCTTACAGTATTAAATATTGCTACTGTGGGTCACATCACAGTATCGAATCGCGAGTTCCCCTTATAGTCTTACCTCTTAATTAGTTCTAGTCAAAAGTGGTCATTCAAAATATATTTTGGGGCAAATTGTTACAAAGCAGCTTTAAGTACATTTAACAAAACCTGACAAGCCTTTAGAACCATATGACAAGGCCATTTTAATTGCATATGAAGGTTTCTTGTGAAAGTCACCAAAAGACAACCGCCAAGTCTCAGTTTTTAAAACATCTTAAAGATGCTCAAGCTAGCATAAGTTAGCAAAGTACTGGTACTTTACTCAGACCGAGCTCAATTGCCAAAAGAGAACCCCAAACCACTGCATTGATTAATCAACATTTATTTTCCCATAGCCTTTTAAACCCCGGTAGGTCATCACTCCCGGTGCCAGGTACAACAGCCCTTGGCAGTCTTTATGCAAGCGGAGCTTCGGGCTTGGTCACTTTGGCCCAACATGTGGTCTGTCCACAAGCACTCCGTCGGGCTGGTCATGCAGCACGGGTAGGAAAAGCAGGATTGGATCTGTGGGTGAACAAGGACAGGAATTTCAGCATCATGTTCAATCACAACATTAGAAGATTGGGATACCAGTAAAGCGCAGACATCGAGAATAAAAATATTTAAAGTCACTTCTTATACCGTGCAATCGCAGCCCTTTTTGTACAACAAGTATAAGAGGTTCTTTTGCGTGGCACCCAGCGCATCCCACGGCTGATTGATGTCACACGCGGTGGTATGCAGCAGGCCATCGGACTTCAGTCGGCCTGTAAAGGCACAGGACATAAAAAAAATAAAGGCATTGTCAATAATGGATCATAATACCATAAAGCCCCAAAACTACCATAGGCAGTGTCTAGTAGTCACAAAAAGGCTTATATTTACATTAATATGGGAGAAAATGGTTTCAGCTTTTTATACCCATGAGTAGATATTCCATGCCCTTGATCAAAGTGAAGCCACATGCTGCAGAGCTGGCTCCGGTGTAGATGGCCGCAAATAACTTTGAACCCTTGAAGTTCTGAAGGAAGAGCACCTGGTAATAAGTTGTCCAATCTACATACCAAATTTAATAACCATTTTACCTTGGTCTGTTCGATGTCATACTTGGTGAGTCTTTCGTCTACATGTGTGCCAGGCATCACGCCAATAACTTTTGCCTTGATGACTAGAAAGACAAGTTTTAAAAAGATACATTAAGCCTCTTGGATTTGAGGGGACCCTGGAACCAAATAAGTCACCAGACTGAAACTGTCATAAAAATACAAAATGAACACCCAACCAAATAACCTGCATATATATTTAAACCATTTAAAAATATATGGCAAAAGCATTCAAGTGGCTTACCAACAACATCTTCTTGGCAAAACACCTGCTGCGGATGCTCGGGTATACAGGTGCAGGCTTGTGCTCCTTCCTCCTGGAGCCCCCACAAGCACAGCAACACAAGGGGTAGAACAAAGTTCTTCCAGCTCATCGTTGTTAGATCAAGGAACCCAAGTTCCAATCCAGCAGCTTTGACAAGCGCAAAAGAGGAGCTCAGTTCCAGCTGGTTCAGTCTGCTTGAGTCAAAGTTCATGAGTGCCTTTTAATGGCTGCCGATCTGCCCTCAAGTGACATCACCTGCATACCCTAATGATTGTTTTCACCTGTTTTTTACCATTAAGCACAATTGAGCACACCTGGGTGCACCTGCATGAAGTGTGGTGGTTGGCCAATAGAGGGCGATAGGGAGCCACATCACCACTCATCAAGACATGAGAACAATTCAAGAGTTTATTCAAGAAAAAAAAACACAGTTAGGTCATTGTTTTACATTTCTCTCTAATTACGAAAAATGTTTGAAGGTGCATATTGAAAACATGTCCAAAGACTAAGAAACACTTTAGTCCTGAATTGTTTAGATAGGTCACATGCTATCGCAGTTTAGGGAGTTTTTTTTTTTTTTTTTACAGCCACCATCTTAGGTGCCTCTCACGTGCTACGTGCACATGCAACTGTGAACATCGATCAACTTGTATTATGGCATTTTTTAAGAATTTTGACGACACGCGATAGTGGCAGTTAGGCCTGTGTGTGTGTGGGTGTGGGTGTGTGTGTGTGTGTGTGTGTGTGTGTGCGTGGGGGTGGGGTGTGTGTGTATATATATATATATATATATTTATATATACATACATACATACACACACACACACTGGTAATATACATTTCATATGAACAATTAGAACTAGAATTTCCATCCATTAAAATATTTAGTTTTGTATTTACTCTACTCATGAGCTCATAATTGTAACCATATAATAAATACATTTGCCATTTTAATTTTTTATAATGTAGGTTTTAGCTCATTTCTGTTAAAAAAGCTAGGGACCCAACACTGACCCTTGGGGGACACCACAAGCAACACCGAGTTTATCGGATAAACGCTCACACATTTTCACATAGTGTATATTATTTTTCTTTTTTTTTCTTTTTTTTTTTAAGAGTTCAGTATTGTTCATTCGGTAATGTCATCATCATTGCTCTCTTTTACTCTTTATTTATTTTTTTATTTTTATTTATATTTTATTTTTATTTTGTATGTGGGTGAGTATGTGTATGTGCGTGCGTGTGAGTGTGTGTGTATTCGTTAGTTCACCAAAAACCTATTAAAAAAATCCCATACTGTTCACCTAAACCGAACACCGCCGCCAGGAGACCCGAGGAAGGACCAAAGAAAAGAAAGGAAAGTGAAATCCAGCACCGACCAGACACCACCCACCGGGCCACCAACCAGAGTTCTTCACCAACCCCAGAAACATCTAAATTCCAACAAATCAGGGAGACCTCAAGAGACCAAAGGAGAGACTGAGGAAAGGAAGGAAGGACAGACGAAGCAGAGTGAGATCCACAGACACCAGCCTCCACCGATTCAACGACAAGAGGAAGAAGCAGATTGTGTCTGAGTTTCGATAGATGCTGGTGTGGTGGATCTGGCGTGCATGAAAATCTCCACCAAAGAGGGGAGCCGTCGACCCCTGCCAGGACAGCGCCAAAGGACGCCCCGCCGGGGCCACCGGCCGGAGAGCAAACCCAGGAGCAGGAGCGTCCCCCACCCCAACGCAGCAGGACGGGGCACTGCAGGCCCGCCAGGCACCCCACCGGTCCACAGCCTCCGCTCCCCCCACGCCCCCCATCCACCCACGCCATCCACCCACCAGGAGGGAGAGGCAGCAGGGGGGAGACCGCACCGGAGCGGCGCCGCCCCGGACACCAGGGAGAGTCCCGCAACGCAGCACCCCCCAAGAGACCCAGGGAACGGCCAAGACGCAGCCGCCACCCAGCAGCCAACAGAGGGGCAGACCCGCCCACGCCCAGCCAGGGGGGGGGGGGGGGGGGGGGCAGCACCTATAGAATTAACCCACTGGCATGCAGTGAATCCGAATATTAACCCTTAGTGCCCATTGGAGGTGAATCTGCTCGATTCTGTTGGCAGCAGCTGGGTTCCTGACGATAAAAACACAACCATTAGTTACAAATTGCCAAATACAGAAACATCAATGCAAGTTATCACGCTGCTGTGGCTCTCGCTAACAGGCAGAATTAAGTAACCAGTTTTAGGTTGAAATATTCTATATACGTAGACCATGTTTCTATAAATTTTTATATTTGGTTTTTATTTGAGGCAGATATTTTTTCCATTAAAATGTGATTCATGAGGAGGTTAGACCATTGGTCGATATTCAGAGTTTGTTTATTTTTCCAGTTAACAAGAATTGTTTTTTTTTTGTGATAGTAAGGGCTACAAGTGTAGATTGAAATTGTTTATGTGGTAAGTCAGTTGTTGTTAGGTCACCTAGCAAACACAAGTTTGGAGATAAAGGTATCCTACAGTCCAAGATAGCGGAAAGTTTTTCTAAGACTTTAGTCCAGAAATACACAACCGGAGTGCATAAACATAAAGCATGCAAATAAGTATCTGTAGTGTTTTGTAAACACTGGAGACAAATGTCGAAGTCTGAGAGTCCCATTTTCTTCATCATATATTGAGCAATGTATGTTCTATGAATAATGTTATATTGGATAAGTTGTAAATTTGTGTGTTTTGTCATTTTAAATACGTTTTCACAAACTTGAATCCAAAAGTCAGATTCCGGAGCTATAGACAAATCTGTCTCCCATTTCGAGATGGGTAAGACGATTTATCAGTATATGAAAGTAACTTATATATTTTTTAGAGTTTTTGTTGTTGTCAGAGAAAGCTTGGTAATATCTTTAGCTAAAACAGGCGGTTGGAGCGTACCCCGAAGTGTTGGAATTAGTTTCTTTATTATACTTTTAACTTGCAGATAATGTAAAAAATTTCCGTTTTTTATTTTGTATTTTTGGAGCAAGGATGTATATGATATAAACATATTATCTGAGAAGAGATGGTGGAGATGTGTAATTCCTTTCTGCTCCAACACACCTAAATAAAACGGTTGGTTGTTAAGTTGAAAGTTGGGGTTATGCCATAGGGGAGAAAGCCAGCAGGGCTCCACTTGGGCTTTTGTAATTTCTAGTGCCTTCCACCAGGCGGTCAGGGTGGCGGAATTCATTGGGTTTTTAAAACAATTATGTCGCTTAATCGATGTTGTAATAAAGAGTAAATCTAGAAGTCTGAGGTTATTACAATCCTTCTGTTCTAGTTCCAGCCAACAGTTAGTATCTGTGTTGGGTTGTGCCCATAAAATGATATATTGTAGCTGGTTAGCTATACAGTAGTGCATAAAATTTGGTGCCTCTAGACCTCCTTTGGATGAATTTTTCTGAAGAGTAGATAGACTAATCTTTGCTTTTTTTTTATTCCAGTAAAATTTTGTAACGGCTGAGTCCAACAACTGGAACCAGTTAGCCGTAGGTTTAAATGGAATCATTGAGGAAAAAATAGTTTATTTTGGGTAAAACTTTCATTTTAATGGTGGCTATTCGTCCTATTAGAGAAATAGGAAGATTATTCCAGCGCTCCAAGTCACTATAAATGCTATCCAGAAGTGGAGTAAAGTTTAAATGAATTAAATCATTAATTTAGGTGAGATTTTGATGCCTAAGTATTTTAAATTACCTATAGGAAATAAGTAGTGTGGGTCCTGGCTTGCAGGGTTCCATAAATTTTCTGTAATAGGTAGTAGTGTTGATTTTGTCCAGTTAATAGAATAATCTGATAAATGTGAGAATTTAGTTATTAAGTTAAATACTTCCCCTAACGAAATAGCAGGCTTTTCTAAATAAAGTAAAATATCATCGGCATATAGATTAATTTTATGTTCTGTTACCCCAGAGTGAAGCCTTATTTCATGGCTAATGCAAGCGGCTCAATTAATATCGCAAATAATAAAGGGGACAGTGGGCATCCCTGTCTTGTGCCTCTCTGTAGAGAAAAACTCTGAGATATAATCCCATTAGTAGTAACTGTAGCTTTAGGAGAATCATATAATACTGACACCAAGTGAATAAATAACTTCCCAAAGCCAAATTTATTTAAAACAGCAAAGAGGAAGGACCAGTTAACTTTGTCGAAAGCTTTTTCTGCATCCAATGATATAATAACTGCCTTTTTATCATGCCGCTGTGACATGCTAATAAAGTTAAAGAGCCTCCTAATATTATTAGTAGAGTGACGATCTTTAATAAAGCCTGTTTGGTCGCTATGAATGATTGTCGGGATTACTGTTTCTAGTCTAGATGCGAAAGCCTTAGTAATAATTTTAATATCAGTGTTAATTAGTGAAATCGGACGGTAACTTGATGGAAGGGTGGGGTCTTTTTCTGGCTTTAATAAAAGTTGAATTGCTGCTGTATTCATGTGTGGGCGTATGTGACCATTAGTTTTAATTTCTGTTACTACTCTTAAGAATAGTGGAGCAAGCATTAACCAGAAGTGCTTAAATAATATAGCCGGATAACCATCCGGGCCAGGTGTTCTGTCATTAGGCATACTATCTAGAGCACTGTACAGCTCGTTTATAGTAAGTGGCGCATCTAACATATCTTTATATTCAGTAGTTGACTGAGGTATATTTAAGCTACTGAGAAATGCCTCAATATGCGCAGGGTTAGGCTTGTTTGATTCTGAGTATAGGTTGCGATAATAGTTATAAAAAATTTGATGAATTTCTTCTGGTGATTGTGTGCATTCACCAGTTGTCCCTTTAATAGCCGTTATAAGAGATTTTTCCCGATCACGTTGAAGTCGGTTTGCAAGAAATTTACCTGATTTGTTATTATATTCAAAGTTGTTGTATCTCAATTGTTGTATTATAAACTCTGTCTTTTTAGATAGCATATCGTCTAACTGTATTTTTGTATTTTGTAAGTCAGTCCATATTTGGTTATTTGGGTTTATTGCATACTCATCCGTCAGTTGTTTAATTTTATCTTCCAAGTCTTTTTCTAATTTTTGATCCTGTTTCTTTTTATAAGATGAATATGATATAATTTTACCTCTAATTATTGCTTTCCCAGCTTCCCAGAGAAGAGATGGAGATAAGTCTGGAGAGTCACTTATTTCCAAAACGTCTGCCCACTCTTTTCTTATAATTTTGTCAAACTCTGCGTCGTTTAGCAGTGAGATGTTAAAACGCCATGTCGAGGGTGGTTTAAAGGTATAATCAACTTGTAGGGAAAGTGAGACTGGTGCATGGTCGCTAATAATAATAGGATGTGTTTTTGTAACAGTTTTATCAGCAATATTTTATAAGTTGTTTGTAAGGAAAAAATAAATTCTTGAAAAAGACCGGCGCACAGTGGAAAAGAAGGTAAATTCCTTCTTATTTGGGTTTTTAAGTCTCCAGCTGTCGACGAGGCCAAAATCATTCATATATTCCCCTATTACTTTAGTAGATTGTAATCGCCTTATACATGTTGTATTATTAGAACGATCTATTAATGGATTTAAGACTGTGTTAAAGTCTCCTCCAGTGACTTCCTTTTTTTGAGCCCCGGACTTGAGCCACGCATCACGCAAGGACTCGCAACCACTCTTCGCGTCCCAAAACGCACGTGTCTGTTCCTGCCAAGAGCCAACCCACCTACCTTCCGCTCTCTGAATCGCGCCCCGCCGACCCGGTTCCACGACGGCTGTTAGGCACCAAGCCGCTGTGCGCCAGCGACCCATTTCTGCTCTCGCCGTGCACCCGAGACGCCCCGCAGCGCCCAAACCAACTGACTGCGGCCTCTCAACCGTGCAAGCACATCACCACCAACCGGGACTTGTACCAGCCAAGGACCTGCCGTGGCCTCCAAGGAGCCCACGCTACTGGTGCAACGCTTTAATTCAAATATAAAAGGATTGACGGGTCAAAACGCTTCCATCTCTATTCCCCATCCACCTTTTTCAAGACTTTTTTAAAATCTTAGTTAGGTTACATGTTTTCTTTTTTTTTCTTTGATTTACATTTTTATTCCGTTTCATTAATAGGTTAGGCTGTGACTGATATATGTATGTGTGTGTTTACTTAATAAATTTGTTCTGGAAATTAAATTTTTGCCGAATCATTTGTGTTTACTGAGTGGATTAGTAATTCTCTTATTAAAGCAAAGACGTCCGTGAATAACTAAAGTAGTAACTTCAGATTATGAATACTTAATAATAGGATTTTTGTCATTTAATTTGCTCCTACAAACAAGTAAAGTCAACGTGGTGCCCCCAGAGGTTGCTGAGGAAATTACAACTCCCCTCAGTACCGTCTAAATTTCTCGTTCGCCATTACGGCAACCTAAATAATCGCTACAGTACATTATGTTAACTGTACATTATGGACAACAAACCTTGGAGATTCTGTACTGGTACAACTTCAAGCCTTTGGCCATCTCCTCCCAGTTACGCTCTATAGAGCCAAGCCTCGAAGAGATGTTAATGACAGCTGCCCTCTGGATGCCCATGGTCATGGTACCGCATTCACTTCTGGATGCTGTGTTCTTCAGCAGAGGGAGAAAGGCCTATCATGAGCAAAGAGAGAACAGATTAGATTTCAAAATAAATGTAGCTCATATGGATATTGTAAGCACCTAGTGAAATTGTGTTTCCCAAGTTTTACTTGGCCAAGGCACATATTTCCCTTTGACAAATCTCACGGCACAACTCTAAACAAAAAATGCATGCAATTGTACATTATGCCATCTTGCAGAATAACATTTCATTCACCTTGTCAGTCACAATGTCAAACAATATTTGAAATAAATAAATAATTGTCTGACAAATTAGGGGATATTTGATAATTTTCCATTTCACAATCAATTATCTCTCACGGTGTACAAATGATACATGACAAACCGTGAATCACAATTCTAAAAAAAATAGCTGATCCTCCCTTGACTATAGGTGGTAATTAATCCATGACTACATATTTACCTTAGTGATCATCATAGGAGCAACAGCATTGGTGTGAAAGTTCTTAATAATCCTTTCAGCAGTAACAGTGTGAAAGTCAGCATCCACGTTGATAGCTGCGTTGTTTATGAGGCAGGTTAGGCCTTCCTTTTGCACCAACTGTTCCACCTCTTCCACACACTTCTGGATACTCTCATGACTTACTACATCTGGGAGAAGAGCATAATCGATAGAATAATCGATATAAACAGTGCTGCTCAAAGGTTTGTGAACCTCTTAAGCAATTTGGACTTTCCAATTGTTTCAACCTGATTTTGTTGTTCAATCGGAGCCATTGCATTTTATAAGAAATAACCTCAGGAAGTGGGTAGTGACAGCGAATCTGTCTGGGGAAAGCTATAAAGTAATCTAAAAAAAATTACCTTCATGATTCCACTGTGAAGCAGATCATTTGCAACTGGAGAACACTGAAAAATACTACAATCCAGCCTAGAAGTGGACAACCTTCTAAAATATCAGCAAGACCCACAAGACAAATGATAATTCAGGTAAAAGCTAAACTGTGCATCACATCGAGGGATTTGCAGACCTCTTTTACTGCATCTGGGACACATGTGCATGCTAGAACAATCAGAAGACAAGTCAATCGACAAGGCTTTCATGGAAGCCTCTGCTCACAAACAAGATCAAAGCTGCCCATCTCAACGAGTCCCTGGACAACACTGGAGCTTTTTGGAAGTCCCTTCTGTGAACAGATGAGTCCAAAATTAAACTGTTTGGTCACAACTAAAGCAGTCATGTTTGGTGAAAAGTTAACACTGCATACCAGCAAAAAAACCTTCACCCTAGAGTGAAGCATGGGGGTGAGAATGTTAAATTGACAACTCCACATAATCCAGAGAATCATGAATTCAGAGGAATATTGTGAAAATCCTGGATCATAACATGAAGCCGTCCTTTGTGAAGTTACATCCTGGTAGACGATGGATCATGCAACATGACAATGATCCCAAGCATTCCAGCAATACAACTAAGGAATTGCTGAATAACAACAATATTCATGTTCTGGATGTGCCCAGTCAAAATCCAGATTTCAATTATTTCAAAATACTGTGGCAGGACCTGAAGCGGGCAGTTTATGCTAGACGCCCATCCAAACTCTGAGTGGCAAAAATCCCCCAAAGTAGATGTGAAAGATAAATCACTAAAGAAAGTGTTTGGATGAAGTTCTCATTGCAAAATGAGGTGCAATGTCCGATTAAGTGAGAGGTTCACATATTCGATCCGATACTGATACTCACGTTAGTTAAGATTCTGTCAATACTTGGATCGATCTGCACAGCCCTAATTTAGATCCGATGTTAACTTCGATTCTAAGTTCAAACTTCAATCAAATGCAAACTAGCTGACAACTGTCAAAACATGCACACATATGAAAGTAAAGTCGAGAATCTGCCACTGCAATGGAACATTTTCATGACACTTCATGGAGTCAACATTTCAAAAATCACAATCATAACAATTCATAATTCATTCTTCTGTTGCAAAATAAGACAGTCAGGTTTCTGGGGGAAAAAAGGTTTTACTTTTTTGTGTGTGTTGTGATTTGTCAGTCAGTGCTGGATTCAGAGCGGGTTGGGCTGTCTGGTCCTGTGTGTGTGTGCGTGCGTGTGGGGGGTGTGTTGGGGGGTGGGGTGCTCTTGCCCTCGATGGCATGTCCAGGACACTGGAATGAAATTCCTTTGTTTGAGATGAGGTCGCAAAAGTTAAAACCGGACAATAATTGCTACACAAAATAAATGAAGACACTAAATCCATAAAAGCTATACAGTATTAGACATTTTAAATAGATTTTTTTTAAGTATTATTAGGCTATTTAATGGGGGAAAGGCATTTCACTAAATAAATGACAAAGTACTATTACTCTTTATTTTTCTTCTTCTTTTTTTTCTGATCTGAAAAACGATCCGATCCGTGACTCAAATCAGTGATCCGATCCAAAACATACTTTTGTGATCCGTCCACTATAATCCACTGATAAGTTTACTAATAGGCTAAACTTTCTGGCCAATCGGGTAGAAGACCACCTGTGTGTAACGTCGGAGCAGATATTTGTGCATATCAGCTCGCACTTTGAAAACGTTGATAGACGGGCGCCACCTCATTACGGCTTTTACGTCTGGGCACCGTAAAAGGGTGACATACTGTGCATGTATTGTATGATGAATGGAGGTTTTTATTTTCAGTTTATTTTTTAATTTTTTTCTGTAAATGAGTTCTCCATAGCACTCTTACCCAGAAAGATTATGTGGATGTTGCCGTGCTTTTCTGCCAGTTCCTTCAGTTTCTGTTCATATACAAATACAAACAGTACAATATAATTTGTGACATTTTACCACCCAGTAATTATGACATTTAAAATCATCTCTTAAAACCACAAAAGTTGACATAATTAACATAACAGAGAGGTAATACAGTCCTATAAATGCAAACGAGCACACACAAACTCAAAACGTTCATTAGCATGTCTGATATGATGTGTATTTAAAATTATTATTATTATTATTATTTTTACCAGCGCGCTGGCGGTGTCTCTGGTCGTCGCAATAATCTTCCCCGGTGAAAATCCCCCGTTTGCGAGACTGTCCACCAACTGCAGTCCCAGCCCACGGTTGGCTCCTGTCCAGAGCCACATTTCATAAAATTCGCTGCCCCTATCATCTTTTACTGCGCTGTGCGCTCTAAACCTCCTGCGTTTTAGATGCCACGCTCCTTTGCATCTGTCCTGGCCTACCCGAGTACTTGGGCGCGCCCTGGCCGCACGGACCGCATTCCGGGTATGGCAAGCTCTTTGAGCATTTATTTATGGCAAGCCCTTTGAGCTTATCAAGGATTCCATATCCTTGATATCAGACAGTAGTGTTTCTCAACGAGTGCAGTCTTTGTCAGAACTAGTACTACTAATGTTCAAAGTCTTACTAGTTAACTAGTAAGGCACAAAAGCTCTAACATGTTTACTAGTTGACCGTAAATTGTTCTAACATGTAAACTAGTTACCTCTGATTTCCTGCACCAGCTAACTAGTGAGAGCTGAAATACCTACTTGTTAACTAGTGAATGACACAACACTGGCATGTTAACTAGTGAAAGCCTCTTAAAGTCTACATTTTGAACTAGTGGCACTCAAACTAGTGGATGCCAACATGCTCACTAGTCAACTAGTTTTACAGTCTTTTGAATTAGCTAGTTAGCTATGATGCCCAAATGTTCACCAGTAGAACAAGTGAAAACCAAATTGCTCACTAGTGGCACTAGTTATGCTAAATGATAATTGGGAGGCCGGACAGTGCAATAAGTGGGTAACTCCTATTGGCTCTCTGATCAGAGGTTAACCCAGGAAAAATGTAACCCTGTAAAGCCTGACTTTGAGCTTCTACAGTCGTTTACTGCCCCTTGTATCTGTTCAAAATCAATACAGTGCAGTCATTTTCCACTTTATATGCTATACTAAATAAAAAGGAATCCAGTGCAACAGTTCTGAAATAAATTCTCCCTTCTTGAGGATTTGAATTGTCATTTGTTGTTAAATCTGTTCAAACTGCTGGTGGTAGGAAATGTATCATGATTGGCTGATTGGCTGTCCGAAGTCACGCAGCTCTTGTCTGGTGCATCCTGGGTAATGTAAGAACACGTCCGGATGAGTAAATGTTCATAGTGCTTGCCGGCAAGCACTTTGTATATTTATTCCTTAAAGTGTCCACTAGAGGGCAGTTTGAGCTTGATATCCGTGATAGCAAGCTCAGCGTGCCCACTAGTAGGCTAGTAGACACATTACATTGAGCTTACAAGTTAACAAGTAAGCTTACATTGAGCTTACAAGTTAACAAGTAAGCTTACATTGAGCATACATGTTGACAAGTAAGCTTACATTGAGTGTACATGTTAACAAGTAAGCTTGGATTGATTTTACAAGTTAACAAGTAAGCCCAAAAATGACTGCTACATCACTAGTTCGAGTCTCTTCCGACACCCTACAGTGTCCATTTTTTAGCCCACTGGTCACTCTCTGTCTATGCACTGTATATTGCACTGTATCTATTTAGTGCAAAAGTACTTATCCAGTTATTTAAAAATAAAACAAACAAACTGACAACAGCCACAATGCTTATTGAGTTTACTAGTGGGGGTGAGATGAATTTTGAATATCGACCAATCAATGTTTTTGTCTGCTTCATTTGCAAGCAGTCCACTAGTGAACGTGTTGGCGTTTGTGTCGCATTAGAGTCATCTATGATCTATTGTTGCATTTTGCATGTTGACGTGTAAGGGCCGAATGTCCACTGGTATCACCAGTTGCGTTTTTTTCTTACCTTAGCGGTTCACTTGTAAGGTTTAAAATCGATTACTAGTTAAATAGGAAGGCAAAGAATGTCTACTGGTTATTAGTTGGGATCTTCCCAACGTTACTAGCTGACTAGTGAGGTACAAAATGTGATCTAGTGAACTAGAAAATACAAATATACCCACTTGTGGCACTAGTTGTTTTGATCTCACTTGTTAACTAGTGAATCACTTGGTTTCTCTCCTATTATTATTAGCGACAATGCACCAGTCTCCCTCACCCTACAAGTTGATTATACCTTTAAACCTTTACCTGGACATGGAGTTTGACAAAATTATAAGAAGAGATTTTTGGAAATAAATGACTCTCCAGACTTATCTCCATCTCTTCTCTGGGAAGCTGGAAAAGCGGTAATTAGAGGTAAAATGATATCATATTCATCTTATAAAAAGAAACAGGATCAAAAATTAGAAAAAAGACCTGGAAGATCAAATTTAACAACTGACGGATAAATATGCAATACACCCAAATAACCAAATATGGACTGACTTACAAAATACAAAAATACAGTTAGATGATATGTTATCCAAAAAGACAGAGTTTATAATACAACAATTGAGATACAACAACTTTGAATATAGTAACAAATCAGGTAAATTTCTTGCAAACCAACTTCAACGCAAAATCTCTTACAAAAGCTATTAAAGGAACAACTGGTGAATGCACACAATCACCAGAAGAAATTCATCACAATTTTTATCACTATTATCGCAACCTATACTCAGAAACTAACAAGCCTAACCCTGAGCATATTGAGGCATTCCTCAGTAGCTTAAATTCACCTCAGTTATCTACTGAATATAAAGATATGTTAGATGCGCCACTCACTATAAACGAGCTGTACAGTGCTCGAGATAGTATGCCTAATGGCAGAGCACCTGGCCCGGATGGTTATCCGGCTATATTTTTTAAGCACTTCTGGTTAATGCTTGCTCCATTATTCTTAAGAGTAGTAACAGAAATTAAAACTGTTACGGTTACGTACATTCACACATGAATACAGCAGCAATTAAACTTTTATTAAAGCCAGAAAAAGACCCTACCCTTCTATCAAGTTCCCGTCCGATTTCACAAATTAACATTGATATTAAAATTATCGCTAAGGCCTTCACATCTAGACTAGAAACAGTAATCTTGACAATAATTCATAGCGACCAAACAGGCTTTATTAAAGGTCGTCATTCTACTAATAATATTAGGAGGCTCTTTAACCTTATTAGCATGTCACAGCGGCATGATAAAAAGGCTATTTATTAAATCGTTAGCTAGTTATTATATCTCTGGATGCAGAAAAAGCCTTCAACAAAGTTAACTGGTCCTTCCTCTTTGCTTTTTTTAAATAAATTTGGCTTTGGGAAGTCATTTATTCACTGGGTGTCAGTATGATATGATTCTCCTAAAGCTACAGTTACTAAAAATGGGATTACATCTCAGAGTTTTACTCTACAGAGAGGCACAAGACAGGGATGCCCACTGTCCCCTTTATTATTTGCGATATTTATTGAGCTGCTTGCATTAGCTATACGCCAGGATAAAAGGATCCAAGGAATTCACTCAGGTGTAATAGAATAAAATAAATATCTATATGCCGATTATATTTTACTTTATTTAGAAAAACCTGCTATCTCGTTAGGGGAAGTATTTAATTTATAACTAAATTCTCACATTTATCAGATTATTCTATTAACTGGACAAAATCAACACTATTACCTATTACAGAAAATTCATGGAACCCTGCAAGCCAGGACCCACACTACTCATTTCCTATAGTTAATTTAAAATACTTAGGCATACAAATCTCACCTAACTTAACTGATTTAATTCATTTAAACTTCACTCCACTTCTGGATAGCATTCACAGTGACCTGGAGCGCTTGAATAATCTTCCTATTTCTCTAATAGGATGAATAGCCACCATTAAAATAAAAGTTTTACCAAAAATACATTATTTTTTCTCAACGATTCCATTCGCACCTACCTCTAACTGGTTTTAGTCGTTGGACTCGGCCGTTACAAAATTCTACTGCAATAAAACAAATCAAAAAATTGTCCATCTACTCTTCAGAAAACTAAATCCAAAGGAGGTCTAGAGGCGCCAAATTGTATGCACTACTGTATAGCTAACCAGCAACAATATATAATTTTATTAATTTATAAAACCCAACAGAGATAGCAACTGTTGGTTGGAACTAGAACAGAAGGATTGTAATAACCTCAGACTTTTAGATTTACTTTTATTGCTATATCGATTAAGCGACACAATTGTTTTAAAAACCCAATGATTTCCGCCACCCTGACCGCCTGGTGGAAGGCACTAGAAATGACAAAAACCCAATTGCGGGCTTTCTCCCATATGGCAAAACCCCGACTTTCAATTTAACAACCAATCGTTTTATTTAGGTGTATGGGAGCAGAAAGGAATTACACATCTCCACCATCTTTTCTCAGATAATGTTTATATCATATACATCTTTGCTCCAAAAATACAAAGTAAAAAACTGAATTTTTTTTACATTATCTCCAAGTTGAAAAAATGATAAAGAAACAAATGTCAACACTTCGGGGTACGCTCCAACCGCCTGTTTTAGCTAATAGATATTACAAAGTTTTCTCTGATAACAACAAAAAAACTCTCAAAAATATATGTTACTTTCGTATACAGATAAAATGTCTTTACCCATCTCGAAATGGGAAACAGACTTGTCTATAGCTCCGGAATTTTACTTTTAGATTCAAGTTTGTGAAAACGAATTAAAATGACAAAACACACAAATTTACAACTTATCCAATATCTCTTGGGGAGTGCTGCGTTATGGTGCCCTCCCTGGTGTTCGGCGCGGTCCGTCGCTCTGTGCCAGGCGACGCGCTGTGCCAGGCGACGCGCTGTGCCAGGCGACGCGTTTCGGGGCGGGTGGGCCTCCGGGGTGCCCCGTGGTTCCCTCTCCCTTCCCCCTTGCCTGGGCTGGGTTGTGGTGGGTGGCGGGTGATGGTGGGGGGAGTCGTGGGGTGAGCGGGGGCTGTGGGCCGGTGGGGTGCCTGGTGGGCCTGCCGTGCTCCGTTCTGCTGCGTTGGGCTTGGGGCGCGGGCCGTGTTGGGGTGGGGGGCGCTCCGGGCTCCTGGGTATGCTCTGTTATGGTGCCCTCCCTGGTGTCTTGGGCGGCGCCGCGGTTCGGGGCAGGTGGGCCTCTGGGTTGCCCCGTGGTTCCCTCTCCCTTCCGCCTTGCCTCGGCTGGGTTGTGGTAGGTGGGGGTGGGGGGTAGCCCGGGCTGTGGGCCGCTGAGATGCCTGGTGGGCCTCCTGTGCCCTGTTCTGCTGCTTGGGGCGTGGGCCGTGTTGGAGTGGGGGGCGCTCCGGGCTACTGGGTTTGCTCTCTGGCCGGTGGCCCCTGCAGGGCCCGGGGGTTGTGCTTGGTCTGTCCTGACAGGGGTCGACGGCTCCCCTCTTTGGTGGAGATTTTCATGCATGCCAGATCCACCACAACAGCATCTATCGAAACTCAGACACAATCTGCTTCTTCCTCTGGTCATTGAATTGGTGGAGGCTGATGTCTGTGGATCTCACTCTACTTTATCTATCCTTCTTTCCTTTCCTCAGTCTTTCCTTTGCTCTCTTGAGATCTCCCTAATTTGTTGGAATTTAGATGTTTCTGGGGTTCGTGAAATATTCTGGTTGGTAACCTGGTGGGGAGTAGGTGATGTCTGGTCGGTGCTGGATTTCACTTTTCTTTCTTTTCTTTGATCCTTTCTCGGTTCTCCTGACAACTTCACAACTCTAGCGGGATTCTGAAGTATTCGGTTTAGGTGAACGGTATGGAATTTTTAATAGGTTTTAGGTGAATTAATGAGCACACACTCACACGCACGCACATGTGCACACACGCACCCGCACACACTCACGCACATACAAAAAAAAGAGAGAGAGAGCAATGATGATGAATCGGTAAGATTACCGAATAAACAAAACTGAGTCCTCTCTCTCTCTTTCTCTCTCTCTCTCTCAAAAAATAGACTTGCATAAATGCTTTTGTGTTATAATTTACAGCAAGTAGGTTAGCACACACATTTTCCTTCTGTATTTAATTCACATGATGCATGTTAGAACAAACCACAAATAAAATAAGTGAATAAACAACACTGTGGATATATTTGTGGTGTTTGCTTGTATTGGCTTCGGCAAAGTGGACAAAAACTACAGTGTATTCTTCCCATCGCCTTTGTAAATACAATCATGTGATCTAGTGGTTAGTATGAATTACAATATGTAATTTGGTATTTAGGTTTATCTAGTTAAGAGTAGACACAATGTCACTCACAAAATACATAATAAAAGAACTGCTCCCCAATTCTCATCACTTTTCCAATGATGGACATTTTTCTTGTGCATCTGTATGTCACATAAAGATTTTAATGTTTCTGATTAATTGATGTGGGTTTGCCTCAGCTCCACTGCGAAATGGGACCTTGTACGCCTGCTGTATAATTTAGACGTTAAAAGCATGTCAACTCAATTACACGGGATTTACTAGAAACTTGATGCAACATCCTGCCATCTGAAGATTATCATCTCAGCCAAGGACTGTCCTTTTCAAAAGCTAAGCTTTGATAATTTCGATCGCGGTTTTATGAAAACTTCAAAGAAAACAAATGTCATGCTTCATTTAGTTCACGTTAATCTGAATGTATTTCATTGTATTGGTTAATTTTGACACAAATCAACTATTAGTTACAAATAGATTTCTAATTAACATTTGTTTTATGCATTAAGCAGAAGAGTGAAACTCCCCCATGTGGCTGAGTAAGGCACTTAAATTGTCAAACTGCTGCTGGGAAAGTTAGCTACAGCTCCACTATTTTAAAGAAGGTTGAATCTCTGTCAGCGTGGAAGTATACACCGCCACTGACTGTAAACACGTGTGTGTAGACCAACACAATTAAAAATGAATTCATGTTGAGATGTTTTATTGAGATTTTCAATTAACAGTATAGGCCAAAAACAAACATTGCCATTCAAACCACATCATGGCATCAAAGGACTTCAAATATCATTAGATATTTCATAAAAGATCACATTTGGGTTGAGAGATCAGGGTTTAAGATATGTTGTGCCAATGGTGTACTTGTCATTAATTTGGAAGTAGCTTTAGGAGAAGATGGGAAGTTCCGGCACATGCACCTGGTGTTTGGTTTCCAGGCAGCAGGAAAGGGAGTGTTGTAGTGGGAGAGCAGGGCAGGCAGAGAAGACATAATCATATACAACAAGAAATGATCAGGAATCATTGAATTGGCTCCTTGCAGAGGACGATTTCAAGCTCTCCGCGGTACAGCTTCCCTCCATCAGACAGGCTCATGATGCTCTGCTTGTAGCTTGTCAGGTTCTTCAAGTCTGCCTCCTGGAGGACAAGGGGTGGTATGACAGGTCATGTATGATTGCATGAGTGCATTTCCTGCCACCAAATAAAGACATTGGTCAAGTTACTGTATACACAAAATGAGAGCTGAATAGTAAATTTCATTTTTTAAAGAATATTTTCATTTGGCATCTTATCTATTTTTGTCTTATAGAACTTTTGTATTTAGCTTTTCATATATACACTTATAAAGAAGAATGCGTGAGACCAGAATGGATTACATCCAAGAGTTACTGCTGAACTTTTCTTATCTATTGTAATTATCATCAGAATTCATATCATAAACTTAATTCACAACAATCATGTTAATTTTCTGTTAAATATAGGTGTGGGTGACAAAAGCATATTTGTGAGTTTTATTTGTGATTTTTTTTTTTTTATTCAATTCTTTACCGGTTTGTCAAAATATGTGAAACCAGCATGTGGCGTAAAAAAAAAAAATGTTGAGCAATGCTACTCTAATGGGCAAAATATCAAAAGCAGATACACTTGCACACACACTATACTCTCAATTTTCACCACCTTTTTTTAAAAGTAGTCCAGAAAAATATCCTGTTTTAGAAATGGTGACATGTAAGAAAATATGTCATTTGTACTTGCTCACAATAAAAAAATTATCATGTTCTTGATTAAGACCAGTTTGTAGTTATTGCTGGTATCACAAGTAGCCTGAATTAATGTAAAATGTATGTATCATGCGACAAACATACAATATAAATAATATGTTACAAAACAATACGTAGTGAACAAAAAATTGTGGAAAACAGTCTGGTTAGACCTCAATATTGTTTTAGGCCGAATCTTAAAACTATTTGACCCCATCCTTGTGTTTTAACTTACGTTAAAATGAACTACCAGCCTAGCTTCTAGTTCAGTTTTAACTAGATCATGTAGATCCACCACGGGGATCAAACCCATGCTGCGATTAAGTCTCTGGTGTATAAGTGCAGAGCGCTTCCCGTGAGCTAAAGTTCTGAAGGATTATTTTCTTGGCAAGGCCCGCCCTACTCTGCCTCCGATTGGCTCATCAGTCCTCATGCCTCAAGTTAGCCCCAGTCAATTAAATGGTACTCCATTTATATTAGTGTTGTTTCTATACCGTTTTTTGGCCTTCGATACCGATCCCGAGACCCAGCTTTGCAGTATCGGCCGATGCCGATACCATACCGATACCTACGTTTTTTTTTCTTCTTCTTAACATGAAAAAGCTGTCCTGCCATTGGTTCAGAGTATTCAAGGGCCAATATGATATCTTAGCTCGGCATGCAGTGAACATTCAGTTTCAGATTCAGTTTAGCGAATGTTTAACACACTTTGCGACCTTGAACAAACCCTGATGAGAAAGATACTTTTGCAAACTCCCCCTTCCAACCCTACTCCCCCTCTGTGGGCTTCTCCAAAGCTCTTGACTCACAGTCTTGTTTGTCAGGCAAAGGTCTCGTAGCAGCGCATCCAACTCTTGCTCGTCAATGTAGCCATTCCCATCCTGAAACAAAGCAAGAGAATATGTGCTGCTTTAATCCTTGACTTCCATATATTTTCAAAGTACTGTTCGTTGGATAAAGTCCATTAATTATTTCTCACGACACTGAATGCATAACAGCAAACAAGCACATACAAAGATAATCTTTGGAGTTTCTTGACTGAAATGTACCACATCTTGGAAAAAAGAGAACTTTGTACTTGGCTTTGAGGACACAGACATCTGGTCAAGCACAGTCGTGTGAAGCACTCGGCCATCATCGCGTGCCACTTGACACTTACTAGGACTCTTGCTGTGAGCTTTGTTCGAGTTTAACTGACCAGACACACGGCGCTTCTGTTACAGAACCAGTGGCAGCAGCCGTCTGTGCTCCTCAAGCAGCACTTACATCAGGATGATGACACTAATTACACACCATTTGTCCCCCCCCCCCAACACGCACACACAGTTATCGATTCACACTTCTGGCATGCAAGCACAACCTGACGATGTTGGATGACAACTTCAGATTGGTGGCGGTAGATTAAGTGGACAAACATGGACAGGTTCATTTTTATACGAGGATCATTTTAAATTGAACTGTCACCACTTTCCCACAAAAGTGAGCTTGGAATTTATTTTGTACATGAAGAATGTAGTTGTATAGGTGGCCCTATTATTGTATTGCTTTGCTTGATTGCACTCAAACGCAGCGGGGGTGCAATGCTGTGCCAGCATGTGTATGCCTACTGTTATTGGGAAAACTTAAAAATCCGTCATTCTGAGTTTTGCTATTCAGAGTATAGTTTCCGAAACTGTAGTAGGGGCCTGGAAAAAGTCTGATTGATGGGATGATGAGGTTCCAAAAGCCTGTGATTACTGATGCAGGGTAACTGCGTCACCTTGTAAACTAATCAGTTCAACTCCTATTACTTACTCCAAATAAAAGAACAGCTTTTGATTTTCTGTGCAGTAAAATTAAATTGTGTTTCGCAACCTACCTTGTCGTAGAATGTGAAGATTGCGTTGAACTGCTCACTGGTCATCTTGACACCCTTTAAAAATAAAAAGATGATTTCTACTTTCACTTCAAGGTCAAAATGATCGAACTAATCGATATACATAGAAACCATTTTCCATTTGTTATTTGCTGAACCCTACCTGGAATTTGAGCAAGAAATTCTCCTGAACAGGTAGAAGTCTGGGAGAGTGGTAAATTTAATCAGTGGACACAAAATAGTTTTCATTTATATCAAGATACAGACAATGGGTTTCAACCTAAACATTACCCGAGGGAAGCAAAATTGCACATTACCTTGCCATCTCTGAAAGGCCCAGTTTTCCATCTCCATTGAGATCAAACATCCGGAGCTACAAAGCCAAGCAGAGACGGGAAGAGGCAGAGGCAGAGGCAGAGGCAGATGAGAATGGCAGCTTATTCATAGGTTAATGCAGTCAGCATGATATAACGTTGAGCAATAGAACAATGGATGCAGTTAAGTCTAACTTTTCAAATTGGAGCTACAACTTTGCACAGAAGGTCAATAAAGGGACAATCGACTAGTTCCTTCAAGGTGAGTGGAGACCCCCCCCACCCCCCCCTCCATCAAGCTAAATTGTTGTCCATATTTACAAATAGTCATCGTATTGTATTTAGATCGAGCTGAAAAACACCTACAATAATTCTTACAAACGCCTCACTCATCCCTGAAGTGAAGTAACAAAGTGAAGCCATGTGTGATCAGTAACCTGCTTCACCAAATCAGGTCAGGCCACCTCTGGGCCTCCAAGAAGTAGCAGATGTTAGCACAAAACCTGCAGGACACGAGCTGCCCAGACCACTCGTGCGCAAAATGGAAGTCCTCGGAGTAAAATGTACACAAACATCACCTTTCCTCTCACTTGACTTTTTATTTAGCTTAATTTGTTGTCTTTAAATAAACAAAAAATCTTCAGAATCAATTAAACTCAGCATCAACAACCGAATCATATTTTATACTGTACTTCCGGTTTTTCAAATGGTGTTTAATAGCTGTTTAATACACAAGCATAAAATCTGCGTGAAATAAATGTAAATGTTTGTTTTTAAGAGCATCCACACATGGGAACGAGCCTTACTATGGTCTGTGTGTACTCGTTAAGCTTGTGCTCGTCGTAGTGTCTGTTAGCCTTCTTCAAGAGGTCCGACAGAAAACCCTGAGCAACACACACACACAAAACAAAAATATTTCATTACCGCAGAATCAGTGCACATGAATCATTTGTGTAAAACTGTCTTGAAATAATGTTTACTAATTTGGTTTTATAACACATTAAAAGTGCAGTACATTGGAAACCATCAGGGCGAGTTAACCACTTTAAGTCTTTAATCATTACAAACATGTATAAAACTAACGGGCAGTAGATAAACTGGGATATGCATTTTTACTGTTGATTCTTTCTGTTATAAGAGTTTTGTGAAGTGATGGATGATGATGGATAGGTTAAAAAAATAAATGTGAAATAAATGCAGGGATACAGTTTAAGTCAACATAGAGATTCAAGAAAAAAACTGTTAAAGGAAACTAAAGTAGACGGTACGGGTTGTTTGCGTTACTGCGAAAGCCACAGTTTCACTTCTGATGCCTACAAGCTCATTTACATTTTTAAAAAGCATGGAAGGACCCACACTTCTTTTGCACCTTGCACGTTGGAAATGTGATCCTATAACGACAAACAAGTTATGTAACCATGAGGTGACCGTGTTTACTCCCAGAGTGGGCCACTTTGCTTAACAAAATTTAAGGAAATGTTTTGATGGATGGTAGAAACGACACTGATTGCTTTTATTCTGGAAACTTCACCTGAAAAGAACGTCTTAGCTTCACTCAAACAAGTTTCTGTTCATCAAAATAGATTTATCTCCAGGAGTGAATCTCAAAATTTGGTGATGTAAACTTATTGACTGCAGACGATTTTCATCCAAGCATCCAAAATGATTTGCAAAAGTTATTGTATTTACAATGATGTCACTTTGTCCGTTGGTCATCTAAAAAGGTGTTCTGCATGTGATTGCTGTCTTTCTTCAATTGCAATATCATTGTGGTGGGTTCTTATGGCCAAGCCAAGTGAAAATGTTGAAATCAATCTTGAGATTAAAGACTTGTTTTTGAATGCAATCCTTTTGTTCCTCAACCACGCACAGCCATCTTTACTGCAAATATCAGATCAACTAAAATGTGGTTGAACCCAAAGGTCAAATGGCCATCATAGGGCAATGTCTAAGTGACGGAGCTACACTTCCTGTATGCCTTCTGCACTTTACCGCCGAGGTGCTATTGAGCAAGGTCGCCAACAAAATGCTTCTTGAGCATTCATTAAAACTCACCCCAAATGGTGTGTGCTGGCTGTGTTCACCGTAAACAAGGTTAAATACATTACATGAATTAAATGCTGAAGCACAATTTTGTGCAGCCCATGCAATAATTTATGCATACAGTTGTGCTAATAAATTTACATGACCAATAGTGTGTGCGTGTGTGTGACTTCACAACCAATCAGCTGTGATGATTTCTCAGATTGTACTTCTTAATTAATTGCTTATTCATTCATTCTGTAGTTTTACGTGAGATAGAAATGTTGGATATGCCTATTCACAAGACAATTGGACTTTTTGAAAGGTGATGTTATCAGACAGAATTACATCTTTTAATGTCTCCAATGAGTTCCGAAAAAGCCATTTAAAGAGAATGTGCAACGTCAGTGAAATGTTATTCTGGTGAAAATGTACGGTAGAAAACCAATCTTTCATGCTTGTTTGAATTTGTTACTGTGTGAACCCCTATGGCAGGCGTGTCCAAACTATGGCCCGGGGGCCATTTGTGGTCCGCTGACCATTTTAAGCGGCCCGCGGCATGCACTAAAAATTACATTTGATACTAATAAATTTGTTTTGTATACTGTAGATTTTTTTTTTTTGAAATAGGTAAATTAACTATTTATAATTATGCAAGCGTCAACATTTCTCTTCATGTACAAACCCAATTCCCAAAAAGTTGGGACACTATACAAATTGTGAATAAAAACTGAATGCAATTATGTGGAAGTTCCAAATTTCAATATTTTGTTCATTTTAAGGGAACAAATATGTTGATTGTAAATTTCATGGTGCCAACAAATCCAAAAAAAAGTTGGGACATGTAGCAATAAGAGGCTGGAAAAGTCAATTGCATTCATAAAAAACAAAACAGCTGGAGGTCCATTGGTAACTTGATTGGAGTGTAAAAAGAGCTTCTCGGAGTGGCAGTGTCTCTCAGAAGCGAAGATAGATAGAGAATCACCAATTTCTCCAATGTTGCGCAGAAAGATAGTGGCAAAATATCAGAAAGGTGTTTACCAGCAAAAAATTGCAAAAAGGTTGAAGTAATCATCATTTACAGTGCATAACATCATCCAAAGATTCAGAGAATCTGGAACAATTTCTGTGTGTAAGGGTCAAGGGCGAAAAATCCTACTGGATGCCCATGATCTTCGGGCCCTTAAACGGCACTGCACCGCAAACAGGAATGTTTACTGTAAGGGAACTCACAGAAAGGGCTCAGCAATACTTCCAGAAAACATTGAACACAATCCACCGTGCCAGCCGGCGTTGCCAGATGAAACACGACAGTACAAAGAAGCCATTTCTAAAGCAGACCAAGAAGCGGAGGCGTTTCTCTGGGCCAGGGGTTATTTAAAATGGAGTGTGGCAAAATGGAAACCTGTTTTGTGGTCAGACGAGTCATGATTGGAAGTTCTTTGTGGAAAACTGGGGCGCTATATCATACTGACTAAAAAGGACAAGGACAACCCAAGTTGTTATCAGCACTCAGTTTATAAGCCTGCATCTGTGATGGTATCATGAGTGCGTGTGGGCAGCTTCCACATCTGGAAAGGCATCGTCAATGCAGAAAGGTATATTCAGATTGGAGAACAACATATGCTCCCATCCAGGCATCATCACTTTCAGAGAAGATCTCGCATTTCTCAACACGATAATGCCAGACCACATGCAGCACCAATTGCAACATCATGGCTGGCTTTTTCACTTCTCGAGCACATTTGGCGCATCATAAAGGGGAAGGTGCAACAAAGAAAGCCCAAGACAGTTGAACAGTACGAGAGACGCGTGTTAGACAAGAATGGGACAGCATTCCTATTTCTAAACTTGAGAAACTCGTCTCCTTGATCCCCAGACGTTTGCAGACTGTTGTAAGAAGAAGATGGGATGCCTCACAGTAGTGAAAACGGCCTTGTCCCAACTTTTTTTTTAGATTTGTTGACACCATGGAATTTAAAATCATCATAGTTTTCCCTTAAAATGATATATTATCTTAGTTTAAACTTTTGACCTGTTCTATGTTCTATTCTGAATAAAATATTCAAATGTTGCACTTCCACATAATTGCATTCAGTTTTTATTCACAATTTGTATAGTGTCTCAACATTTTGGGAATTAGGTTTGTAATACTGTGGTGCATAAATATATTGTTTACATGCAAAAATTATTTCCTACACTTTCTGCTCTGCTTCTAGGTCCAAATAGTGAATATATCCCATGAATGATTTCCAAGTAACTGCTTTAAAATTTGTTAGTTTATGATAGATTGCTCCTGTTTCTCGACCACCCCAAAATCTTGTAAAATCCTAAACTATTTACCTCATAGAAAATTGTTCCAACTCGATCCGACTTTACGACAGTGATTTATACACTGATCCCAACGTTGGATTGGTGTATCTAGGCATTTATTAGCACAATTGTACGTGTGTGTGTGTGTGTGTGTGCACGCGCGTGCGCGTGCGCGTGCGCATGCATGCATGCATGCGTTCATGTATATGCAAACCTCATGTATACACTTAAACAGCCCTCAGATCCCAACTAGATAAGCACCAGCATCTGATGACAAACTAAAGGGGTAATTATGAGTTTGCTAACACAAATAAATGTAGGAGATTGTTTCTGCAACATGCAGTTCACTCTTTTTATTGGTGTGCACCATTTAAAAATTAGTCGGTAAGACAGCAGTAACCATTAACAAATGCATACAAATCAAAACTCGGAGTTCATTAGCAAAAATAATAATACACAATAGAGATAAACAAACAATGGTTTGAATATCGCAGGCGTTGGGCGAAATCCAGCCCCTTATGTCACAATTTGTAAATGTAATCTATACTATTGGTCAGTCAACACATTTGTGTAATTTTAACAAGCCAATTGTCCAAATGTGGAAAATGGCTTGCACTCTTTCACAACGCAATGTCAATGGTTGAATAAAAATGCCATTTTTGGGGTCTCCTGAAAAGTGATGATGATGAAGGAGGAGGATTCCGCCCAACACCAGCGATGAAAAAGAGGGATTGGTTATTACAATTTGTGCTCAGAAGATTCAGTGGATGAGGGGGAGGAGAAAAGACAAAATCAAAAATGACAATTCACAAGTTAAACATGTTTTTTTGTAATGGTAACGGCATTTCCGTCATTTAAGACGCTGTTGCTTGATTGGTAATTTTGTTCAAATCAAATTCAAACCTTCAATTCGTTGGCTTCAATGTAGCCGCTGCGGTCTGTATCGTATCGACGCCATGCCTGAAAGAAATGGGAAAAGCAAAAAAAATAAAATACACTTTTATATTTTGTTTCCAAGTTTGAACTCTAATACACAGACAAAGGAAGCAAGGGACAGAAGGATACGAGCAAGGAAAAGATGGTCCCTTTAATGAATGTTTTAATCTAGCAGCTGTCCATGTCCAAAGAAGGACTCCTTGTCAAAGATGGATGGTCCTCCCCCTTTTTTCATCTCCCCGTCGCTCCCCTTCTCGTTTGCTTGGCTCTGCAGAGAGGAGCTCGCAGTGGTGTTATCAATTATACATGACCCTGAAAATAGAAGGTCCTGCTTTCTCATTCTAACCCTTTAAAATCTCTTTGCTCACTTCCTTCTCTACACACCCTTCAACAAAGACCGATTAATCCTCCTTTCTTGTTTTATGTTCTCCAACTCTGGCGTTCGGCTTCCCAGCATCGACATTTCATTACGTTTCCTCTGTGACGGTTTGCAGCTACCCATCCGTTGTATCCTCCAGACATTCTCCTTTCTTTGCCCTCCTTCTCTCATTTCATAATTTTCTTTGAATGGCACTGGAGAGAAGGACACATTTTCCCCTTGTATGCAATTGGTTCATTCTTTTATTGCTGCAAATCTAACAGGAAATCTGCCATATTCTTATCTTCATCGGGGATTTGGTGGAATAATTATTTCATATTCCATGTAGCTTTCAAGGCCATGAGTACAGCTCTGTGTTATTTCTACAATCATTCATTATTCATACTGCACACAGCACCAAAGGTATTTTACCAAACTTGGGATTATTAAATAGATTTCATACATTTGCTATAAATAATTATTTTCTGAAATGCCTGTATTAAAGTATGTTGTCCCACCACCATAAAAAGACTGTGAAAGAAGGTTAATGCCATGCTATTAATGTTTTAGGGCACAACTGTTTTGCATTGAGCTTGTGATGGAGATTTACCAGTCACATGGTTCATCCACCAAAATTTGCATTTACTTCTTTACATGTTTGAACCTGAAACCTGACAGGAAGTGGGTTCAGACAAAACATTGGGATTTGTTTGCTGTGCTTGATAGCCCTGTCTCAAGCCTCTGCAATAAGAAGTAAATCTAGATAGAACCCTTTTCCTTCTGTTTATATAAATGTCAAAAGCTGATTAGCCAAATCCTTTCATCATGCGCTCCAGGCAGGTCAGAGGATAATCTGATGATTTATTTTAAGGCAACATTTGTAAAATGACATTTTAGGGGCTGCATGAAGTGATCACTTTTCGCTACAGCTGAACAGCTTATTATTGACAATTATGACTGACGAGGCTGAGGACTGTTTGCAGAACTTTGGGCAAAGGTCCTCTCAAATAGTTTTTCATTGAGAAATACAGTATTGCTTATTTGACATTTTTCTTACTTTTACATTTATTTATTTGTTTGTTTGTTTATGCTCTGAAAGTGCTTCATAATAAATTTAGGTTATTTGATATATCATACATTCATACAGCAAGTTACCAGTAATTAACTTGCAGTACATGTAAAGCCAGGAAAATGTGGACTGTTACATTACGTTTTAATAACAAAAGTAAGCCTTCAAGCCAAGTCTTGTTGAGAAGGCACAACATAAGAAGATATAAGTAATAATACAAATAATATTTACCGCCATGAACTCAGCACTGGAACTGACAAATTGTCTGAAGCAGAGCAAGAAGTTCTCTTCAGTGGGAAGAATCTGGGCCAGCTACAGAGATAGAATGAAAGAGAAATTGGAGAGATGAGAACAAATGATAGCACAGTATTAAGTGATGGCGGCTGGAAAACTTTTTGACTGTTAAGTTGTAAAATCCTACATAAATAATATACCATAACCTGCGGAAGCCCAAGGTGGATCTTGTTTTATTCAAGTGTTTGCATGTTTAAACTTACAAATTACTATTCCTTTGAAAAAGGCATTATCGCAAAATGGTTGCTATACAAAATGGGTGCTTTTGATTGACATTTCTTCACTTTGATTACCAGTATAGTAGCATGTTCTGGGGTCTCCACATGAGTGAATATTGAAATAATTAAACTAAGTCTATAAACCCAAATGTATACCCTTGAAACACATTATTGTAGCACTTACTGAATTTAGTCAACATCTATTCAGAACTGAGTTATTATTTAAATGAGGAGTTGATATCTTCTCAGTCTTAGTTCTACTGGACCCGAGCACTGCCTTTAAGTCAACTATGTGATCTTATCACAGAGATTCAAATGCTGGGTGTGAATATTTGGTAATGCTATAAACTGGTTGAAGTCCTATCTCAAGGACAGGATGTACTTTTTGTTAAAAATGGAAACCGTGTGTCAGACCAAGTGGCTATGACCTGTGGGGCTCCTCAGGAGTCAATCCTGGGACCCCCGATTGTTCAATCTCTAAATGTTCCTTTTAGACCAACTATTGCGCATCATATAAATTGTCCTCCAACAACTATGTGAATGTTACTACATGTCACTGATGGCAGGTGAACATGGGCCTGTAGATTCACCCTGTCACGGCAGAACAGATCAGTGTCTGAATACAAAACAATTGCCTCCAGCTAATTTCAACCAAAAATTAAATCATTGTTTATGGCCCACAGAAACAAAGAGGATGTGTTATCAGTCACGTTGAGACACTCTCGCTTAAACATAATAATCAAGTTAGAAACCTCGGTGGTATATTGGACTTGATCTTGGATTTTAACCGCCATATAGAATCAATACCATCATCAGCTTTTTAAGATCTCAAAAACATTCCCCAGATCAAGAAATACTATCTAAATTGACTTAAAGAGACTAATTATTTTTTCTTTTCTTTTTTTTTAAATCTCCAGCAGGTTAGACCAACGGCGACCAAGGGATGCCATCAAGCTGAAGAAGGAGTTTTAATTAAAACGGCTCCTGTCGACAGCACCCTGGAAAATTAGAAAGATTCTCCTTCACCGGAAATGAGGGTGTGGTCAATTTAACACTCAAGGTAGTGCTACTCAAGCTACACCCAACATCCACCCCAACTCTCAAGGAAATTTACTCTGATAACTTTTTATCCTGACGCTGCTTACTGCTATTGCTATCTATAGCAAGAAGCTGATGTTGCTAAAAATAAAGTAAATACTGTATTTAAAAATATAGTTTGTGTAATTATTTTTGTTGTGTGTTTACTTTTACAGCAAACTCCAATTGGGGTGTTATTGAACAGCTTAAAGGAGAATTGTGGAATTTGTACTCATGACTGCCATCTCTGGCCTAAAGTGTAACTACAGCCTCTGTGTCAAGCTCGTGCATGGTGCACGTGGGAGGGAGTACGTACTCGAATAAACTTTTTTTTTTTTCAGTTTTCTTGGAGTCGGAGCTGGACTTTGGGCTGTGCTTGAACCTCATGTTTTTTTATTCCAATTTACATCTCAATTGTGTCATACGCCAATGCTACATGTTTGCGGGGACGAACATGAGAAGCGAAAATCGAATCACAATTTACTTTTGATTAATTGCACATTCCAACACACAACTGCTACTATGACAATTCACTGCAATGCATTAAGCATTTCTGGTGGAAAGGTCAGATAAAACACACAGTCAATATATTGACAAGCAACTGAGATGCCACCTGACTGAAAAAATGACTTCTATTGTTAGATGTGTGATGAGCTAAGGTTGTGTAGATATATTCAATAGTTCAGTGCAAGTACATTTCCAGGTTGAAACGCCATCAAAGGTTTTTACTTTCTAAAGATGAGGAGTTACTGCAGCGCCAGCTCAGTGGCCTAGTGGAGTGTCCGCCCTGAGACTCGGAGGTCATGGGTTCAGTCCCCGGCCAGGTCATACCAAAGACTATAAAATTGGGACCCATTTGCCTCCCTGCTTGACACTCAGAATTAAGGGTTGGAATTGGGGGGTTAGATCACCAAATGATTCCCGAGCGCGGCTCCTGCTGTTTCTCACCGCTCCCTCAGGGGATGGGTCAAATACAGAGGAAGAATTTCGCTTAGGTGGGTGTAACAGTCAATGATACTTTAACCTTCACTCCTGCTGTGTGCCACACGCAGATTTTTGGTTTTGAGTTTTTACACGTTTCCCAGTGAGCCAGGCCAGAACTACAAAGGTGACGTAAAGTTAATATCCTCAGAGACAATTTTGCCATCACAACAGATGTAAGAGTCAGTCAACAGCAGTTAACGTGCCGTCTCCCTATTCACTCCTGCTAATTTGCTCGGGCCAAGCCAGCTGCTTCCATCACGAAGCTCGAGAAACTCAAGCCAATCAAATCAGTTATCAGTGCCACAGATGTTTGTTATCTAATGAGGGGAGGGGTATATTTTATCCAGAAAGTGTTGATAATCTCCCATGATTAATAATAATAAAGACACATTTGAATCTACGAAATTATTAAATGAACCAATTCTTAATAAAAGACGCTTACTTGCTGTTGGTCACACATGAGAAAGGTCTAAAAATGATCTTCAGGAGCATTTAATGTTTCAGTTGTATGTGCCAGTTTCATTTTTCAATGAAAAGTCCTATGCATCATAACAAGGATCCACCCAGTCTGTGTCTTACCTCTGACATCTCAATTCTTCCATCTTTGTTCTTGTCAAACTTCTGCATGAAATCCTTCATCTTTTCTCTGAATGTTGGGTTTGAAGGGTCCTACAAACATAACATACATACCGTTATGAAGTAAAAATCAAATGTAAGTGCATGCGTAGAATGTGTTGAACGTCTACTTGACTCACCACGCCTGCTCCTATCCGGGCGGATCCCAACTCCCGAAAGAAATTCTCCAACTCCTTCCCTTCTATATAACCATTGCCTTGTAGAGACAAGGGACAGAAAAAGACACAATTGACTGAAATTCAATTTTAATTTAAAGGGGTTCACAAAACTCTGTCATTTACCATTAAGGAATTTCTGCCATTCAAAGTAGACCACATCCATTTTCAGGTGAATCAAATGTACTTGACTAAATATAACCATACAACCATGTGAACCTTTTGTAAAGCGCTTTAAGCACCAATATTATTCTTATTATTAATATTAATATTTTTTACTACTACAATAATAATAATAATAACAATAATAATAACGATAATAATAATATATAGCATATTATTATTATTATTATTGTTATATGTTATATATTATTATTATTATTATTATTATTATTATTATTACCATACTTTTTTTTTGCTAATGTTTGAATAAAGTGCATTGCATGAAAGCTACTGAACGCAAGAAAATTCTATTTTAAATCGCTATTGTCACCTGTTGATGAAAAATGAAACTGCACACTCCTTTCTTCACGTACACAATGCGCACATAACCTCACGTCCGCAGACAGAGGTAGGGAAATTTGTGCCCAGAATCCAGTCTGAAAATGATTGGCCAATTGCTTGCAGGAGTTTCCATTGTGAACAGCTAAGGTGTCAATCTACGAATTAAAATATGTTTCAGCCATAAATGGTCAAATAAAAAGGGTATTGTAAAGATATTTTTGGGCAAACTGTTACAAAGAGCAGCTTTAAAGTCCAGTCTAGAAGTAATAAGGCATGGGTCACTTTTTCGAAGAGTGCTCGACAGAGGAATGACCTGATTTTGGTTAATAAGTGTGCAAAGAATGACTTCATATTCAAGATAAATCCCAGATTCCGGGCTTCCATCAAGATGGACCACAATTAATCACTTGTGTGTCAATTGTCATAGAATGTCTATTATTACAAATGCGAGAGTCATTCTTAATTACATTTTGACAGTTTTATTTCAAACCCATTACAGTCATGTATAAAGACAAAATCCTAAAAACTAACATTATCCAAATACTTTGAACCACACTGTATACTTTGCATGAAAACAGCTTTCCAGTCATGCAGATGCCTCTTCTGCACGGATAAGTCCAGAGTGTCTATTAAACATGAGCCTTTTACCAGTCACACTCTTCCTTCCCTTCTGGCTCAATAGATTAACCAATTAAATATCATAATGCAAAGTGATGACTGCACACACTGTCCAGCTATTTATGGAAAATCAGCTTCCTAAATTTTGAACGTGATGATCCATAGGTGGCTTTTATTATTCCAGAGGTATCGATGAAATCATCAGCAAGTGGACGGCAATGGGGAGCATTTTGAGCCAGTGTTTTTTTCATAACTGTGAAGTTAGTGAAGTTTAAATGTTTATAAGAGCCCGAGTACTTCATAATTGCCTTTACTCTTGTGAATTAGATGTTGTCCATCATGATTGCTGTCCTTTATCCATCCATCAATCCATGTTCTTGTCAGAACAGCTGTTGTCTATTGCTTCTGAATTTCACTGAGCAGGCCTACTTTACGTTATGCCTTATTTTTATTCTGAATGTGATGCTCCTTGGAGAAAAAAAAAGACATTCAGAAAGCAAATAATGGTGCTCCTTTTGTGAATGTGTGCCAACATCTTTTACCAAGCCCGTCGGATGACTGGACAGATGGCTCCAAACGATTTGACTAGCTGCTTCTATAAAGCCCTGGAAGGCAAGGCAGCACTGCCTCATTTAACATTAACAAAGATTATTATGCCATCTACTTCCTCTCCTCTTCCTCAAACTAATCATCTCGCGCTCTCATCTTCTCTTTCATTCTACTGACATTTAGCGGCTTTTTTCTATACTCAGACATTGTGTGCGTGTGTGTGCATGTGTGCGTGTGTGTGTATGGGGACATGTACTGTATGTGCTCCTTAGTGATGTTATCACAACTCATAAATGCTTTCTCCTGCTGCTTCCATAAGTAGGACAGCCTCCCTGCTATGAAGCCTCTCTCCTGTAGGTCTGACTGACATTTAGCTCTCTAGGGATAAATGACCTCAGAGACAATTAAAGCAAGTGCATTGTGGTTAAATACAAGGAAAGCAGCATGAGATGCCAATAACAAATGATTTTATGAATTCCCTAAGGAGCCATCATCTGTTCAATTGAAAGAAAGATAGAATCATATATCACTGTAAATGCATGTTTTAAAATATAAACAGCTCTTTCTTTCATTCAGCACAATCTATTTTTTTTTTATCTAAATATAGACTATTTGGTAAATTAAGAAGCACTTGTACCACAATAAGTAAAAAAACAAAAAAACAATTGTCTTTATTTTGAAACCATTTCTGCATAAGAAGTTTTATCTCCTCTAGGTTTTACCCCAGGGCCAGCTGTATTTCATTGTTTCAGATTTGTAATGTGTGCCTGGACATGTACCAATGGATGCCATATGCTTTATCCACAAGTTTGCCTATATTTTGAGCAACAATCAATACTAGGGTTATTTCCCTATCACCAGTGTTTACTTATTACTTTGAGGAGTCATTGATTGTATATCCGAAGGAAACTGAAATTATTAGGAGTAAAATTAAGGTGGTTGAAAGAGAAGAAGGAATATGTGGAAGTGAACAGACCCCACACAATCAGGGTGTACAACAACAACATGGGAAGAGTCTTTATATGTTCCAGAATGCCATCAAGCTGCCACACCTCCACCTCAGAGGATCATTGCACCGATGGGTTGACGTCAGACTATTGATTCTATTATTTGCCCATTCATGCTGATAAACATGGACGATGCAAATTGTGCAAGACTGGCTAAACGCAAATGGCCTGCCTGAAATGCAAAATAGTTTCTTGGATTACCACACGAAGAAGTGACATTCAGTCATGCCCTTCCCAAGTAGGATTTTAGATGTCTGTATAGGATTATTGGTATTAGGCTATAGTTTGATGCAAGGGGATAAAAAAATTGTTGTTATTGTTATTATTGTAATTTTGTCCTATTGTAATTTATTGGGTGTACCCCGCCTACTACCCGAAGTCAGCTGGGATAGGCTCCAGCGCCCCCCGCGACCCTTGTGAGGACAAGCAGTTAAGAAAATGGATGGATGGATGTAATTAAATGTTTTTCATTTTTTTACTCACCAATTTGTTTTTGTTGTTATTGTGCCACTGTTAAGCATTGTGTAACATTGTTTTGAAACCTGTTATGCAAATATAGTTAGTGTTCATACCATATTCCGTCTTCTGCGTTTTTACCACACCGGGCCAATGATTTGTAACATCCCAGAATGCATTGTACGTGAAGGTTTTTCCCCCCAAAAATTCAGAATTGTATACTACTACCCCATATTAATAATTTTCCACGAATATCAGACCAAATTTAATTTGAGCCTCAGAGGGTTAAAATCTGCATCAGCCAGCAAAGTAAAAGGTTTGCCAAACCACTAAGTATACATACATCCCATTAGTGGTGCAAAGGATCATCATTGATCCATGGTCGGTGCGGATCAGTCCACACGGTTCGGATCACGCCCGATCCGCGGATTGGTTGGTGGGGGAAAAAACTAAAACAAAGTGCGTAGTCGATACGATTCTGACATGTCAAGGAAGCTGAAACATACTCAACGTAACACGCTAAGCCTAGCTTCAAAATAAAGTTGACCAAATACTGTAATACATTGACGGCAATGCAAATAGCCTTAGTACACAGTTTTACTTTGAAGTTCGCCCACGTTGTGGCGTGAAAGCTAGCTTTACTTCACTTTTAGACGTTTCTTTGATTGACATTGTAGTTGCGACCAACATCACCACAACGCTATCTCAAACTCATATTCAATCGCTAATTTAGGACGCTAAAAAAACGCTAATTAATTATGCCATCATTGTATAATACAGCAAAAGTCTCCGACGTAAGTCACTAGGGGCTAGCTGTTAGCATTACAAATGTGCATGAGTGCGTGGCTGCCGGCTGGTAAGTAAGTTTGACAGCTGGTAACTAACTTACTTTAATTCGTTTTCAATATTCTGGACCAAGGCTACTTTGTAATTCACTCTCAGGAAGGAAATGTGCCTTAAATTGCACGATGAGGTATTTTCATTATTAAAAAAGAAAAAGAAAAAAAAAGATACATAGAACTTTGTCTTCATTTATTTTATAAAACACTTGTGCCCATTAAAAAAGAAAAACATTCAACTCAAAATGTCAAACTTAGCTGTTTAGATTATAGGAACACAAATTTAAGCCATTAAATTAATACCTTGTTATTTTACACATGAACCATGTAAAAATAAGAATGTTTCTGCTAGGGCCGACCGATTATATTTGGCTGCTTATCGCCCTTCAAACATCGGCCAAAACAATCGGCCAATTTGGCTAAATGGCCGATTTTTTTCCCCTTAAAACGTTATTGAAGAAATCCAAAGTTTCAGACGCTGTGGAAGTACCCTGAATGCACCATTTTGTTTGTCTAGCATTAGCAACTAACAAGTGTTTAATGTGTGTTATTCTGTTTTCCCTAAGCGTCTTTTAAGCTGTTTAATGACACCCCAGTTGGAGTTAACTATAAAACTAAACACACAACAATAATAACTTACATCCAATGTATATTTAAATACAAAACATGCTTCATTTTTAAAACATCGCTAGCCTAGCGCTAATGCTAAAATCGAAGGAAGGATCCCATTCAAATGCTAACAGGAAGTTAACTTCTGGAGTGTTTTTCCTTCAAATAACAAATATTCACACACAAATGCTGTGGAATCACATACCCACAGGTAAGATAACACTAGTTTCTGCCTCATATTGCACTTAAAAGTTGTGTTCCGAAATCCTGAAAATCCCGAAATTTGTATTGGCTTTCATAACTCAAAAGCTCCGTTTACGTGTTACTCTTCTTCTTTTTTTTTTGTCTCCTTGAAAATCCATGAAGTACTATTTATCTTTTTTTTCTTTTCTTTTTTTGGGCTGATCTGAAAAACAATCCGATCCGTGACTCAAATCCGTGATCCGATCCGAACCGTGACTTTGGTGATCCGTTACACCACTACATCCCAAAAGATTCTTGTTAAGACACCAAGCTTGAGTTTCTTATTCTAAAACTCTCCAAACCATAAGCAGTGGAACAAAAAAAATCATATTTTAAGGCTATGTAAAGAGCATTTTGCGTTCAAAGGAACTTGCAGTCCAGTAATTTTAAATGTTTGGTCTTGGCATGTGGGTGATTTTGATTCATATTCAAGATTTCATAGCCATCTTAACAAAAAGTGTTGACAGCAAAGGTACTATAATTAGCAGGAGGAAGTGCAGGTGTTTTTTTTTTTCAAGCTTTGAACGGAATGAATTAAAAAAAAACCTGACCGGGACAGCAGAGAAAGATGAGAAGGACGCAGCACACAGAGGAGCTACAAGACGCAGGCGCAATCCAGAAGAGATTTGATCCTGCACCAACAGGGGAATAGAAGTGGTTTCATCATCTCTGGATGCATCCTCCTATGTATTTTTAGCTACTAACTCTGTGATGTTTGTTCAATCTCAGCAAACAAATTAGCTCTCCTTTATTTCTGCTGAGCAAGAAGACACTCCCAGTAATGAGGGAAGAACTCACACACTGCAGCTAAATGTGTGGATGCGCTGGTCGCATTTGATTAGCAAAGTAGCTTTTTGCAAAGTACAATATATGTAAAAAGAAGGGGGAAAAATAGGACTCCAAAACCAAAACAGTGGTGATGCTGATATCCATAAACTCCAAGCAGAAGCTAGACAGCCCCTCATTCCACTTTCATTTCTCTGTGGAATAACTTTCAGCACAACAGCAGGCGTCGTCAAAACAAACTTCAGGATTATCACCCAGGGGAGTGTACATGCATGTAAAGCAGGTGAAATGGACATCTGCATGTGAGGTTCAAAAATAAGCAAAACATTAAAATTGCTCTAGTCAAATAGAAGATATTCACTGGACAATCACCCAGCCTGTTGACTCTTGACATTATTTTAATGTTTATTTGACAAAACGGGCAGCAAGCACTCTGGGTGCATGTTTTTCTTTACTTTCAAAAACCTTTATATGAGGATACCTGAAGAATCAAAATTGTCTATCTGTGAATGCAGGTGTGAATAGTTTATTGCTTGTAACCCCCCTCCCCTCCCCCGCTCCCCTTCCCGCAGTTTAAGTGATATATTGCCTCCATCCAGTGTCCTATCGATCACAAACACGCACACACACGTAGAAAGGGGAGGGGCGGTGGGGGTACTATTGATGAATTACAACATTGATAATTTCATGCTGACAGACACTGGATCAATAAAACCTATAGTTGGGAGAGATTTTTTTTTAACTGCATAAAGATGTCACCTGACACTGCACTTATTGACAAAATGTCACCAAGCATGCTTATGAATGGTAATGGAAACCAATCTAATCAACGTTCAAAAGCACTTTAATCCTAAACAATTATTTGCAATCTAACAAATCAAATTTTACGACTGTTAAAACCGTTGTTGAAATATATTGTATACTGTACTACATCACCCCCCCCCCCCACCCACAAACACACACACACTTTGATTATCTGAAACTAATTATGTGTTAAAATAAAGATAACAAAGCAATGAACACACTTGAACCAGTTTATGAAGACAATATTATCCATTACACAAATAATTGTGAAGGCTACTCTTTAAGTTATGCACACTTTCCCCTTCTATCACTGCATAACGATTGGCATTTTTCTCGCGTTGTCATTAAACCCTCATTAACAGCGTTAAAATCATCAGCAGTTGCCACCAAATGCAAAACAGCACAACTTAATTGGATGAAAACGGCCTCACCATCGGCATCAAAATGTTTCCAGATGTCGAGGAACTGGGACGCGGTGACTTCGGCCAGGTGCAGGTGAGGAGGCTGTGCTTTGTTGGCCATGATGCTGCGCGCGGATGCTGCACGTCTAGAGTCCGCTGCTAACTTTTCTGTGGCTCTTGTCAAACTCGAGCGTCAAGACTCACAGTGGCGCGCCGCCCGCTCTCTCGCTGCTTTTTAACTCTGTACTGGCCGCTAGGGGCGCATTGCGCACCTACAGCATCTCATCTCATCCGTTCTCTGAGCGTGCACTCAGCGTGTCTCTTGCGGTGTGTTTTCCTGCTGCTGTGCATCTGTGTGTGTGCGTGCGCGCGCGCGCGCGAGCGTCAGCACATCTAAGTGCCTGCCAGGGCTTTGCCAATGTGTGCGAGGCTTCACAGACATTAATTAGAGCTCACACACTAATCACATTTCCCACATTGCCTCCAGCAAGCAGTGATTAGCCCACATAATAAATGTAAATTCTGGGAAATCATTTTTCATTTAGTGTGCTGTACAGTATAGACGGACAAAGCCATGGGAGAATGGATGAAGAAAGCAATGCTTATACATTTACTTAACTTCACTGCTTATTATATTCAAGGAAAGTATTAAAGCAGTGACGAACTATGCATGGCATCTGTCCCAAGAAGTATTTCCTTTTTATTGGATAGAACCTGTGAAAGACGTGAATATAATAGGCTATAATTAACACAGATTTGTGAAGTAGAAAAATATAATTCATTAATTTCTGTTCCTGTACAGTCTTTGAGGTTTCACTTCAATAGGATTCCATCATTACTTTATTGGGGTGAAACTCCAGATAAAAAGGCATATCTACCAATACCAACCTATCTATCTATCTATCTATCTATCTATCTATCTATCTATCTATCTATCTATCTATCTATCTATCTATCTATCTATCTATCTATCTATCTATCTATCTATCTATCTATCTATCTATCTATCAGTACTCAACACTTGTGTAGTCATGATACCGATACCAAGTACCTGTACCGCTACACCCTAAAAACGGATTGGCCAAATTAACCCCCCAAAAAGGTTAAATTTGACCAATCTAGTTAGTAGTTATGTGTCCGACAGATCCTTTGGTTAACACAACCACTCTAGAATGGTAGGTGTTTTCAACCAATATATATTGGTTATTTGGCCAACCGATACAAATTGGTCATTCTGACCAAGATATTGGTTAATCTGTGTTAGAGGCTGACAAAAAGAGTACCACTGATTGTCACAACCATCTAAGTGGTGCAAAAGTCGTTCTCCGCATTTGACCCATCCCCTTAGGGAGCAGTGAGTAGCCACACTCGGGAATCATTTGGTGATCTAACCCCCCAATTGCAACCCATAATGCTGAATGTCAAGAAGGAAGGAAAATGGGTTCCATTTTTATAATATTTGGAATGACCCGGCCAGGGATTGAACACACAACAACCCAGTCTCAGGGCAGACACTCTACTAGGTCCACCACTAGGTCATGCTGGTCATGCCTAGTGATCTATCTAGACACACATTTTTAAACACTATTATTTATATATTATAATATATTGTATTCACTTATAATAATAATTAATAAATACATTTAGAATACAATAAATTGATACAATAAATATATTTCCAAGTGATCTATCTAGACTTTCTATTTTAACCAATTTCATTGGTTGTTTGGTTAACCAATAAAATATGTATGCCCGTAAACACCCAGAATGGTCAATGCCTGACCAATCTATTGGTTAATCAAGTCAATATGAGCTCAACCAACTAGATTGGTATTTTTTTTACCAATCCATTTTAGAGTGTAGTACTGTACTTTTGATACATAAAATACCCCACCTCCAAAAAAAAAAAGGACAGATAATTTTAAAGAAAGTCTTGTATATCTCAATACAACATCTTTCCTTAAAATTGCATGAAATTAATTTCCTAACAAGATGTAATGTGTATTTTTTTATGTTTGATATTTCTTCTGAAACAATATTGATCTGCCTAGTCTTGCATGTAGAGGAACTGGTCAGGGTATTTTTTTATTGTTATTCTATTTTTTTCCTTTCGGACGGATCACATCAATTACAACATCAACACCATCTGAAGGAAGGGCTGACGGCTTGAAGCCATGGTTTATTAATCCCCGTCCCCAGAACCAGAATTCTTTTAGATGCATCAAACATCGATTATCACTATTTCCTTGTGCTTTGCCACTTTCTGATTGGCTTTCAGAACTCAAAAGCTCAGTTTACTTATTACTCTTTTTTTTTTGTCTGATCGTGAATAAGCACATTTTCAGAAATGCTGAATACGTTTTTAAAGCTAAAAGCCAATGGAGCTATACATTTAGGTTCTTGTGCATGTGATCTTCCCAACAGAGGGTGGCATGTTTTATCACCACATTTTTTCATGCACTACATTGGAGATAAGTAGTGCTCAGTGCTGTAAACGAATGCTGATGTCACCAAATGTAAACGGGCCAGTCAACCTAAATCAGGTAAATAAGAACAAAAAGTGCATCTTCATGCTCAGAAAAGATTCTTTGCTGAACTTGATCTTGCACAAAGGTGAAGCAGTAATTTTCCAGCACCAAACTGCAAACAGTGCTTAGATGTACCCACTGGAGGGGTGTCACATTCAGTTATGCATGTAAAAGTGACTTTCACAAAATTGGGGGGAATGTTAGCTCGGAATGCCCTCAGGCACATGACTGTGCATGTGAAGAGAGTGCAACGTGGTTACCAATGATGAGTGTACACTCAGCAAAGGTGTCCCCCTCAACAATAAATGTTCATCTCTTTTGGTCAACTTCCTGTGTTCTGCTTGCTTCTTTCCCTCCACTTTCTACTACTTCAATTCAAAGTCGATATTTTAGGGGTTAAGGGGTTAAATCAAGATGATCTGTGTGTAGGAACCATCTCGTCATAGGTGTTGTGATGTATGTGATGCCTTCTTTGTATTAATATTTCAACTCCACAGTGGGACACATCTCCTACAGCTTGTATGTAAATTAATAATGTAACAGCAGTCATTTCACCTTCCTCTCAATTTCCCAGTTTCTTTCTCTTCGAGGTGTGTTTAAACTGTGTTTGCATTTCAAAGTATTGAAGGTGTCATGGCCGCTGGGCTACACTGTCTGAATTTTATTCCAAAAGGTATAAGCAGAGCTGAATTGAATTTTGTTGGCTGCTAACACAATAGCTTTAGATAATTGGGACATTCAGTTCTTGATTGTTGTGTGAAGTTGTCGGTGCGACGGGGATTGGCTATTTGCATTTGTTGATATCTTTACAAATCCGAAAAGTAATTGACAAGTGTATGAAGTGTAGCGTATATCATAAAGTGTTGCCTCCATAACTGAAAATGTTTTTTTATTTTCTTTCTGGGTGAAATCAGGTGTTTAAAATATGCTGCACTGTAATTTTTGATTCTTCGGGTAATTTGATTGAAACACATCACAGCATTGTTTTAAATTCCGAGAAAAAATGCGTAACGTGTCTCCTTTAAATCAGCAATGCCAAATTTCTTGTACTGTATATAGAAATGTGCCCTCATTTATCAGAAAAATACAGATGAGCATCTAAACATGTGTACATGAGAAACATAACATTTAATATGCAATATAGTAGATGTAATATAATATGTTCATATTTGTGACGTTCCCTTTCAAGACTGGCATTGGCATAATACAATACAAATGGTTTAAACAGTATACTGCTGATGCAGGTTTTCACCGGCCTTTCCCGCTCTAATGAATGGAACGGTCAAAGGAACCTGGCAAGAGTTAGCAAAACAAAGGTGATTGAAAATTGCTAGACTTTGCTCAACGGCTCATCCCGATATATCATTGTTGTGGTCTTTTGGTGTGGAAATATCGACGTTGCATCTACTGCAGTAAAAAAAAACAAAAAAACTTTGTACAACACAGCTGTCTGAGCAGGTTTGGCCTCAGCTCTTTCCTTAAAATAGCTGCTTTGGTTTTTTTCACAATCATAAATAAATCAGCTGATAAAATAACAGCAAAGAGACAATTCATGATTTATTAACAATATAAAGTGGTATAACGATTTAATAGGCTAATCACATTTTTTGTGGGCTAAAAACATAAAATAGAGTATCAAATTATTGTTTTGTACTTTTCTTTTGTCATAAAAACATCCAATAGCTACAATACAAAATGATTGTAAATAAAGATAAAAGAACTTGAAACTGTTTGAAAAACTTATAAAGTTCATCCCAAATTACCTGTCTGGGGATGGGGGAGCGGGGGTGATAATAACAGCTGATAATGAGCCGCAAGATTAGCACCCTTCTTTTTTTCCACCTCTGTTATAATTGGATACCATTAAGAGTTTGACACACACACAAAAAATCAACTGTATGTACAAAAATCAGGTACATGTGTTTGAGAGACGTGTACATAAAACACCCAAATAAACAGCCATAGATATGGATAGCTAGACATGACTCGCCACTTTTGAACTGCGTTGCTACTGGCTATGGTGATGCTAAGCTAATTGCTGTGCTTTCCATTGCCTTTGATAGGAATATCAGCCCTGCCAACATGACACACCACGTCTGTTAACAGAATGTAGTCATGATCAGGAAGGTATGCTCTTGGAAAGTGGGAGAAAACTGGAGGACTCGGACAATCAAATCTGAACCCATGACATCTCAACTGTGAGGCGGATATGGTACCCAGCCACCATGCCACCCTATAGTGTCTTCAAGAATTACTTTGTAAATTTAAAAAGTTAACATGCAAAAATATTACGGATCTGTAGCTAAAATATACAGTCACTGAAAATCGACAGTGACTATTACAAATCACCACAACAAAGAAGCATGAACAAGGTGCTTGCTCTCAGTGATTAATTTCTTCATCATTCTGTCTAATTTGTAGCTGTTATTAATCAGACATATTTAACATGATTTAAAAGCAAACCAAAGAGACGGCTTGTTTTCATCGTGACTGAATTAGCAAAATTTCTAACAAAAGTTAAAACCCTTTAATTTGTTATTTTGTTTTGCCACATATTTAAAAGGAGAACCAAAGATGAGATAACTGATGACAGTAAACAAGCCTAATAATGATTACATTAATTAATCCTGTTTGACACAGAAATGTGATCATCGAATGTGTGCATTGGCTTACTGCTATTTTTGTTGGTTGTTAGGGAACACACCGAAAACCTTTGTACAGTAGGGTGCAATATAATATTGACTTCCACTTACTTGGGTCAATTTGACCCAATTTTGGGTGGTTTTAATAATACAAATTGAAAACATATTTTTTTACCCAGCTGTTATATGCACGGGAGGGTATAAAACTGCACTTCTGGTATGTTTTATGTTAAGCTATGATATATTTGAATTAGAAGACATGATTGTATTCTTTTTTTCCTTGTTTTCATATATATATATATATATATATATATATATATATAATATACATAATGTATTTTTTTAATCAGATTAATCACGATTAATCGCTTAATAAAAAAGCCTTTTTTATCTAAAAAAAAATTTCCCCGCCAAATTTGAAGAGCACTGGTTATGTGTTAATTCTTTTGACACTTAATGTTATGAGGACGTTTTTGATCCACTGCACACGCTCATCCTCTTTTTCTAATCACGGTTTTCGGTTCAGTTCGGTTTGCAGTTTTGGAAAACTTATGTCTTGGAGTCAAAAGTGAACGTGCATATTATTTACAGCTAATTAATAATATTATTATTGTATTATCATTTAAATTATTATTAGTATTCTATTTATGCTAGTGGCATATAGTGGCAGGCATAACAAATAGCTGCGCAGTTGGATGGCAAAAGGTACAACCTACTTATTTGTGTCCGTCTGTTGCCATTCATACAATAGACTAACTCAACAGCCCAATTTACACTGTCTACGGAACGGATGCGGTGCGTTTTCCGTACGGCCGCCGCAAGGAATAGAAAGTATTCGAGTCTGCGTGTCAATTCACACCAGCTGCAGTGCGTTGCATATGCGTTGAGGAAGGGATGCCGCGCTGCGGAAGGTTTCCGTAAAATGATTTTCATGAAGCTGAAGAAATTACACGAGCCGGACAGGAAGTCAAGTGTCAGCATCAAGGTCGATTCGGTATATTTCAAAATAAAACCGTTTGTGAACTCATTTTTTGGGGGCTTCGAATATCCTCGTGTTAAACTAAGTTCCCGTTTGAAACAAAACACCACAGTCATAAACAGAGCGATTCAAAAGAAAAAAGAAAAAAAGATGATTCCTCTCTAACTGGACAACTGGGATGGCTATGATTAAAGATACCCTTGGAGAAATACACTTTTGTCTCCATCGGATTTGGACTGAAGGTCCTAGATCTTTGTGACAAGGTGACTGACAAGCCTCTGGAGTTCTTGTGCACGAAGTCTGGTGGTCGCCAGCACCATCTCATGGTTTGCTTTCTCATGACTTTCATAATCTGTCACAGCCTTGTTGGTGATCAGCGAGAGACCCAAGACACGCATGCCACAATGACGAGCCGCCACCACTTCTGGGACTGTGCTCATACCTAAAAGATCAAGGTAAGAAGGAGATTGAAATACAGCACGTGTGATTAAACCTTCCATAAATGTTCCTCCTGTTACACAGTATTTTGATGCACAGTACACACATGCCTATTGTAATTTCCAGGTCTCTCGACACTGGTCAAAAAGGTTGGAACTATATTGCACTAAGGTGAGGTTTGAATCCGTATACGGTACTGTCATCTGCTTTAGGTTTGAAGGTCGACTATTGTAGTAGAGAAACATTCAACTTAAGGTCATCAGGGTTTAATTGAACCCCAAGGTTTCGGTGAGTCAGTCTCAGGGGTTCAGCAGAGGTCAAGACACACATCCGACACTGACTCATGATTCATGATGGTACACCTCGCTTGGCCATCATTGGCTACAGGTGGTTATGCTACATTGCTTGGCCTATCTGTGCTGCAGGGAACCTGGTGCCCTCAGTAGTCGACTTGTGACTGTTGTGAAGGTACGTTGCATGATTTTTAAATTTTTGTAATCCCTTTCATGCAAACTATGCCGTGCAAAAAAAGAAATGAATGATGAATGGTCGAATGAATATGTGCAATATGAATTCACATGTATAGTGGAATGTATGGTGTTCCACAGGGTACAATTCCGGGTCCTCTGCCATTTCCATTTTATCTGTTCAACCCTGGGTTTCATCTTAAGAAAACAGCTGTGGTTGTTTTAAAGTGCAGTGCTCTATAAATATAGTTGAGTGATGGGAGTCAGCGTACTAACTGCATGATTTGCAATGCCAGGTTGAAAGAAAAAAAAAGACCAATATATATATATTTTTTTTTTTAATTGAAAAAATTAATTGGAATTTTTTTTTTTTAATATGTGAATCGGCGGGTGCCAAATGTGGGTGTATGCGGGGGGCTAACTGCAGGCCTATGTAATAAATTTAAAAAAGTGCAATACTGTACACTGTATATAAACATTACTTTGTAACATTTTAACATGATCTTTCTAATCATACAGCGGTTTTTGATTTATTATTTATCTTCCAACGTAATTTATACATAAGTCAGAATGTTCCATAGTTAAACTACTAATCACTACACTACACTAATGCTGTATTAATGTAGTAATTAATGTAAATATTTGAGGGCAACACAATGTAATTACCAAATCATAATAATAATAAATGAGAAATAAATACAAACTGAGGTATCTTATGCAATGTTTTCTTTCGCCTTTGAGCAAACTCATCCACTGTGGGAAGGTGTGTGAGTTTTTTTAAGGATCGTCACAACACAGCTAAAACAATTTTCTGTTTACAAAACAGAAAACAATAATCCTACTTGATTTATAATGCATGACTTAAAACATATAGACCAGCATTTGTATCTCGCATTGTTTCACTTTTCTCTACAGGACAGCATGAAGGTTGTTTACTTACCAACAGCATCTGCCCCTAACTTCCGTAGGACGTTGCACTCTGCGATGGTCTCATATGTTGGACCAGCCACCATACAGTAAACCCCTTCCTGCAGGAAGCTGCCACATTTCTGTTCATGTGCTGTCTGAATGGCCAAAGTCCTCAGATTTCGGTCATAAGCATCTGACATACACGGAAAACGCACGCCAAACCTGAAGAATGAGGCATAAAGATAAGAGGATAGACCCAAAGAGAGACTGTATAGATAAGATTAGATGAGATAAGAACTTATCCTGAACATTAAATGACATCACGCACTTTTATTTGGCCCGCACTCCAATCAACACAGCAAAATGCAACTTAACCCATGGGCAGTATTTCATTTTGAAATGGCTTGGTCAAAACCATCAAAAAGCCCAAAACGGGTCACAATGCCGCCTTGGTTTAAATAGACAATTGCACACAAATTAAAGTTGGTGACCCACATCAGGCAATTGACTCTTGATGATCCGTACCAACTAGCAACAGACAGACTGCCAGCCTTGGTGTTCTTATCGAGAAATAAACAGCATTTTGAGGCACCACCACATGATTTTATTACAAACAGAATGGTGAGATTTTCAAGGAAGCAGCAGATTTCCTTTTTTTTTTTTTTTTTTTTTTTTTTTTGCTGCAGCTATATTATATTATTACAAAGAGAAGCAAGCCCTATTCACTGCATTGGTGCATTTTGCTGACAAAGACTCTCCACACTTTACCTTTTTTAGCCACATTTAAATATAGTGAAGTATTATTGTAAAACACAATATGTACTGTATTTGCTGCATGTATTTAGATGCATTCGGTCACATCACACTCTGTATGGCGGACCTTAAAAATGTGACAAACTGCATATTACATTGGATATTGTGTGTTACCTGTCATCATTGCGCCCAACCAATGGGCTCTGTCCACAAAAACCCGGAAGGTTGATGTGATCCTTGATGATCATAATATCCCCCACATTGTAGTTGCCATTGAGTCCACCTGCTGCATTTGTCACAATCAGTGTTTCCACACCCAGCAGGAAGAAGACCCTCACAGGATATGTCACCTACACAGCAAATCGGTCAGTGTAACATTTCCAGTGTTCGATTAAATATGCAGAAAGCAGTGTTATTTTAACACTGTTAGAAAAAAAAGTTACACTGTCAGAGTAAATTTCCTTGAGTGTTGTAGTGGATGCTAGGTGTAACCTCAATAGCACTATATTGAGTGTTAAATTGACAATTGAAAAGGAGGAACGTTCCACTTTTCCAGCACGCTGGTGACATTTCAATAGCGATACATGGGGCGGCGTGGATCAGCGGTAGAGTGGTTGTCTCCCCACCCTGTAAACGTGGGTTTGATCCCAGGCCGGTGTGGCTATGTCATGGTATCCTTGAGCAAGATACTGAACCTCCAGTTGCCATTTACCAGAGTAAAGTGTTGTATGAGTTGTTTTTTTTTAACACTGACACTAGTGCAATGCACTCATAAGTGTTTAAACACAAGACTTAAGTGTAGTTTAGCAGAATTAAATGTTTAACACTGACAATACTGTACTTTCAACACTACTCAGTGTTTACCAGTGTAGATTCTTAACACTACTGTATACAGCAGTGGTCCTCAACCCTGGTCCTCGGGGACCGGTATCCAACCTGTTTTCCATGTCTCCCGCAGCCAACACAGGTGATTCATATCATCAGCTAATTAGCAAGCTCTGGAGAAGCCTGATAATGATTCCCACCTGTGTTGGCTGTAGGAGACATGGAAAACAGGCTGGATACCGGTCCCCGAGGACCAGGGTTGAGGACCACTGGTATACAGCATTGGAGTAACACTGGTAGCACTTTGAAAAGTGTCTGATTTACACTCATTAGTGTGGAAACAAACCCTTTTCTAGTGTTAGATTTAACATTCTCAGTGTTAATCTAACGCTGGCAATTTTGCTGTGTAGGTCCTATTTATGCTCTGATGCTACCGATCATGATCTCATAAGCACGTTCAATTGTAAATTCGATTTTTGATCAAATGCAATATGAATACCATTGGAGGGTGTGGTAAGATACTTCAGATTAATACACTGATATAGGTATAGCTTGATTAAAATGTGTAAACTAAAGAGGGCCGGTGTGAGCCATGAAACTCCATGGCTGAAAACAAGTCCTACTGGAATGGGTCAACAAAAACTCTTTGGTTCAGATCAGGTTCATGAACATCTATCAGCAATTCTATTTGTGTCAATGTTAAGACAGAACTGTGTGACTGCTTTCACCCCTCGGTGCTCATTTATGGATGAAAAACCTTTGATTTTTTATGTAGGCTTAACGTGTATGTTAAACATGTATCACATTTTCTTGTTAACTCATTAGAATATGCTTAGTTGGCTATATATTACCCATGTCACAAAGAATGGGACAAAGAGCAAAATCTTTCTAAAGTCCTAACTGAATACAAGAACTGCCATCATACATTTAACCTCTGTTAACTGTAAATATGAAACTGGGTTTTATGATATCATTGACTATGTGGAGAGGCTCAAAACAGCTTGTAATAAAATAAAACCGTAATACAATCGCAACAATATTACAAAGGTCAGGCCAATGCTGACACAAGACAGCTGATCATTCAGAACACACAGCAAATTTTAAATGAATGCTTGTTAGTGAAACAGCAACCAAATATAGCAGTTTGTAAAATCTATGAATTTCCATGAACCTTAAAGGGATTACACTAGGGATGCACCGAAATGAAAATGGTTGGCCGAAACCGAAAACCAAAAGTGAAAAAAATAATGCAAATTTTTACTATCATTGCATTTATTATAATTAATTAAATGATAATATTATTATAAAATATTTATTTAGCACTGGCATTTTAACAAAGCACAATATAAATTAAAATGTGTCCACACCGCAGACATGTTGGCTAATGGTACATTAAACACCAAACGGGGGTTGAGCATTTTCTGGCGGTGCGATTGCACCTTATAGTCAATGTAGTTCGCACAGGTGGGGGGACGGGATGCGTGCGGACAAGGTGCATCGCACTTAAAATCCGCACATTCACATTTTCACCAACGTTTGAAAATAAAAAAAATAAAAAATTCGCACCAGCCAATCGGCTTTGGGAACGGACTGCAAAGACACATACAGTGTCCTGTAAAGGTCTGTCGCCACCCGGAGATAGCGGTAAGTTTTTACTTGTTTAAAACTGTTGATAGCAATAGTGCTAGCATTAGCTAAAGTATTTAGCACGGCCAACGGGATGCCGGTGAAAAGGTGGGAACATTCGAGGGGCTCTTATAAAAATAAAAAAGGGAAGGCCCTGCAGAAGAAAGAGTGGCTCACCTGTACTGCAGTGCGAGCCAGCGAGAAGAAAAGGCGGACACTCACCCCCGCGTTTGCTGTTTAATTCAAACAGACGCTTGCTTGCAGCATTTTTTTGCTTGCGTCACCACAATCCTATTTCGCCCATATTCTTTCGGCTTTAATTTTATTTCGGCCGAAAACCTTTGGTGGCCGAATATTCGGTGCATCACTAGATTACACCATTGTATTTTAAGCCCTTCCACAGTTAACTATAGGCATATAACGATTAAACCTTACCTTTGACACCATGGCGATGTAATTTTGAATGAAATATTCGGTGTTTAGCTGGTTAGTTTTCTAATTGCGGAAGTAAAATGCCTGGTTCAGTAAAACCCCGCCTCTCTCTCGGCGAGCTGGCTAGAGTCTGCTATTGGAGCTCTGCGTTTTAAAACTCCTCTGAATGGCCATGCAATGCAAGCCATCAATTCTTCATTAAACATTTGAAACAAAATGGCTCCTTGCCGCAAGAAATCGTGGAGAAGGGGGGTAGCAAAGAAGAGAGATGAAAAATACCCTCACCAGAGCAGGTCACGAACCAGCAACCTACTACTTACAGGCGAGCACACTAACCACTACACCATTTGTTCAGTTGGGTTGAACAGCGCAAAAGTTTTACTTGTAGTTTACACAGCCAGAACCTTTTCTGAGATTTTAAGACGGCCAATTGTCATTTCATTGTACTTAGGCATTGCAAATGTGAAGGATTGAATATTTACTGATAAAGGCTACTTTTGTCACTAGACCAATAAAGCCCATGGAGTTCTCAGAGAAAGTGGGCGTGCGTTTAGTCCGCAGAGGAGGTGCGGGGGTGGATCCACTCCTAATGACGTCAAAAAGTGAAAACAGCTAATTTTCTCAGGTTGGGAGAGGCTGGTGCTTGGAGAGCAGAATGATCTAGAATTTCTCATAGAGGTGTGAATGGAGGAAAAACACCACTTTGGTGATGTTTTTGGTGAGGAACTGGCATTTTACCATGGCTAAAAGCTTTGAAAAGTTGATTTTTCAAGTTGCTGTCCCTGTAATACATCACAAGCAATTTTTCTTCATGCAATGCTTACAGTGTGTAGGCTGTAGCCTTCATAGAAGTGGAATCGACCTTGCATGAAGACACACTCCCGGTCCCGCAGCTTCCCAAAAACCAGCTGACCAGCGTGACCTTCCACTAAACAGTGCACAAACAGTATAAGCATCAAACTTGATTTTTCTCTCACACATTTCTCCAATAACAAAACAAAAATTACCAGTGCTAGTTGGGAAATGTGGGATGTCCTTATAAAGGAAAACTATTTTGTCCTCTGCTAAGTCAGCCAGACCGCCCAGGCCTGACCCACAAATAATGGCTACTGTGGGCCTCTGCTTGGTTCGTGCTAGCAGCCAGTCAGCAGTGTCTTTGCAGTCATCATACCTAGATGTACAGTCACACGAAATAACATATTATTTTATTAAAATCTCAACACTTATCCTCATACAGCATGTTAGATTGTCACAAAACACACATTTCGTTGGCAAATTTGAATTTTTTTCAAAAATCGATACTTTTGATCAGGTTGGTTACGAATTATTGCCTTATCTAAAGTGTTGAAAATGGCTTGCTTTCTGATGATGCAAAGATAATAGTTGAACAAACATGCGTTTTTGGGATCTCCCAGCAGCCAACAGAGAGGCAGAGCTGCCCACGCTCAGCCACGGGGGGACAGCACCTATAAAGTTAACCCACTGGCATGCAGTGATTCCGAATATTAACCCTTAGTGCCCATTGAAAGTGAATGTTGAGGAGTTGGTGACTGTAAGGTGTCATTTCATGTGGTCTGCTCGATCCTGCTGGCAGCAACTGGATTCCTGACTATAAAAACACAACCATTAGCTACAAATTGCCAACCTGAAAATCTATCTATTTTACTGGTGTATACTGCTGTCCACCGAATCTGAACGTGTGTTGATTGGGTCTTGGCGTCACGTGACATCAGTCCTGTATTTGATGATGGGCCCAGTTAATGTGGCCCCATGGCTGTCTATTGAGAGCAGCTTGGGACATGCGCACTGTGATTTGAGTGGCTCATCCACTTCAACTAGCGCTCATGTTCCTGTTTAGAAAGTTAGACCATTGAACTTGGCTTTGTATTCTAAATATATGTTTATAACAAAATTATCTTACAACCATAAGTGGTATTTATTTGAATATTATTATTCTTGATAAAATAAAATAGCTATAAAGAAGACCAATTATGAGCCTGCATAGTGCTCAACAGCCCCATCTGGTGGCTATGTGTTAGAGCAGAGGTGGGCAATCTTGGTCCTCAAGGGCCGGAGTCCTGCAGGTTTTGGAGGTTTCTCACTTCCAACACAAGCTGATTCCAATCAACAGGATCATTATCAGGCTTATGCAGAGCTTGCTGTTGAGCTGATTATATATCAGCTGTGTTGGAGAAGGACAACATGCAAAACCTGCAGGACTCCGGCCCTTGATGCCCACCTCTGTAGTTCGTGTGATTGATGAAGAGACAAGAAAATCGGTGTCAATATTGTCTTAGTTATCCTGGTGGAACTTTCATTTATTTGTCAATTTCCCATGACAAATAACGATTATTCGTGGAGTTGAAAAAACTAAACAAAAAACAAAATTGTGTTCCTCTATGACAACGCACTTCCTCTGTCCAAACTTTTTTTCCCCTTCTGAAATGAAAAAAAGGTTTGATTTAGAAGTGCAGTGACATATCACAGAACCCAAGTTTGACAAAATTGTTTATTATAAGTGTAGCAATTAAGTAAAAAAAATAAAAAATCCTATTTCAGTAAGGCAAAGGTTATTTTGTGTGTGTGAAAAATTCTTCATGAACACAATCAATGTTAATGTCAGGATATTTTCTTAAAGGTGCATTGTACCGTTTAAAAAGGTAATATTAAAGCTTTTTCTACATCATGCATGCTCCACCAATGCCCAGATGAGTACGAAGAGCCCTGACTGTGTTACCCTGACTGCACCTATCAGCTTTTATCTTCCCTTTATAGTAGAGTGTGCCGCGAACCCGCACACTTCACAGTTTCTTTGTGGAGGCGAGGGGTGTTGCCTGTTTTAAAATGATCCCTTTGACCGCACAACCTGACAATCTTGGAAGTCTGATGGTTTAAAGGCATTTTTCTATTTCAAATTAGGTATCTGTGCTTAGTAACGACAATCCGTTATGACATATGAGAAAGTGATTAAACAGGTCATTTGCCCTTCACGTTCAAGCGAGGTGTTAATGGCAGCGTTGTACGCACTGCACGCTGAATCATCACACTGTTGTAATGAATGACTGCAGCTCCCTTTGTTTAAGATGCCAACATTTTCTTTAATCAGTGATTCATAAACTCAGGGAACTGATGTAAGCAGCTGTGCTCATCATTCTGCTATAGAAGTTCAAAACTGCAAGATCAGTGTGTGTCATTTTTCTTGTAGAGCTTAATTTGCCTGCCGGCCAATCGTTCATCAAATGGAAGATTAGCCTTGAGGCAAGTAGATTCACAGGAACATGTGATACAATAAATGCAAATGTGAAACTAAAGACATGAGATTGTTTGCTAGTTTGCTCATGAAATTGTTCAACTGCAGTTACACAGTCAAATTGAAGATTAACCAACACAAGTAACAAAAAGTGCTTGAAAGACATAATTAAATGCAAACTTTCTTTTCTCAGAGGACAAGAAAATAGGACACTGTAAAATAGCTATTCCCTGACTTTTTGGCCCAAGTCTCAAATTAGAGACTAACAAAAAATATTAATTGCTATAAAATTAATACAGAGTATATAAAGATTCATGTTGATAGAAGCAGCATCCGTGATTTAATTACAACAATATATAAAAATCATCTACCAGGAAAATACAGTATGTGCTTTTGATCAATATGTGTTACATTTTCTTGTCCTCTGAGAAAATAAAGCTACTGTCCTTTAGCTTTTACACAACAGCAACAAACTTAAGAGATACTTACACATACACCGTGCTGTCTCCATTTGAGTGTAAAACATTTTATAATAGGATCTGTACACATTGCTGTGTTTCTTATCGTATTGTGTTTATAACTACTGCTACTCTCCTAGGACACTACATTTGGTACATTCTAATACAATCCAGCACAAGAACTTAATGAAAAAAGGCCCTTTACAAACATCCATCCATCCTTTCATTTTCCGAACCACTTATCCCCACTTTGCAAAATCAACTTTAAAACCACCTCTCAATTGAATGATACGCCATTCTAAAGCACCATAATGCTATACATATTGTTGAATTAATCTCTCTTCAAAAGTATCAGTCAAAACTGAAATGAGCAGAATTTTGGAAAGGAAACCTTTTTGATACAACTTATGTATTTTCACATGGCATACAAGTCTACATAAAGAAATGGCTTGTCAGTGCGTGTGTAATTACTGTACTTTTGTATAAAAAAGGAAGAGATTATTTTTGCATTACAGCTCTTATGGTGGCGATTCCCAGTTGTGACATATTGTTGTTTACGACGAGATATTATCACATTTCCTTTCCTACAAGTAAATCCGGTTGCTCGTCTCTGTGTGCCCTGCGATTGGCTGGCAACCAGTTCAGGGTGTACCCCGCCTGCTGCCCGAAGCCAGCTGGGATAGGCTCCAGCGCCCCCCGCGACGCTTGTGAGGACGAGCGGTTAAGAAAATGGATGGATGGATGGACAAGTAAATCCGCTTTATGTTCAACTAAACAAGCCCTGATTTCACACTGGGTTGTCCTCAGGGAAAGAAAAAACAAAACTCAGCAGAAATGACCTCATCGAGGTCGTTGCTCTGACCACGGGCAATGTATTTTCTTCTTCTGCTTTATTATTAGTATTATTGTTATAGCTATTATAGTTATTACTATTACTATTATTGTTTCTATTTTTTAAGGTAATTTTCAATGTGTGTGGCATAATAGCATGAGCCATTCAAACTCAAACCAATGCAGCTTTGTTATTCATATTATCAGAAAAATACAACAAATACATGATTTATTAAGCAATATTTGTTTAATTATGATTGATGCTTTTCATAAAAGGTAAAAATAAAATGTTATTCTTGACAGAAAAAAAATACATCAAATAAATTATAAATTTTTCAAAAATGTTGCTGGTTAAATTGTACTCCAATTTTGGAGTTATCCATATCATTTTAGCAACATTGTTTTTGGGGGGTTGCTGAAAGATTTGTCTGATGCAAATGTTTTCCTTGGCCGAGGAAAAGTTTGGGAACACTGATGTATGGTGATTTATAATTTAAATTGAAAAAAAAAAAAGCGTATTTGACGTCAGAGCTGGGGGGCGGGCCTAGAGCTCTCCGTGGTGCTGTCAGTGATCCCAGCTTTAAGCGCTCGGCTCCGTAACTCGAACGAGTCACGTCTCGGGCGGTTGCCATTAAGATATGAAGCTATCAGTAGTGCATCAGAAAGTCACGATTAACTTGTTTCAACGCGACGTTTGCCATATTATTGCAAGTCATTTGACTTTTTTTTTGTGCTGCCTGATGGGAAGGGATCAGTCAGTAGCCCATCTGTTGCACTTGGCGAATAATCTCGGCGGTGCGGTAAATGCATTAATGTAAATAAAATCAGTGTTGAAAATAAAATCTGTTGTTGTTAGGAGAGCTGATCGATCGTGTATTGATTGATTGGTTCACTGCACCCGTCGTTTTAAAATTATATTTACCTCACGGTAATTCCTACCTGCACGGAACGGAGAGACAGGACGGCACCTCCATGTCCTCCTGATGAGCGGAACCAATCGATTGACGAGATGCAATTGGGGTACTGTCTTGCCGAGTTTCTCTTCCTAGTCTTTTAAGATGACTAAATCGAAGGCAGGCGCTGGACGTTGTGACGCTATTAGGCATGGAGTAAAGGGGCGGAGTCAAACACACTAGCATGGAATTGAAGTTGAGATCCAGTTTTATATGGAGGTAAATTTGGTGCAAAACTAACTTGTGCAAAAAATTTGTACCTGTAGAAAAAAGTCTAAATTTGTATCTGTAAAAGTCGTGATTTGTATCTGTAAAAAAAATGTGTGCCTGTAAAAAAAAAAATTGTGTCTGTAAAATAAATTTGTACCTGTAAAAAAAAAATGTGTATGTGTAAAACAAATTTGTATCTGTAAAAACAAATTTGTACCTGTAAAAGTCATGATTTGTATCTGTACAAAAAATTTTTTGTACCTTGATAAATGTCAGTATTTTGCTCTTACACTCTTAGTTTACTCATCCCTCACAGTACTCAAATATTTGTGCAAGTATTTTTTCTGCGCTTTTAATTTCTACTTGAGTTACATTTTCCAATGTAACATTACTCTTATTTAAATATTGGCTATTCTGCTTTTGAAATGCCAGTCTATCTGTATTACTAAGATGTGAGCAGTGTCACTGTCACGCAGCTACTTTAACAAAAGTAACTAGGTCAAATGTTAGTTTATTTATTTTTAATTAAATGAGAATCTCATATATTTCAAAATCTTGCTCAAAAGGTGGAGACAACTGCTGAAGCATCAGTGAAAAGGATGACCCACTCCATCAGAAAGCAGCCAAGAGACAGGAGATGACACCTGGGGGTATTCCATCAAACTGGATTATGGAAAATTATTTTGCAGATCTACCTGTGGCAGTGGTCAGTCTTTTTTTCTGGTGGCTACAATAATGGGCAACACCTATTTTGTCTTATTTTTTATATATATATTTTGTTATAGGCTACTTGCTGCCATGATCGCTTTTGGCTACTGTTGAGATGTAACAGTGAAGAATGAATATGTAGGTCAATTTGAGGTGCTTTACATTAAATCAATAATGAATAAATACGATTAATGTGAAATGCACATCTAACATAAAACAATTATAACTTATATATTTAGTCGGTCTGCTTTTTTTTTTGACAATCATATTTCCCTCGTCTTAGTGATAGCAGCAGTATTGCCTTTTTTGGTGAGTCTTGAATTCCTCATACAGCTCCATCAATAACTTTTGTTCTGTTTGTGAGAAGAATACTGTTCTCGTCTTGGATGGATGCAGAAACGGCTCTTCTGGACATCAAATAAAACATTTCAAATGATGCACAATCTTGTTTATTGAATGATACATGTTGTTATTTGATCTGACTATTTCAAATAACTCTCAATATGGATTAAATTGTACTCCTGCAACATTTCAAACTCAAAATTGGAAGACATTTAGAAAGCATAATTTCTTCACTTTCCCAAAGGTGTTTGCAGTGAAATTATCTCAGAACCGTAACCAGTGTATCAAGGATTCTCATTTGTTGGACTTCACAGCCACTTTGAAGCAGGTTTGATGTCACACCATGTGCCACCGTCTAGTGATTGATCAAGAAGTAGCTTTGATTGACTGCATGCTGGCATCTGTGCGAATAGAATGATTGGGTCAGCATATTCATACAATAAAAAATAATCATAGCTTCCTAGCTGTGTCATCAAAACACAGCCACTGACATTATACGTAATCAGTTAAATGTTTAGCTTTATCTTGTTAGCCAGAAAAAAAAAAAGATTTTGTCACATCTTAATATCAGAAATAGTGGTAATACTGATAGACACAGACATTGTTTATAAACATTCCCATTTGCATTATTTTTATTTGGCTTCAGTGTTGAAAGCAAATGTGTATGTTTAAAAGTGTAAGAGCCTTTTATTTTAACTGTTTGCAAAGCATACATTGCAAAAAAACTGACATTTATCAATAAATTATAATATATGAAATAAAATGATTAAATACAGAGGATAAAGGGTTGAGGTTGAAATACATGGAGCGGCTTAAAGATCCACTCGCAGTAAAAACGTTTTGTTTTCATTTTATTATGATAGTAAGAGTACAGATGCTTGAATATAATGTTAGTCAAATACAAGTAGCTGAGTACTGTCCACTTTTTTTTTTTACAGGTACAAGCTATTGATCGTATGTTTACACTGGTAGGCTTCAAATCTTGAAATACAAATTGTGACTTCAATGTGTTCAGTTTTCGTGACAACAACATGAGATGAGCTAGCTAGCTAGCACCGGATTACGAGCTATGTTCGTACAATAAATCTTACTTTCATACTAAAACTTCTTTCTTTCTGCCCACTTGGAGTGCTCTGCATGTCAACCAACGTTTAAGCTGTTCCACACGGTGTTCGTATATTGAACCATGTTGCAATTTTCACGCCTGGGACGTCCTCTTCTTCCAAAATGACGCGTAAACTAGTGTAGCTACTCTGTTTGGAATTGCGGATTTATGGGCGTCATTTGAGTTCAACCCACGGTCGTTCGCTCAACCAATGAGGTTGAGCTTTAGCCCGCCCAAATCCTCCAGAGCCCGCCCTCTTCTTCTACGAGTACAAATCACAGCGCTCTACAAGTACAAATTAGTTTTGCTCCATTTGTAGCGCGACAAATGGGGCAAAACTCACGTCACTGAACAGCAGCAGAAAACCCACTTGTGACTCCTAGTGGCGACTTCTTTGACTACAAGTTGTCATTTCTACAGGTACAAATCGCAACTTTTACAGATACAAATTTATAGTTTTTGTACAGGTACAAAATTTTTTTTTGTACAGATACAAATCATGACTTTTACAGGTACAAATTTGTTTTTACAGATACAAATTTGTTTTTACAGATACAAATTTGTTTTACACATACACATTTTTTTTTACAGGTACAAATTTCTTTTACAGACACAATTTTTTTTTTTACAGGCACACATTTTTTTTACAGATACAAATCACGACTTTTACAGATACAAATTTAGACTTTTTTCTACAGGTACAAATTTTTTGCACAAGTTAGTTTTGCACCAAATTTACCTCCATAGTTTTAATCTATCAGACTGGACGGCTCATTGAAGGGAAGAGGTGGCAAAATGAATCACTGTTGTCATTCAGTATCAGTTGCTACAGATTGTTTAAAGAAACATAGTAGGCCTATGCTGAATATGCATGATTCAACTACTTTAAGTAAAATAAATAAATACATATATAAAACAGTAGGGCCAGTTAACGTGCAACATTATATATATATATATATATATATATTTGTTTCTCGAACTTTGAACTATTTTGACTTAGGGTCTTTAAAACTGTGATACAACTAGGCTAGTTTTAAGTGTCTACCATTTAGAGTAATGGCTTGGAAAATCCCTGTGTAAGACAAACAGAAAATGCCTGACTTAATATTAAAAAGATGGAGTGAAATGTTACAATTGACACCATAGGCTCACCCGTCCCTACGGGAAAGAGAGTGCATTGGCTCTCCCTGTATACGGTTGGTATGGATGAGGACCCAAATGTGGGGAAGCATTGAGGTAAGGCAGGTTATCTAAATAGAGAAAGCAGCCAGGAATGCAATTTGGAATATATATATATGACAATGAGCTGACAAGGACAAGGTAACTAAATACAAGCATACTGTATAAATTGCTGAGGGAGCTGATTGGTTGACACAAGGAAATGGGTTGACGAGCACTGGTGGAACAAAAAAATCTAATCAAACCCAGATTATGACATTCTCCTCTCCATGCCCCTGATATTCAGTCCAGGGATGAGTTGAAGTCAACTGGACTAAGTTCTAGCTCTAGTTCTAGCTCACCAGGACAACAGGAAATCAAACCATACATCCTCTTAACTCACTGCACTAGTTTTGCACAATACACTTTGTTTATAGACATATAGGGCACATAACACACTTTGGTGTGTGTGTGTGTGTGGGGGGGGGGGGGTGTAGGGGGGTGGGGGGCACCGTCTTCGACCTACAACTCCCCTCCAATTTTAATGCATTACACAACTGGGGGGGTGCCATCAGTTAGGGCAGACCGCAGTATAGAGCAGTGCTGCGGTCCCCTGTCCGTGCCCCCCCCCCCCTATTTATTCTTTTAATGCACCACATACACTCACTGACATGACTGGGAGGCAGGTGGATCGGAGCGTGGGGATATAATTCCCCTCTGCTCTGGCTCACCTGCTCCCAATTTTAAAGGTGGGTGGTGGGGGTGGCTGGGTGTGGGGGGTGTCTGGGGGTTTGGGGGCCTGGGGGCGGCTGGTGCTGGGTTGGGGTGGATGGGGGTCGGGGTGTCATGGGGGGTGTGTCTGTGGGCCAGTGGGGTGCCTGGCGGGCCTGCAGTGCCCCGTCCTGCTGCATTGGGTTGGGGGCGCGGGCCGTGTAGGGGTGGGGGGGCGCTCCTGCGTTTGCTCTCCGGCCGGTAGCTCCTGCGGGGCTTGGGGGTTGTCCCTTGGCGCTGCCGTGGCCTTGGGGGCCCTGAGGTGTTGCGCTTGCTCTGTTCTGGCGGGGTCGACGGCTCCCCTCTTTGGTGGAGATTTTCATGCATGCCAGATCCACCACACCAGCATCTATCGAAACTCAGACACAATCTGCTTCTTCCTCTGGTCGTTGAATCGGTGGAGGCTGGTGTCTGTGGATCTCACTCTGCTTCGTCTGTCCTTCCTTCCTTTCCTCAGTCTCTCCTTTGGTCTCTTGAGGTCTCCCTGATTTGTTGGAATTTAGATGTTTCTGGGGTTGGTGAAGGACTCTGGTTGGTGGCCCGGTGGGTGGTGGGTTGTGTCTGGTCGGTGCTGGATTTCACTTTCCTTTCTTTTCTTTGGTCCTTCCTCGGGTCTCCTGACGGCCTCACGACTCTGGCTGGATTCTGAAGTGTTCAGTTTTGGTGAACGGTATGGGATTTTTTAATAGGTTTTAGGTGAACTAATGCATACACACTCACACGCACGCACACACGCACACACGCACACGCACATACACGCCCACATACAAAATAAAAATGTATAAAAAATAAAAAAATAAAAATAAAAAAAGAGAGCAATGATGATGACATGTCAAATCGGTAAAATTACCGAATGAACTGAGCTCTCCAGAAAAAAAAAAAAAAAAGGAAATCAAACCATAATATGAGTAACTGAGTGTAATCCGTTTTACTACACTTATTGCTAGGGCTTGTGATTTGTTCCAGGGTGTCTTGGGGGAACACAAGGAAATTATTGGATTAGGGAAAATGTACTTAAAGAATCGGAAGTGACCATTTGCACTCAAAAAATGCATGAAGTGGATTTGAGGATTAATTAAAAAATTCCTGGACTGCCATCACTGAGCGGGCAGTCAAATCTCCTGTGTAGTTCCACTTACCCTACAATTGACCCGAATTCAACACGTGTAGACATTCACTCACTCACTCACTCACTCACTCACTCACTCACTCACTCACTCACTCACTCACTCACTCACTCACTCACTCACATGCACTGGGGCAGTCTTGTAACATATCAGTGGACAGACACTTTGTTACTCTACTTAAGAGTACCATGATATACAAATGTTCATATTTAAATCCTTTTAAATATATAGAAAAATTAATTCAAAAGGCACAAAAGGGTAGTGCCAAACAAATAACAATAGAGAACTTTTTAAATTTTTGTAATTGGAATGAATACACGTCAGACGCGTATTTAGGCCGTTTTTAGTATAGCACCCCCAAACTGAATAATAGCACCCCACATTTTTAGAGTATATAGATATATTTTTACTGTGTGTTCTTTTTAACAAGCTAGACACTTATAGCTATAATATATATATATATATATATATATATATATATATATATATATATATATAACCATAAAGTTTAAAAGTAATATTTAAGTACCAAAAATACAGTAGACCCCCCATTTGATTGAAAATGATTTGATCCACCTCGGCCCCTCCCCCATCCTTGCTTACAAGCAGATGAGCTGAGCGTGTCCTCCTCAGTAGTGATGGGCATGACAGTTCTTTTAAGTAAACTGAATCTTTAGAATTAGTTCATTAAAAAGAACCGTTCAAAAGATTTGTTCATTGAATCGTTCATCTTATTTTGTAGATTCAAGCACATTTCTTTTTTTTATGTGTATGTACCTGTGTGTATGTATTATAACATAGTATAGACAAGTACAGTCAAAAAACAATAATTCTGTATTAAGTTAATGTCTGTAAACAAATGTTATATGTTGTGTGTTTCATTTAAAAGAAAAATTCAAAAAGAAGTCCAAGGTCCATTTTTGTTCATTCTCCCTGTAAACTGTGGGGAGCTGGTTTATGCCAGAAACATGCATACTGTCACTGCGTAAGTTGAGGAGCTTTTGTATCAAAAAGAGTACCATTCTCAAGAAATTAGGGTTGGGGTATGTTTATATTTTAAGTCATTTTCTCCTTTGCATAACTTTTATTAGATTTGGTTTGCTCACTGACTTCCCATGGAATTTTTGGAGCAGGAAGTAACCCCAAACCACAACAAGCTACCGATCACATAACCCCCTCGCCCCCCCAAGACAGAACGTCGTGTGTATGTGCCATGTGCGTGAGACATAAGTACATTCTCGAAGCCGATTGGCTGTCATGACATGGTGTGAGTTTTCCTGTTCAAATTTACCATCTCCTCAAATGTGATTATTTAGTTTTATGCGTTATGTTAAAAAATTATTACTTCTAGTTATTTTTTTGCAAGTTATACTTTTTTGAAGTATAATTAATTGAATATTTAACATTTGATAATTTCTAGACTTTATGTATATATATAAGCCATTCCTTATGGAAGGGTTAAACTTGACGCACAAAAAAAAGGGTGCAAAGCACGGCAAAGAGATCAAAGATGATTTTTCAATTTAAGTGGATAAACCAAAACAAAAATATTGAATATTAAATATGAAAAACATAAAGAACACATTTATTTCAATGTATTCACTGATGAAATTTTTACTGACTCAGTTGGACCATCAGTGAACATTAGGTGGCCCAACACAGTCACATAGTGGCCCGGGGCCTCTGTTAATGTAAAACCCTGAATAAGCAGTGTTGCGTTTGCACCAAAAAAGTCTTTTGCAATTATGGCCAAAAAGCTCAACCTTGGTTTCATCAGATCATCAAACATTCCCCGACCTGTGTTTGGGATATATATTTTTTTTCTTTGTACGATGAGTCTTCCCTCTTGTCACTATCCTATAGCCCAGGCATACAAGACAGGAGATTGTTGGAACATGTACTAAACAGCCAATACTGCCAGAAATTTGAGCAGCTCTGTTGCTGTTGGCTTCTTGACAGCCTCTCTCACTAACTTTCTTCTCATCCTTTCATCCATTTTAGAAGGATGGCCAATTCTTGGTGATGTAACCTTCGGGTCGTTTTTTCTCCATGACATCGCTTATTGTCCCCGAGAGCCACAGTCCTGCCTCTCTTTGCTGTATCCCTCCTCTAACACAGCTTACTCCAATGATCAGCTCATCAGCAAACTCTGTAAAAGCCTGATGACCATCCTGTTCATCGAATCAGGTGTGTTGGTGGAGGGAGACATGGAAAACAGGCAGGACGGTGGCTCTTGATGAACAGGATTACCTATCGCTTCCTGTTGAAGCACTATGGCTTGTACTGTAAGGTCAAGAAAAGCCTACTACAATAGCTAATTAGCTCATTAATTGTGGTTAGTCAGAGGTGCTTTAAACAGTGGCAGGTTCACTATTTTTTTCTATTGAACTGTAGTTGTTGTAGATCACATTTATGGTGGGAAACGTTTTGAAATGATCTTGGTCTATTTTTATATCACAAAAACCTGTTGAGTTTAGATGTCAGACTTTTTAATCCTATTGTACCTCCTTTATAAATATTAAATCCTACTGTGTTCCTCCCATGATTTTATGAATAATTTGGTTCTTGAACACAAGTCCCCAAAACTGACTATGTGCCTGCCTCCGTTTAATGCAAATTAGTAATGATGGGTGAGTACCAATATCAGGTGTTGGGCCAAAACACGATTTTATTTCAAGGTGTTGGTGAAATACCCACTTGTTGCCGTTTTACCATCAGAAACTAGAAAATCGAAATTTGAAAAATAGGACATTGCTATTAATTCAATGCAATTTTAAGTAAAAATGCTATATTGGGTGTTTTGTGGAAAACACTACTTCACCTTTATATTTTTTATGCAGGATCGTGAGTGGTCGGCGGCAACAATGAATACACAGAGACTGATATGCTTTGCTAGAATAACTGTGCCTTTTATTCCCCGCAAACAGCAATAAACACTTTTATACTGTGCTAGAATAATCGTACGTTTTATTCCCCGCAAACAGCAATAATCACAACTTGCTTTGCTAGAACGATTGTACCTTTTATTCCCCGCAAACAGCAATAATCACAACTCGATTTGCTAGAATAATGGTGTCTTTTATTCCCCGCAAACAGCAATCAATACACTACAACGTTAAGCAGCATAATATGATCATCATCAGCGCTTACCTTGACACTAGACCGGGGAGCCGACGGTCCGGTTGAAGCGAGCTGCAACAACGGCTGGGCAATCATACGTGTTCCACAGCTGACTCCGTCCGGACCGTGTGCCGCTCCGTCTTTTATTCGTTAACAAAAAGTTGTGAGCGTGAGAAACCAGGATGTCCAAGCCCTCTCCCAGGCACTTCTCGAATACATGTTTGCGAAGCAGGGAAGACTGTATTATAAACAAGGCATTCACTCCCAGGCTGATTCCGCCCTTTATTTACACATTGTTGGGCATCTGGATTCGTACAACAGTTCAGGACAACAACATATCCTTATATAAGCTACATGAGGACATATCAAACCATGGTTATTTTCCCTTCATTGGGATATGTAGGTCTTTCTTAAAAATAATCTGTTGTTATTTTGGGGCAATTTAATGTATCAAAACTTCTAGTGGTATCAGTACTCGGCATCGTTATTGGTGACTACTCAAGCATATTGATCAATGTAAGCATTTCCAAAAACAGTGATAGTCAGACAAGAAACAGTAAGGGAAACGATTCTGTCATGTTTGGGTTCTGTTTTTCCTTGTGTGTCCCCCTTGGTCTTGTTAAGTGTAATCCTGCCCTTCCTCGTGTCAAACAATCAGTGCCCTCAGCCACTCGTGTCTTGCCCCAGGTGTGTTTTGTTGTGTCATTAGTGTTTGTGTATTTAGTCTCCTGTCTCCCCTCTGTCTGCGTCGGTTCATTGTCATTTTCCTCTTGTCTTGCTGCCAGTTTTTTGCCTTGTTGTCCTCCCCACGTTTTGTTTTACTGCCATTTGGAGTTTACTTTTGTTTTGAATGATTACATTCTTTTTTTTTGTCCATCACCTCATCCTCCTTGCCCTGCTTCCCTGCATTTGGGTCCTCCACCAAACTTTACCCTCGTGACAGATTCACAAATATGCTTCCACTTTATCAGATAATAAACGCATAACTGTTTCCATCACTAAATTATTGATTTATTTGATTGAACTTGGGTGGAAGCTACTGCAAGGTCTAGGTAAGAAAGCTCTTGAAGTGTGAGGTGATATAAAGTTTTAATTGAAGCAAACATGATGAGCTGGTAGTAAATCAATGGAAAGGTTCAATCAGTATCAACTCAACCTTAATCTTTCTATCCGAGCCCTCCACGTCAAAGTCTTCTCATAAGCCAATTCTGCAGTTTCAGCAACCCCCCAAAAGTCAAATGAGTTCAAAAATCCCACGGTGTGTAGCAAATAGAGCACGGCGGCAGCACCATGTGGGAAAAAAAAGCTGATTCCTCCGCTCACTCTATGTGAGGAGAGAGAGAGAGAGAGAGAGAGAGAGAGAGAGAGAGAGAGAGAGAGAGAGAGAGAGAGAGAAGAGAAAGAGAAAGAGAAAGAGAAAGAGAAAGAGAAAGAGAAAGAGAAAGAGAAAGACAGAGAGAAAGAGAAAGAGAGAGAGAGAGAGAGAGGCTAACATGCTGACATGGCAATTATTTTTTTGTCACTACGCTCAAAGTCGCCTAGAAAGGAATCAAATGTTGTAGTTTGTTTTTTAGCTAGCTACTGTATTTTCATTCATCAAATCTATTATTTGGGAAATATTTCCCCCCAGCAATAACTTGGAGGCTGTATAGTATTGATTGTTATTGTGAATTTAACAAAATAAGTTCAGGACTCTGAAAATGTGCCACTGAATGACAATTGTGTATACTGAGTTAGTATTTAGAGGTGCAGAAGTGCAGTAGAGCTATACTAACCATGCAGGGTCCCTCCCCACCAACTAGAGACAGAATTGAGCATCATTAAGCTTTTATAAAGAGGAGACCGGAACTGGTCCACAACATCACTTAGAGCCCGTCAAGACACTATCATTTTTAATTTAACACCTTTCCCAGTCTCATGTATGTTTCAGCTCAGTATGCCTAAAAAAAAAGTCTAGACTCCTCAGACCGCTGCCTTTTTCAGTAACAGAGGCACTTCTGCATAGATTGTTTGCACTGTTGTCGGTTAAGAACTACGGTTTGAAAATAATAATGTTTTCCAATACAGCATAAAACCTTGATCTTTCTTCTTTGTTCCCAAAATGTTCAGTTACTGTTCCCATTTGTGCACCAGCAGCCCTCCATTTTGCACAACCTCTCACTGTCATACTGTTGATCTAAACGCAATGACAGACACCTCTTAGGGAGCACCGAGGGACCTGCAGTGACAGGGTTACAGTACTTAGAGGACCTCACTACAGCAGCCTCTTCGGGGGAACAAAAATACAAATTTGAAAGCTGCTGCACATAAATAAACATTACCACTCAAATTCAAGTTTGTGTGCTTAGTTGCACATTCATATTGCAGCTTTGCTGTATGAGTTGTAATCAAAGGTAGCTGAGGGCGTCGAGATGTTGAGAAATTATGGAAAGAGAAAGCACATGGTAGGAGGGGTGGCGGACTGTGTTGTGGGGGGCACTGATGATGAAAGCATAGCAATAAGCTGCAGCTCTCCCTGCCTGTCAGCTGCCGTCATCACATCTGAATTCCCAGAGATAATTGCTTTTCTCTCTGCCATTTTTTAATCTCTTTCTCCCTCATTTCCTTCCATCAGTCGTCCTCCGTCTGCTGTGTTCTCCTTTGTCTCATCCTCTAAATGCGGAGACATTTCAAGGAATTCTAGTCTGTTTTTCAAACAAAAGCAAAAGCAAATAACTTTGCCCTCCCATTGGAAGTGTGCCAGTGTCAGTGATAATTGGCTGAATTTTCACTCTAGATTATGCATACAATTTTACTGTTCCAATTTATTTTAATTATCACTTTGAGGTCAGCACTTTAATCACTTCTGGCCATATTTTAATTCAATTGAAGATCACTTAATATTGTTAAAGTGGTTTGAATACTGGTGGTCTTTTTATCCACTGCTTGTGACCTATTGTAGGTTATTTTGATAACTTCAGTTAATTCATTACTGTTGATGGATGCTCAATGTGCAGATTACTGATGGTTTTGGAAATGTATTCCCAGTGGTCTGTTTTTGTTGTGGCTACATGCTTGTCACCCTTGGAACCAATCAGTGAGCTGGAAAAAATGGTGTTAATTGTGGCAGTAATCATGGAGCAGTGAAAATTTGCATAAAAACATATGCCCAAGATAAGTGGTACAAAATGGATGGAAGGTTTGTTGAATGTGTGTATAAATGTAAATAATGTTATCAAAATGGTTGTAACTACGGATATTTTGATGATTCACTAAGTGTTATTTTGATATTGATCTCACACTTCTGAAAAGCCAAATGCAAATTGTCAGGTACGAACAATGTACAGTGCATCGTGTATACTATTCATTTTTAAAAACCTGTATTTCAAACCTACACGTCCACGCACCTACATCTTCACAGACACAAAGGCAGACTATGAACAGTTGATCTGTTCATGAATCAAATATTTGCAGTGTTGCTATAAATAGCCTATGTCATGTCATTCTATTGGCAGTGCTTTGTTTAAAAAAAAAGAAGCTCTATTTTCCTCTGAACACCTTGTCTTCACATTAGGCTTTGTCTTTCCTTCCCGCCGCTCTTTTTCTCAAGAGACAGCTCGGTGTTCAAGCAGCAGTATGAATGCCATTCGCTTGTTCGTTGTCAGTCTGACCCCATAGCCTGTTTTCTCTCTCGTATAACGATGCAAAACAGTGGAACCAGCTTGTTTGTGCCTTTCTCTTCTGAGTATCTCCTCAAACTTGTTTTTCTTGCAACCTTTTCAGAGCTTTTAAAACTTACAGGCTCAACGTTAAAGAAAACGGTCTTAAAAAAAAAAAGACAATGTCTCTAGATATGCATTATTCACTGCTGGTTTACAAGATTACGATTGGCCTTGTTAACAGATTAAAATATATTTTGCAAATCAGGCTTCTCATTTGTCAATATGTTTTACCCTATATTTTTTTCTCAAGGACAATCAATCAGGTAGTCTGACCCGAGCTGAAACCTCAATTCAAACTTCGTCTCCAAGCAGCTTTTCTGACAGGTTCGGGTCCAGAGGGGGACAGGAGTCAGACAAATAACTTTTTACAGCAAAGAGAAGAGCCACGTGGGAGAAGCTAGCGAAACTTTCAATGTAAACTTTCAAGGGCATATGAGTAAAGTGCTTAGTAGTCAAGAAATGTATACACCCTCCCATTCTGGTATTAGCGGGTATTAAAAGCTTAGTTGGAAGAAATATGGCCAAACATCACATTAAGCTTGAGCTCTCCTTGTCTGTCATTGTCCTGTATAAGAATAGCCTGCAAGTGGTCTCGTTCACGTCTGGTTACCAGCTCTCACCGTCTCTCCCAGCCTTGCCATTCATCACATCACTTACTTCAATACACTCACAGAAATATTTAAGCCTAACTTTTAAGATGCATGTTTTTTTTTTACATAACAAATAACCAATTACGTTTTGTCTGTTTTTTAAATAAAATTTTAACACAAACTTACCCAAAAAATATTAGGCTATAATGATATACAGTATATTCATTAGTCTAATAAAGCCTATTTATTTGAAATGCATAATCCTCAGGTTTGTGTATTTAGTATTAATAAAGTATAATTACTTTATTTATTTTTATTTATTGTTTACTTTTTGGGGATGTCTGCATTCACTGTAATGAATTGACTGTAGAATTTACAAGAAAATAACTGTCAAAAAAGTTGCCAGCTAATTCTTGTAAAATCTCATGTAATTACTGTGAAAACCCATTACAGTATATTACTGCATTTTTACAAGTATTTGCTATATATAAATTACAGTTACTTACTGTATTCACTTTTTTTTTTTAAAGAAAACTGCAATTCACTGTAATCTAGTTTACAACAGTTTCTTGTATTCTAATTTACAGGAATTTACAGGCAACTAAAGTAAATAAATAATACAGTATGTTGTTGTCAAATCCATCCATTCATTTTCTTAACCGCTTATTCCTCAAAAAGGGTCGCTGGGGTTCTGGAGCCTATCCCAGCTAGCTTCGGGCAGTAGGCGGGGTGCACCCTTGGTTGCCAGCCAATCGCAGGGCACATAGGGATGAACAACCATCACCTAGGGACAATTCAGAGCACTCAATTAACCTGCCATGCATGTCTTTGGAATGTGGGAGGAGACCGGAGCACTCGGACAAAACACACGCAGGCACAGGGAAAACATGCAAATTCCACACTGGATGGTCGAAGCCCAGACTCGATCTCACACCCTCAGCAGGAGGCGGACGCGCTAACCAGTCAGCCACCGCCGTCGTTGTAACATCCGTTGTCATTCTGCAGCCGAATGCATAAATGAATGTTAGCTCAGCTGTAATGTTGCCTGTTTATCGGAGAAATGCGATGCGAAGACGCTGCAGACTGCCCTCGCGCTAAAATATTACTCACCCATTCTCTGCAGTCTTGTCCTTGCACCGGTGACAATACAGGGTCCGCTATTTGCTTCTTCTATAAAGATACCCGCCAAAACAAACGATTGGGAACGGGAACTAATAAGCTTCGGCCCTTTTTCTTTTCGGGTATAATTGTATGTGAAAAGTGAATATTGTAAATTGTCTCTATGATTGTCCGAAAGGAAAAATGAACAAAAAACAAAAACAAAACAAAAAAACGACAAGTATTTACCTGTAATCCACATAAATACATGTCAAAACATAGTTGCTGTAAAATTTACAGTACTTGACCGCTAATTATACAGCAAATTACTGTAATTAGTTTTTACCCACAATGCAATTTGTTTTACCCACAATGCAATTTGTTTTACCCATAATGTATTGCTGTATACAGTTAAATACAGTAAAATTAAAAAACAAGAAAATGCTGTATTTTTTACGGTAGATTTTACTGAAATGTGTTAGTGTTCAGTTTCATCCCCCAAGCATAAACATTTAAAAAAATATATTTTAAAAAATGGACATAAGTGTTTTTTACATAACAGTGACGGTATGCTATTTTTCGTGTATAGGTAGGGTGACCAAACGTTCTTCTTTGGGAAGACATTTTGGAGGACAGACTGTTTTCTTACGTCCTGTTCGGGCGTCCAGAGGTTTTATAAATTTATGAAAATGTCCGGTTGGCATTGCGTGACTAATAGGAGGTTAAAGTACACTGTGTAACTGCGACTGGTACCACAATTTCAAAGCCGGGGAAAAGTGTCCTCTTTTTTTATTGGAAATGGGAATATGGTCACCCTAGTAAAGGTAACCTAAATATTATGCAATTCAAACAATATACTTTATGCATTTTAAATAAATATTGTCATTATTATTAAGTGTGTGTGTAATACTTTGATCTATTGTTGCTTTGCAATGAAGTTTGTCTTCCACACTGAGAGATTTAAGCAGGTCATGTGTAGTTACTCCTGTTTGTCAATATAGCGATCAGTTTCTTTATTCTGGAAATATGTTGGAACTACTGCTGCGGAGTACCGCTCTGCCAATTGTTTCTTACCTAAAATCATCATGAGATCAATGTGCATAATGCCATCACTGTATCAAACTATTGTGATAAAGAAAGAGGATGAGGCCGAAGGCAAAGCTATCGGTTTACCAATCAATCTAAATTCTTACACCCTGCTATGTTCACAATCTGTGTGTATTGACCGAAAAAAAAGACATGTGCGTGCTCACCATTGTGTCATCTGGAGAAACACATTGCAGAACCATGCTCAGGCATCTCTTTTAGATGCCTCTTCATTTTCCTCCTGGGCTTGTCCAACAATGAGATCTCACAGCAGATGATGGCATGCTGGATTGGCACAGAATTTTACGGCTGTTAGAGTTACAACAACTGACGACTGCATATGTAAAGGACATGCTAGAGTTGGGGGCCTGGGGGCGGCTGGGGCTGGGTTGGGGTGGATGGTGGGGGTGGATGGAGGGCGGGGGGGTCGTGGGGGAGCGGTGGCTATGGACCGGTGGGGTGCCTGGCGGGCCTACAGTGCCCGTCCTGCTGCGTTGGGTTGGGGGCGCGGGCCGTGTTGGGGTGGGAGGGCGCTCCTGGCTCCTGGGTTTGCTCTCTGGCCGGTGGCCCCTGCGGGTCCCGGGGGTTGTCCCTTGGCGCTGCCGTGGCCTGGGGGTCCCTGAGGTGTTGCGCTTGCTCTGTCATGGCAGGGGACGACGGCTCCCCTCTTTGGTGGAGATTTTCATGCATGCCAGATCCACCACACAAGCATCTATCGAAACTCAAACACAATCTGCTTCTTCCTCTGGTCGTTGAATCGGTGGAGGCTGGTGTCTGTGGATCTCACTCTGCTTCGTTTGTCCTTCCTTCCTTTCCTCAATCTCTCCTTTGGTCTCTTGAGGTCTCCCTAATTTGTTGGAATTTACATGTTTCTGGGGTTGGTGAAAGATTCTGGTTGGTAACCCGGTGGGTAGTAGGTAATGTCTGGTCGGTGCTGGATTTCACTTTCCTTTCTTTTCTTTGATCCTTCCTCGGGTCTCCTGACAACCTCACGACTCTAGCTGAATTCTAAAGTATTCGGTTTAGGTGAACGGTATGGCATTTTTAATAGGTTTTAGGTGAACTAATGAATACACACTCACACGCACGCACACACACACACACATTCTCACCCACATACAAAATAAAAATTTATAATAAAAAAAAAATAATAATAATAATAATAATAATAATAAAAAGAGAGCAATGAAGATGACATGTCAAATCGGTAAAATTACCGAATGAACAATACTGAGCTTTCCAGAAAAATAAAAAAAGAATGTCACAATCATGTCAGTAGAGAAAACATACATATTACTACTTGTATATAATATTAATGTTTGTCCATTGGTTATTTATTTTCAATGTGTCTTTGACATGAAATGAAAGTCTTTCCTCAAGACTTATTCAAGCTCTTTCCACTTCACTATTCATGATGAGTGTAAACGTTGTAGACAAATGGTCCTACAAGTCCGAATTTACCTAAACTTTTTTGCTTTAATGCATTGTTGAAGCCCAGCTGAACTGCAACCTGGTCTTATGAAAAACATACATGTACTTGTTTGTTAGTCTGTTACATTAGGGTAAGGTTGTTATTGCATGCAACCAGTGCAAAATAATCGTTTTCATGCAGGAAATGTTCAAGTACAGCGGTCCAACATTGGGCTGATTGATGTCCCTTTAGGGCTATCCAGACCCTGCACCACTTTTGGTTGAATTTTCTCCTTGACTCCCAAGAAAGACGTTATTTCCTCTGGGGCCTGCCCGACTGCAAAAGTCACCTTCCTCAGTGACTTTTAAAAACTTTCTCTGAGGACCTATAGCTAACACATACAGTATATGACACAGCAATCCAATATTAATGATCCACTGTCTCATCTCATGATTTACAATTTATTTTTAAATTATTGCAGATATTAATTAAATGTATCCTGTGTGTACATCAACCATTCTTTATATATTTATTGCAATAACTAACTGGTTTCATGCATCCTCACTTCAGTCTGAGGAATATCATTCCTGTGCTCATGCATATGGCATATCACGCAGATGTCAATGTTGCACTTTGGACTAGATACAATCAGAAAGCTAATTAGCAAAATAGGTTTAGAATATTTTCTAAAGTTCTTATTAGGAATCATAATCAATTTATTGATTTGGATTTCCCTATGGTCCTAGGTTATGAAAATCACAACTTACACAAGTACTGCTACTTGGCCAACATACAGTGTATGACAGAAGAAACTGTCAAACTCAACTGAGAGAAAATAAATTGTGATGGTCAGGAACATTCTAAGAACAATGACAGTTTCTGATCATCATGAACTGCAAGCTAGAAATACTAACACAAAACGGGAGCAACTTCATTTTGGTGCAACTCAAGTCTAGTCTGTTTAGGCGTTCTGCCGCACGGAGCTACCTCACCCCCAACGCACCTGACAGTATGGTCGCAAAAAGTAGACTCAAATTTCCTCCTCAGAATTAACATCTAATCAGGAGTCCAGAGATCACCCCACATCATCCACTGTGAAACCTCTCGGTATAGGTTTGTAAATTCACCACCAACCAGAAATATGTTGATAAGCTTGAAAAATTACTGTATGGATTTTTGCCTCCCAATTTGAAGTCGAATTTGAGGCTAAATGACAGGATTGGTGGGGTGGGGGAAGTAGAATCTACTCATTAAGGTTAACAAACATTGTGCATAACACATTGAATAAGAAAGGGAAAATACTGTATTTAGATTTTGCATCAAATAAGAGCTCAAAAAATCCTAGAAGGTATTGTTTAGTGTAATTGAAGAATCCCCCCCACATCAGTTCCTCAAATATTTTTAGTTTCTACTAGTCCATATTAATGCATAGTGAAGCTCAGCAATTTTGTATTCATTCAAGCTTAGCGGCTACATGCTACAAACAAGTGCGCATGCGCAGCTAGAAACGAGCAAGCACGACGTCGTTACGGCAGATTGATTGAAGGGATCGAGAACCAGTCGTTAAGATGATCCACCCAGAAGACGCAGCGACAAAAGATCCTTGAATACACCTTTAACAGTTTAAAGACGGGGTCTTATGTTTTGACCGTTTCTGTTTGTAAAAAAAACAATTCAAAACAGACTCCCATGGCTCAACACCCCACTCTTCTCATCAATACTGTGCCTGCCTTCAATGACACGCCCCTGCTCTGTGATTGCCTGGAGGGATAAACATTGACTTTCCCCCCAGAAACGTCCCTCTTATTGCAAAACACCACGGAATGGCAAAATACAGGCTGGGGGGAGGTGGTTGATGGCAAAATACCCACCACACATTAACAGAAACCCAGAGATGTTCATTGAGAAGGATTGCATGTGTATACATCAAGTGTTTATGAAGTGTTTATTTCTGAGGGAAAACCTAAGACCCCACCTTTAACTTGAGTTTGCAGCTCACATTAGTTTTTATTGAGTTATTTTATGTTTATACAGTAACAGTCAAAAGTTTGGACAAACTAACACCTTCTGTAAATGACAAGGTGTAGCCAAACTTTTGACTCGCAATGTAGGTCTACTTTATACCGCGGGCATGCTGAGGCATTTGAATGGGGAGGTACTCAAAGATAAAAGGCGACAGGCATATCAAATAATAAATAATGTCCCTCTTGTCCAATCAGCCACGAGTCTGATCTCCGCCACATATCTGGTAGGTTAATCTCATTGTTATTTTCCATTTGTTTTTTTGTTGGTCATTTGCTTTTGCTGCTGTGCTTAGTTTTTTGTTTTTATGTTGTGTTGCTTTGCACGTCAGAACCACCATAACTGAAAGTTCGGTGACAATTTTAGGATGGAATTTAAATGTATATATGCAATAACAGAGTCCTTATGTACTAATAAATTACTTGATAGGCTTGCAGTATTTTATTCTGTTATTCTATTGTGGGGCCATTAGAAAATTCATCCACAAGTTATTCATGCCATTAATAAAGACACAGAAGAGCTGACTGCAGCGGCCATTGCTGCGCCAGTGTAAGATTGATGGAGGTTGATAAATTGTGGCTTCATGGCACAAATCCACATTTTAATTCAAGGCCTTCTTGACCTGTGCCGCATTTAAAGGCAATCAATGCTAATCATGCTGTTGGAGCTGACCAAGTGGAATGGGATTATTGAAATTGCAGTCTTCTTGTGCTTTCTCAGGCTGCAGTTGGAAGCACTGTACCAAACTAAAGACTGTTGAGGTATGAAGGCAATGTATGCATATTATAACACAATGCCCTTTGTCAACTTTTCAAACATCAACATTTGAATGTTTCCCGTTATTGGAATGGAATGGGGGGCATGACAGGCCTAAAGTATCTGCAGCACCAGGTCCTTCACAGGGGAGAGAGAAAAATGTTGGACCCAGCACGCCTTGAAGTGTGAGGCATTAATATTTGTCAGATTTGCAAAATGTATGATTCACACTGGGTTGCATATCTCCACTCAATTAACAGGCATCAATTATCTATCATGATCTGTGTTTTGTTGATTTAGTTTTAGTTCGATTTTAGCTGCCATGTTTTCCTTGTGTCCGTCTTGTCCAGTACAGTTTGCATGTGTCCACCTGTTCTTATAAAGCCGATGTCATCCTATCAGCTCCATCAACCACGTGTGTCTGGGCTACCAGGGGCTGCTACCTGTCCCGGGCCTTTGCCGTAGCAAGCACAAAGAAGTGTTCTTGTCTTTGCCCTGTCCAGCTGACTCTTGTTGTCTTGTCAATTTGTATTTAATTGCCTGCGTTCTTTCAGTTCTCGTTCATTCATTGTCTGTTGTGATGATGTCGTATGAGTTTTCTTTTGTAATTCTTGATAATGGTAATGATAACGATGGTAGCGTTTCTTTGCGGTTTTCCATCTAAAATTGCCTTAATATTTGCTTCTTTAATTAATTCCAAAAATATTTATGTTTTGTCCTCCCCCCAAACATACCTTACTTTATCGTCCGACATTGCTTTGGGACTACAAACAAACGTACAACGTGTATCTGGTCGTGCCAGCGGTTATTTGCAAAACCTGTTTCCATAGCCAAAATTAGCATTTTCAATTTTTCAATACGCTTCAAAATCTACCCCCTCTAAGCGTAAAACGTTTAAGCAAATTTTGGGCCCTTTTTCGAATTTCTAGCGTTTCCATTCAGTTTTATTTTTGCATTTCTTAAAAATTCTAATAAAAATGGACGGATGGAAACCCAACTAGTCTAAACAGATTAGTCCCAGTAAAGAAAGTCTTCCTGGATTAAGCCTATTCGGAATGAAAATGTTGAGTCCTTTTAATTGTCATTAAAGCAATGAAGAGACTAGTAGCAGCCTAGTAACAACCACAGGCAAAAACTGCTCTGGCAACTCTGTATTTTGGTTACCAGTCCCCTGTTGGCGTGGATGATGCAGTCACCCATGTTTCATGTCATGTTTTATGAAGTCTCCAGTGCTTTCAATACCATCCAACCAGTTTTCCTGGGCGAGAAGCTCCTTCAGATGGATATCTCATTACCCTGTTGGTTCTTGTTGGATCAGTGATGTCGAAACACCATAATGGACTGTTCTGTCTTGTCTCCATTTCTGTTCACCTTGCACACCTCTTGCTGCCTGCAAAAGTCTATCTATCTATCTATCTATCTATCTATCTATCCATCTATCTATCAACAGACGCTTCAGCAGCTAGCACAGTCAGCACAAAATGGAGTACCTTTGTCACTTTTAGTAAATGCGTTTGAATGAAGAGTTTCCTCCACATACCACAAACATGCATATCCGGTTCACCGAGGATTCCAAATGGACGCCTGTTTGACTGGATACAGTATGTTCCTGGCAATTGAGTCCTGGTTGTGCAAGTACAAAGAAAAGAAAATGGATGGATGTTGGAGGGCTGGACTTGTTTTTAGTGCTTATACTCACAGAGCACCATTGCCCCCTCCTGGATGCTTTCAAACAATCACCTTAAAATGGCCGACACTGTAAAGAAGTCATCAACACTGCCGGTTTAAACGGGGAGGGATTATTTGGTGCATCAGCACATACCCAGCAACACATTTTATAGTACTCATGCACAATCAATAGCAATAATGCCTAATAGACGACGTACAGAATTTTTCAGATGGCCTTTGCTCATAAACACTGTCATTCTGTATGTGTTGCCAGAAATGACTTGTAATCCATTCTGGCTATATATGGTCTTTTCGTATTACATTTAGTCAATTATTGAAGTAATTTTATGTAAAGATAATAGGCAATGGTATGTATGCATGCCGTACACTCTATTTTTTCCTCACAATTGTCTTACATCACTGGAAAGATTGTCTGGAATAAGCGCTGCTAGGGATACCCTGGCGAAAGAGCTTTATGTATTTGTACTGAAAGAGCCTTTGACGTATAATAATATACACAAAATGTTGTTGGTCCTTTTAAAGTAAACAACAACATCAAGCAACAATCACTGAAATAACAAATTGACAACAACAACAATAATAATAAAAGAAAAATATTAATTGATGAAAATACGTGCTTTTTGATTGTAGTCAAAATACTTTAATGATGAATTACTTGTTTTGTATAGTTTTGAGTTAACTTGTTTGCCAAAACAGCTGAAAATCTCTGTGGCTTACAAGGCTAACTCCAGTCTTATCAAGTTATTTCAGCGATGCTTGTGGCTTCACCTTTCATGGAAGTGTGTAAGAATATGTGTCCTTATGTATACACTAAAGCCTACAGTAGGCCTATAAAACACAAAGATCAAATTAGATGGTCAACATCTATCTACTGCTTTATTTAGTCATCAGTTAGGCCCAAAAATATTTGGACAGTGAAGGAAGTTTTGTTATTATTATTATTTTAGCTGTTGACGAAAACATACTCAGGATACAATCATATAATCAATACAGAATTAAAGTGCAGACTCTCAGATGTAATTTGAGCGTATTCACATCCAAATTGGAGCAATAGTTTAGGGATTACACCTCTTTTAAATGTAGCAGTCTATTTTTCAAATGTAATTGAACAATTGACTCCGAAGGCTGCAACAAAAAAAAAAAGGCTGCATGGGCTCTTCCCTCATTAACCTGTCATCATTTACGCAGTTAAAAGATTTGGAGTTGATTCTATAGGTGTTTGCATTTGGAAGCCATTGCTGTGAACACACAACATGCTGTCAAAGGAACTCTCAATAGGGGTGAAAACAGACCATCCTGAAGCTGAAAAAATTAAAGAAATGTTAAGAGTGGCCAAATCAACAGTTTGGTACATTGTGAGAAAAACAAAGTGCACTGGTGAGCTTGTGAACTCAAAAAGGCCTGGACGTCCACGTAAGACAATGGAATGAGCTCTAAATTCTAACATTTCAACCGCTTGAAAGTTGCTGTTTTTTATTTAATGTATTTTAAACATGCAAAGCATGTGGTTTACTGACTTCGGGGGTTGACTTGCAAACTTTAAGTTGTACAGTTACGCAAAGACTGTCACCACTCAGTTTTTTCATGCATAGAAGTGGATTATTCTGCAATCACCAGATCTCAGCCCAATCGAGCATGCATTTCACTTGCTCACGATAAAAATTTAAGGCAGAAAGATGTTCAAAGATGCAAGAACTGAAGACAGCTGAAGTCAAGGCCCGGCAAAGCATCACAAAGGAGGAAACCCGACATTTGGTGATGTCGATGGGTTCCAGACTCCAGGCAGTCATTGCCTGCAAAGGATTCTCAACAAAATATTGAAAAGTACCATTTTACTTTACGTTATGTTTATTTGTCCAATTACTTTTGAGCCCCTGAAATAAGGAGCATTTGCATAAAAATAGCTACAATTCCTACATATTTAATCATATATTTCAGTTCAACCCCTTGAATTAAGGCTTAAAGTCTGCACTTCAATTCAGTTGTAGTTGTTTCCGTTTAAATCCAAAGCATGCAGAACCCAAATCATGAAAATTGTGTCCTTGTCCAAATATGTTTGGACCTAACTGTAGCTGCCTTTGATATTACAAATAAGGGCACAGGCCTATAGATATTCTATTTAAAGTGAACAAGCATTTTATTGACATTGCTTCTCTTCCCTGTATTCTTTCATTTTTACCTTGCTCACAGTTTATTTTCTATTCTATATTTTAAATATAACAAAGAGGAACAGCATCAGCAAAGTTATCCTATATTTGTCCTGGTCCTTTGAAGTTGTTGGTCTGACAGTCAAACCAAAGTGAGCCTCAGAAAACATTGACAGAAGGACTTCTCATTTATAGTTTTTCAACCCTCTTATTACTGATAAGGTAAAGTAGCTTCCACAATGGGTGAATAATCCATTCAAGTTGCATTTTATTGAGTACACAAAGAAAATCTGATGATAAATAAGCTAATCACATTAGCCTCAGACTACTTTATTCATTTATTTATTTATTTATTTATTTGATTATTATTAATTATATTTACGTACTTCAGTACGACTGTTTGGAACATACTGTGTGCTTTTGTTTTATATCCTTTGCGAGGCATTAAGAGCTTTCTTTCTTTCTTTCTTTCTTTCTTCTTCTTCTTCTTCTTCTTTTTTTTATTATTATTATTATTATTTTTTTATAACATCATTTGGTTACCACTCAATGAACAGTAACTTGCACACTAGTGACGAAGTTGTTGGCGCCTGTTTTCAAGATGTCTTACAAAATGATGTTTCAGATCATTAACTAACTTTAGCTAAAATTCACGACTTATTGAGCCATGTTTATTTTGTGTCATGTCAACGGACGCAGCCAAAAACTGAAGCGCTTGTGCAGACGCTGACCAATCAGAGCACGTGTTACTTAAAGGTGTCACGAATCGGTCGCCACGGTAACAAAAAACAAACTGAGGAACGCTGATCCCCGCGTCTGCATTTTAGAGCCGGGTGAGACTTGTATTCTTATATTTTCTTCTTCTTCAACTGCTGTATAGTGTTTAGTTGTGACGAGAAACTTGATTAACTTAATCCCAAAACACGTCCATACTGCATTAGGATAATGGCACCGTTCCTGTGAATGGACACACAGTAACCGAGTATGCATAGAGGCTGGACACGTATTCGTCAGTAAGTAAAATGTGGAGATGACAGTCAACATTCTGTGTTCTCTGTACTAAAGCTTTTTAATAATAATACTAATAATAATAATTATTATTATAACAACCACAAGTTTAGCGAATCACTGTTAGCCAAGTTAACACGATACGCGCTTCCCTTGCAGGTGACGCCTTATATTTATACACAGAAGATGTTGCAGTCTAGAAAAGTGCGCCTGACAGAAGCCAAAATGCATCCCCATCAACTCCTAGAAGTACTTGAGCCAAGCACGACAACCCTTCAAAAAGTAAAAATGAACTGTTCCGACTTTTATGGCTTAGTAATGAACTAACCTTATGAAAAGCAAGATGCAATTTGTATTTTTATAGGTACTCAAAATTTGTATTTACACCACAGCCAATGAATGATTCAAGTAACTTGTTTTTAACATTGTTAATAGTTATATACATTTAAAAGGAAGTTAATCAACACAAATATATGTAACAGATCAACCTTTGTCTCTGAGCTACCCTAGTTTTTCTTTGTATTATGTATATATTTGTATCTATTGTTACTTGTGTGTTTTGCAGATGCCCTTGGTGGATGTCGATCAGTCAAATTTCCTGCCCCACCCACCCGAGTTAATCTTCCAGAACTTCACTCCCGCACAGTCGTACAAGTTACCTCTGCAGCTGTTCAACAATGATAAGGTGTGGACTTAATGACACCATAATGTCTTCTTATCTCTACAACAAAACATTAAAAAAAATAATGTATGAAACAAACTTAAGTGTTTCCAACTTTGTGTTTGATGCTCTGTTGATTTGAAGATATTTATCATCATGCATTTGGCAATTTGTGCTTGCTTCAAGATATCGCGGCATGTTAAGCTGGAGCATCAGGAGTCCGCTTATTTCCAAGTTGAAGGTCCAAAAGAGGCAAAGACTAAAGTTGCAGCAGGACTGTCGGTGGGCTTCACAGTCTGCTTCACTCCACAGGAGAACAAGGTATCTTCACTTTTCTGAAGATGCTTTTAGATTGTTTCTTTTGTTACAAATACACCTGGGGCTCCTGTTTTAAAATGTCTGTTTTAATATGCTACATTGATACCTGTACTTTCTGTTAACCACCTAATTATCAGGACTCAAACTCAGGTCCTCCAGGGCCACAATCGTGCATGTTTTAGAGGTATCCCTAAGCCAACGCACCTGAATCAAATGATCAGGACTGTTGTCAGGTTTCTGCAAAGATTGCTGATAAGATGGAGGACTGGAGCTTGAGACATGAAATACGTAATTGTAAATTCTAATACCTGTTTTTCATTTTTCTTTACAGGACTACCACCATACTTTGGTTTTTGTGACAGAGCGGGAGCAATTTGAGGTGGCAATCCGTGCCATTGGCCCAAGGGCCAGTTTGAACTTCCGTGATGAGTTGCATTTACCTGACTGCCTTGTAAAAGCCTCCACACAAAGGACTCAGCTTGTACGCAACCTTGGAGACCGCATAGCCATCTTCAAATTGCAGACACAGAGGTGACTAGTTCTATTAGTGATGGGAAAATGAAGCTTCATGAACCACTTCCAATATTTTTTTACTCCTCTAGATGGTGTTCTTGGTTTAAAGATTCATTGGAAATTCAGTCAATTACCACTGCATTTTTAAAACAAGAACCCTGCTGCAATGGAAATGGATTACATTTCCACATAATCTTTAAACCAAGACCCCCCTCTAGAGGAGTAAAACAAATATTGCAAGTAGTTCATGAAGCTTAATTTTCCCAACTCAATGTAGCAACCTAGAAGCGGGACCTCGTCTGCTGACATTTAGAAAAACAAGGCGTAGAAATTAAAAATGCCTGAAAGTTCATGATGCAATATGGTTTTCATTACGTCGTAAGCTTCATGAGCCACTTGCAATATTTTGTTTTTACTCCTGCAGATGGTGCCCTTGATTTAAAGATAAAGGCTAGAGCAATGGAAATTGATTACATTTTCCACTGCATCTTAAATCAAGAGCGCAATCGAGGGGAGTAAAATAATATCGCAACCATTTTCTCATCACTACATTAATCCTTATAGTGCAATGGGCATATTGTGGAAAATGTACTTTTAATTGCTTGTACACCAACAATTGTGTCTCTGGAGGGTCTGATCAGTCAATTACACAACCCAGCACATATGTTAGCGTTGTTTGGCAACGTGTACGCTGTATCCGTCACATGCACGGTTCAGCAACACTAATTCCGCAGCTTGGTGATGAAATGCCGCCTCCACAACTTCAAATTTAATCAACACTTTACTGACTTTCTGAGCGCTCGCATTTTTCTTTAGACAGCAGGCTGTTACTTTCACTTTAGGGCAAGTAGCCGCTCGCCTCATCGCAGCCCCAAGTTTCCCCCTGGCTGCCATGGTAACACAAAGCTGTACTGGAATTGCCCACTCGACAGTAGAGAGGCAGTGGCTAGCACCACCCCTTCAGAACAGGCTATCTTGAAAATTTAAAATCACACACATGACATCTAGGAACTGTGCTTAATGTGCATCTTTTATTTACTTTAAGATGTTGAAATAAATTAATACTTTTTCACATTTTTTTTGAAAGACAAGCTCCTATCATTGAAGTGATAACACAACTGCACTAATTGCAGTGCTCGAACATCATGATGCATATTGATGCTTCAATTGTAATTATTTTATTATGAGACATTACAGAGAGCAACACATTTTACAGTGTGTCTGTTTAACTTTCTGTCCATGCACACCTCTGGATGAGGTCAAATGCAAACAGAGGGTCGGGTAATACAAAAGTTAGTCACTCTTTGATCTTGCTTTTTTTCTATTTCAGTCCTTTTTCAGTAACTCCCTACTCTGGAACTCTTGATATTGGCGAGAGTATGCAGGCCACGGTGGCTTTCAATCCGATGACTGCAGGAGACCACAGTCAGGATCTGTTGCTACACTATGATACTGGTAAAATATATGGAAATAATATTTAACAATGTAATAATTGCAGAATTTTCATGTTTTTGTGAATTCAAATATTTATATTTTGCTCTCCATCCATGTGTTTGTGTGACATAAACCTTACATTACTTGAACTGCAACATGCCTTAAAAATATGAATACGAATCGGTGGAGTATTGGTGATGTTGTGTATATTTTTACCCTAAGGTGGCAAAAGTGAGGCCATGCCTAAAATAAAATAAAATCAATGCTTAAGGGTTAGCTGGGTTTGTTGAGTTCTGCATTGTCGTTGTCACTTGTTGTGTTGTCACTTCTGCTTGTTTTCTGCTTACGGGTCACTTGAAAGTAGAAGTAGCAAAATAAGTAAAAAAAAAAAAAGAAAAGAAGAAGAACAAGATAAAATAATCTAAAAAAAAAAAAGTACAGTCTCAGCAATTCATATACTGTAGAAAATGTATAGCTTTCGTTTACTCTTTCTGAAGATCAACTTACATTTGTTTACTCATTTATTTATTACCCCAACCAACGTCACTCCTCTTCCTCTTTTTAGGTGAAGAAGTGCACATCAAACTCCATGGTTGCTGTGAGGAGCTGAAGCTCAATCTTATCCCCGAGTACCTTGATTTAGAAAATACTTACATTTCCTTGTCTAACACACATACGGTGTCCCTCACCAATAGTAGTGATACCACTCTTATGTACTGCTGGACTACATGGTCAAGCCAACCAGAAGTGAGCCAGTGAGTATACACTTTCAAATACTGTAGAATGAAATGATATAGTGCTTTTGACTTTCCTTCAGTTCTAAAAATAAAAAGTATTCACTAAAAACAAAGCACACAAAAATATGTCAATCCAGGAAGTATGTCTTTGCAGTATTGCTTAAACATAATTCACAGTAGGGATACTTTTCTGGCAAACTGTCTCTCTTGGTACCTTTTGTTACTCTTTGCATTGCCTTTCCCTTTTCTCTCGACTCACCAGGGATTGCTCAGTGCTCGAGCAGCAGAATCATGTGGATTCACATTTGCTTGTTCCCTGCCAGTCTGAGCCCACAGCCAATCATCGAACCGGCCTCCTCCCCCTCTCACATGGATGCATAACATTAGAACCAGCGGTATGTGTTTGTGACTTCCTCATCTGCATTCTTTCTCTCACTAATTATTTTTTCGTTATTGTCATACCGTTGTTTTTGAAAATCTGAGACTGTGAGCAATTGCCAAGACGACGCATTTTGATGCTTTTATTTTAATGATATGCAAATGAAATGAAGTGTGCCTACTTGTTCTGCATTTACTCTATAATGCATAACAAACTAATCTATTACTCTAACGTGCCTTTTTCCCATTTTCTTAACATGGAGCAGTTGGGTGAAATATGGCCAAATACCACAGCACGTTTCACTGTTGTCTTCAAGCCCGATGAAGCCAAACTTTACCAAGAAACCATATATTGTGACATCACGGGTAAGTGTTAGGCTGGAATTCACAACAAAATTTGGTTTAAAACAAGCGCAACAATTCAATAACAGCTCATGGAATATACAACAACAATAGTAGATTGAAATATATTTCCGATCCACATGGATAGGCAAAATGTTGTTGTACATTTTGTAACTGAACAGTTGCATAACATATAATGATACCATCTCTTAATTTGACTTAATTGTGACATTTAAACACCTTTGGCTTTATTTTCATGACGGGCGTAAATTCTGAGCATGCATGGCATATCTCAGTGTGAAGGTGGGTTAGAGACAATGCTGGTAATTTCACAGATGAGTGCGGGCGAATCGGCGAGAGGAAAGGGGAATGGTCAAAGCCGACATCAGTTAAAGTGTCTCCTTTCATTCCCTTAACAGGTGGCACACTAAAGGCCAAATCCACTACGAATGCGCCACGTCCGCTAAGAGCGCTAAATATTGCTCCACAACTGCACCTGCAGCTTGTTTCCTGTAAGCGTCCTATTCACTAAGGATATTGCTCTAATGATATACCAGCGCAAACATGGCCACAACGTTTGACAGTTGGGAGCAAGTTTGCAACTTGATTTACCACACATGGCAATGGATTTGCGGCATAGTAACAGTTGGAGAGAAAGATGACATTATCAGAAAGTGAGGTTGAACCGAAGAGGTCCAAAAGCGTTTTCCTCACTTAGCGCCATTAAGCTGTAGTGAGCAGAGAGGTTGACGACGACGACATTCATTCATTCATTCATTCATTTGATGTCCAAATACACATTTTTGCTACGATCATCTTTTATATTTTCAGTGGTTGACGTGGGCATACAGTAGAGATGTTTTTTCATATAGCATAACCGAGCGTTAATACATCTGTCACGTGAAAATGATCGTTAAATTACTTTCTTGTGCTTGTTACGCTGTACTTTTAGGTAAAAAATCTCGCATCCCTCTGAGAGTCAGGGGGGAGGGTTTGGGACCGGCAATGGAGATTAACTGTAACCTAATGGATATGAAAAATATATTCATAGGTCACACTGTCTCTTATGAGGTAAGGCTTTTCAAGAAAAATATATCCAAGGTGCATACTATAATTTAATGTCATCCTTTATGAATTCCCGCAGGTGCAGCTGTCCAACCATGGGCTGATTGATGCCCCTTTTGAGTTCTCAAACCCTAGTACCACTTTTGGTCAATTTTTCTCCTTCACTCCCAAGAAAGGTGTCGTTTGCTCCGGGGCTGGCCTTGTGGTTAAGGTCACCTTCCACAGTAACATTTTGGGATCTTTCTTAGAGGGCTTACTGCTAATTGTCACAGGGCAGCCTCTACCACTTACTCTTACCTTCAGGTGAAGTTAGAATGTAATACCTTTCTAATTTTGACACTCAGACTTTGATAATGATTGTACTGTGATCATAGTATCTGGTATAATTTTTCAACTTTGCAGGACAATAACTCTGATTTTCAAAGATTATTTTTGCTTTTTTTTTTGGTCCTTATATTTCATCACCCTCTTAAAATACAAACCCAATTCCAAACATGTTGGGACACTATTCAAATTGTGAATAAAAACTGAATGCAATTATATGAAAGTGCCAATTTTATTTTATTTTATTCAGAATATAACATAGAGAACAGGTCAAAAGTTTAAACTGAGAAAATTTATCATTTTAAGGGAAAACGATGTTGATTTCAAATTCCATGGTGTCAACAAATCTAAAAAAAAATTGGGACAAGGCCATTTTGTCTTAACACGCGGCTCTCTAACTGTCCAACTGTCTTGGGCTTTCTTTGTTGCACCTTCCCCTTTATGATGCGCCAAATGTGCTCGAGAAGTGAAAGAGCCAGCCATGATGTTGTAATTGGTGCTGCATGTGGTCTGGCATTATCGTGTTGAGAAATCTTCTCTGAAAGTGATGATGCCTGGATGGGAGCATATGTTGTTCTCCAATCTGAATATACCTTTCTGCATTGACGATGCCTTTCCCGATGTGGAAGCTGCCCATGCCACACACACTCTTGTAACCCTATACCATCCCAGATGCAGGCTTATAAACTGAGTGCTGATAACAACTTGGGTTGTCCTTGTCCTCTTTAGTCAGCATGATATAGCGCCCCAGTTTTCCTCAAAGAACTTCCAATCGTGACTCGTCTGACCACAAAACAGGTTTCCATTTTGCCACACTCCATTTTAAATAACCCCTGGCCCAGAGAAACGCCTCCGCTTCTTGGTCTGCTTTAGAAATGGCTTCTTTGTACTGTCGTGTTTCATCTGGCAACGGCGGCTGGCACGGTGGATTGTGTTCAATGTTTTCTGGAAGTATTGCTGAGCCCGTTCTGTGATTTCCCTTACAGTAAGCATTCCCGTTTGCGGTGCAGTGCCGTTTAAGGGCCTGAAGATCATGGGCATCCAGTAGGATTTTCCGGCCTTGACCCTTACACACATAGATTGTTCCAGATTCTCGGAATCTTTGGATGATGTTATGCACTGTAGATGATGATTACTTCAACCTTTTTGCAATTTTTCGCTGGTAAACACCTTTCTGATATTTCTCCACTATCTTTCTACGCAACATTTAAGGAATTGGTGATTCTCTACCCATCTTCGCTTCTGAGAGACACTGCCACTCCGAGAAGCTCTTTTTCAAGTTGCCAATGGACCTCATTAGTGGTAACTGGTCTTCCAGCTGTTTTTTTTTATAAGTGCAATTGACTTTTCCAGCCTCTTATTGCTACCTGCCCCAACTTTTTACATTTATACATTTTCTCAGTTTAAACTTTTGACCTGTCACCTATGTTCTATTCTGAACAAAATATTGAAATTTGTCACTTCCACATAATTGCATTCAGTTTTTATTCACAATTTGTATAGTAGGTTTGTAATAGCATAAGTCATTTCCCCCCCCCAAAATTATTATATTTTGACTTAATCATCTCCTCATGATGCAAATGGTTCATTTTTTTTGTGGGGTTTTTTTTGTGTGTGAAAAGTCTGAAAAACTTAGGCTTAGGCGATTATTTTAAGAAGGCATCAATTTGTACCATGTGATGGTTTATATATATTTGTTTCTATTTCAGGGGCTGTGTTATTGGGCCTACTTTTCACTTCAGTGTTTCAGAGCTCAATTTTGGAGATGTTGCCTATGGTTAGTACATCTTTACAGTATATGTTGGAGTTTTTTTTCTTCTTTTCACTATTACTTAAATAACAATTCCCAAGTGTCATGATAACATCAAGTCACATCTGTGACTTGATCTGGTCAAAATACGCCAAGGATGAATACATTTAGCACAATTTTCAAGATCTGTTTTGAGTCTTGCTAAAATTAGTGTGTTTTGAGGGGCTCTTGCTTTCTTGCTTGCTAAACGCATATGACCCTCTACTGCGAGGCGTACAGCCTTGTGCTGGGCTGTGATTGGGCGACACAATTCAAACATACAAAAACATGCACTGTTTTGAGGGGAGTGTCCTGTCATTACAACTTATGGTTTCCGTTACTATGACAACTAGGAATGGAGCTAGTAGGTTGAACAAGGTGAGCACTTCTACTTGCAGAAGTGAAGCCTTGTGTGTGGAAAAGAAGCCCGAGCATACAATTAAAACACTTTTATTCTTGTAAGAAACACTTTATACACGACTGTATACTTAACCCTATAAAGCCTGAACCATGAAATATATGAGAGAAAATTCAGATTATTTGTAAAGCATTTTTTGGTCCTTTTGAACAAACGTTTTTTTTGTTTTGTTTTTTGCAAATCAACTTCCGCATATGACTTTTGATTTGTGTCATATTTGATACATCCGGTCACAATGCTTTAAATTTGTACATTTATAACTGTCAAAAATACAATGATAAACAGACGTATCAAACATATTAGTATTTCCCAAAATCTGAAAAAATATTTCCCACTATTAATAAGTATTAGTGTCTCTCCTTTCTCAATTGGGTTGATCGTGCAAGGTTGCTGGTAAAGCCGTCAGCTGGGTGATACTGCCCTCTAATGGATTATCTGTGCAATGCATGTGTCACATCATATACGGTTTAAATGGCGAAAAAATTATACACATGAAATTAATATGATAGGGTTAATTCTGATAAATACCACCGATCTCAACCATTTTGACAACTTCACCGAGCAGTCAACAATGTGTCAATTTTCAGAAACGCCGCAATGCTGCTCTTCCCAGCCTAGCCCTGCCAACTCATGGACAGAGAACCTTAGTGTGAGGGTGGTTTCGTAAATTAGCCAAATAACGATGTCAGAATTCGTTAGAATCAGAATGTCTTGCTTACGGACACATTTTCTGAAGATTTTCGTTGTTGTTTATTTTATGTGGCAGGTGGGCCAGGACTCCCAACGTCCGTATACAAGCAATAAACAAGTAAAAATCCCATAATATGTCCCGTTTAAAGTACGTTTTTAATTTACTACATTGCTAAGTGTAATGCAGAGGCGGAGGAACCAGGGGGGGACTGGGGGCATAAGCCTCAAGTTTACTGAAACATAATAGCTCTTGTAGCCTCATTATGTTTTACGTTGCATATTATTTTGATTTTAATCTTGATTTTAGTTTTTATGTTTTTGCAGGTTTCCCCCAAACAGAAATGTGTTCCCTCTTTAACACATCCTTTGTTCCAATGAGCTTTTCCCTGCGTGTCGTGGGAGACGGAATGGGGTGTCCGAGTGTGACCAGTGACCAGCAAGTGTGTGACCTATGTAAGAACAACTGGCAAGGCAGTGCTGCTCATGACATTAGTGCTATGCCCGTTGAGTTCACCGTCAGTCCTGCTATGGGTTCTGTGCGGGCCATGGCGGATGTCAGCATCAAGGTACAGTGGATTATTATATGACGTTTTTGTGCTGCCTAATTCAGTTTTTTATTTTGTTAAATTAAGTTGAATTTTCATTTGAATACACCACTTGCTCTTACCCTTTTTGCAGTTAATTTTAAATGTACTTTCAGTTTTTTGCCAGCGCAGCAAAAAGAAAACTTCTATCTGTCCATCCATCCATCCGTCCGTCCCATTTCTTCATGCTGCATGCTTGCTTGTGTATTGTCTCAGCAGGTGTCATTGTGCTCCAACACAGTCAAATATTACAGGGTGGCTCTGGTAGTAGATGTCGAAGGTGTTGGAAAAGAGATCATGGCTTTGCCCATTATCGCAAGGTAAGGCATAAATGTAGAAAACAAGCTGACGCCCGTAGTCAATGCAGGTTGGCACAACAAATTGCAACCACTTTAAATACATATTTGATATGAATATAATTAGTAGGGAGCAGAATCAGATAATGTGGGTAACACGTTTGTTTTACAGGTGAGGGGATCTGGGTTCGGCTCTTGGTTTGGGACTTTGCTGTTTGTCTTGAGGGGTAGTCTTAGTTCATGAGAATGAGCGACTGTTCACTGCAGAACCATGGCTTTGACTTTTATTTCATTTAAATAAATGATCAAGTGTCTTGACCTTTCTTTTACCTTTGGTATTATGATACATGATGTTGTTTCAGACAGTGTAGTCAAGCAGTGGCTTGAAAGTGGCGGATCTTGAGCACATATTCCAAGATGTTGTGAGACACGCTGCTGCCATCTAGTAGTAGGGCTGTGAAGCGCACTTGTATCTCAAATTTTGCTCATATCTCAAGACAACACCTTTGCCAAATTGAAAGCTTGTATCTAAAAAAACAAAACCCTAACGTCAAGGCACTTGTATCTCAAGGAACCACTCTACAAGCAATTAAAAAGTCAATGTTTCATAATATTTTGCGAGGGAGGCTCAAAAAACGATTTCTCAGTTTTTCTCTTTGCTCTGTGGACAGGTGTATTGTTCCAGAAATCATGGTGGAGACTCCAGTGGTGGACTTTCAGAAGTGCTTTCTCAATCACCCATATGAAAAGAAAGTCCGCCTAACGAACCAAAGCGATCTTCCTGTCTGCTACGGCATGCTGGAGCAGGTAAAGCACTTCTCTGCTGCTAGAACAGAATGGCTGCCTTTTAAGTTCCACTTTAATTTACAGTTTGTTCATTGCCACATTGCCGTGTTTGTGTACATGGGATTAAAACTAAAAGCTTTCCCCTCAGTTTAACAACAGAGGATCATTTTCATCAACAGCCAAAAGACTAATAAGCTTTCATCTACAGTACTGTATCTTTAATTGGTAGAGAAACAACACTATAAATTGCCATTTCATGAACGTGTTTATGGGATAAAGTGTTTGATGGGATACGTTGTGCTCATTTATAGCCAGGAATTTCCAGTTTTTTTTTTTAATTAAAACACATCAATCAGTGTGGCAATATATGCACATATGCAGAGGTACATAATACAGAATAATTGTGTACATTATTTCTGCATGTTTAGGAATATGATGAGAACCCTTCAGTGATATTTGGGAGTTCTTTATCCAGGGGAGTGATTCCTCCTCACAGCTCCGCAGACCTTCCTGTTTTTCTTCTGGTGAAGGATGTTGGAAAGCAACATCACACTCTTTACATTGCTCTGTTTGGTAGCGTTTATCCACCACTTGTAAGTGTCTGCTAACATATTGCTTCCCTCTGGTGCTGCTGTGTCTTAGTCTTATTATATTATTTGTTTTCTTAATCCCCCTTTCTTCTGTTCCCAGGAGGTTGTCTTATCTTGCACTGGCCGTGGTCCTATAGTTCATCTTCAGTGTCCGAGTCAACAGCTGGAATTTGGCAAAATACCTGTTCTGACAGACATTACTAAATCCATTCCCCTGTTCAACCAGGCACCAATTCCAGCATACTTCACAGCAAGCATGGTACAAAACACTCAACTCAGATTAGCCTCTAAATACGCCATAGTTTAAGACGGATGGAATTCTAAGGGAGCCCATCTTGTACGATGATGTCATTAGCTGCATGAAAAAGACTGTTTAACTCATTCACTGCCATTGACGGCAATAGACGTCAAAAATTCATTTTAACTATTTCTATTAGTTTAACATTTTTCCCACTTTTGTTAACAAGAGTATGAAAACCTAGATTTTTTTATTGTATTAGAACTGATATCTAATTTGTGATTAAGCGTGAGTTAACTAGTGAAGTCATGCGATTAATTACGATTAAAAATGGTAATCGCCTGACGCCCCTAATTTTAAATAATCTTTAAAAAAAGATTATTAAAAATTGGGGGGATTTATTTATTTTTTATTTTTCAAGAAAAGATTATTAAAAATTAGGGGTGTCATGTGATAATTTTTTTAATCGTAATTAATCGCATGAGTTCACTAGTTAACTCACGATTAATCACAAATTTTATATCTGTTCTAAATGTAGAAAACATTTTTTTTTAGGTTTTTATACTCTTGTTAACAAAAGTGGAAAAAAATGTTAAACTAATATAAATAGTTAAAATAAATGTATGATGTCTTTAGCCGTCAATGGCAGTGAATGAGTTAATGTGTACTATAGTCCTATTGACATCAAGTAGAGAAAAGAGACAAAGAACAAAGAAAAATTGATTGTTTGCATTTCCACAGAGCCAACAAAAGTCCCCTTGGCGTGTTGAACCCAGTGAAGGGGAAGTGCCACCACAAGGCCACCTGGAACTTAAGATTGTGGCAAATTTAAAAGATACACTCTTGTTTCAAGACAAACTTGGCATTTCCATCCAAGGTAGTCAAAGTCACACTGTTGTCCTGACTGCAACGGGCACAGGCACCACAATTGTCACTGACAAACCTTTACATCCAAATCTCGACCTTGGGATACACTTCAGGTAGTATGAATTGATGAAACTAAAAAAACAAACAAAAATAAAAAAACACCTGAAAGCATATAACATATTGTCATATATATATATTTTTTATGTGTCCTAAGCCATGGATCGTGTGAATTCACTTTCAAAGTGACCAACTATGGCCAACGAATGCACCGACTTTATTGGAAGACAGAGTGCTCATCTGGTCGAACGTTCCTGCCCTCCATCTCACCTGCAAAAAAGAGAGACTCTGTTACCAATGGTTCGTGGGCATCCCCAACTGAAGACAGACCTGTATTCAACATCAGCCCGACACGTATGGAACTTTTCCCGGGTGGCTCGGTTGACATGTTGCTGAAAGGAGCTTCAGACTCGCCCAAGGTGAGATAGCAGAACAGCCCTAAGGGCCACTTTTCCATACAAACAATACTGTCTTATCGCTTAGTACTTTATGCATAGTGGGAGTTCCCAGTGTCTGTTTTGTGTCAAGTGTTTGCCCTGCCAGTTATGTTGACTTGTGTATCGTGGTTCAAACCCTGCATTTGAGCCTTTTCAAACTTTTGGGGCCTTTGTACATTAGCATGTTTAACATGCTGCATCATGCCTATTTGTGGCATACTGGCATTGCATATCACTGTCTGTTTACATATACACAATAAAAACAAGCAAGCCATGTCAGAAGGCCTGGTTATTTTTTTTTTCATAAATGATATACTCTACAATATTTTGAAACTTACACTGTTAATCACACAAATACAATAACACATTGGTCAAGTGGTGAATGTTTTGCATAAAAGAAAGTGCATCCTATTTGAGAGAATAAGTGCCTGAGATTTCATTGCTTATTTACAAGTAACCGTTACCTTCCTCCTCAGGTTGTAAAAGAATATCTAGTCTGTTGCGGCATTGTGGGACTTCAAGGGATTAAGGAGCATATATTTACTGTGGAGGTGACGTGCCAGTTTGTGACACCGATGCTCAGCATGTCCTCCCAGAAGTTGAATTTCTACATAGAAAAGGTTGATTCAAGAATTGTGAATTTGTTTTATGTAAGTTTCTCTCACTATTTCCTAACCCTTATGTATATCCAATTGCATCTATGTCTGTCTGTCAGCTCCCAGGGGAAGATCTCACCCAACTATATGAGGAGCTGGTTTTAAAGAATGTGTCATCTCTGTCGCTAACCATGGAGCTCTCGCTTGCTACTCCTTTCTCCCTGTGTGATGCCAGAGGAGACCCGAGTACTGCCAACACCAAAGTATGTCAGCACCTCTCTTACTTAAATGAAACAGTTCTCTTTTTTTATTTATTTGTTACACTTGTTTGTGTGTTCCGTTCACTACATTCCTAATTACTTTGCACTGTACATGCACTGCTTCACGTACTTGAACGGGCTTTGTCTAAAGGGTGTGATTATGAATTATGATTGAAGTGCAGAAGAGTGCACTAAAAGGGTATTGTAAAGATAACAAATGTTGATGACCTTTTTTATTCTAACTAATGTAATGCTTCCCCCCTCCCAGAGCATGACATTAGCTCAAGGGGAAGAAACTCAATTGTGGATATGTTTTGATCCAACTTGCTTCCATGGTCAGCTGTCACAAGTAGTGGATCAGGTAACATCAAGGTGTTTTTTTTTATTTTGTTTTTGGAAACGTACCTTTTGTTACTGTTGCTACAATTAAGCAACTGAAAGTTGTACCCAAGTAACATAGTACATTAAATTTAATTATTTAACACTCACAGCTGCTGTATTTTGGCAGGCAGCTACGTTTATTCACCACATTACCAATGATCAAATTGCAAGATTATTATAATTACCAAAAAGTTAAAAAAAAAAAAAAAAAAACTAAAATTGAAATGAAAAAAAAATCTTAACAAAATAAAATAAAAAGGGAAATGCTTAAAAAAGCTACAACTAACTGAAACTTCATTTTATGTTTAGAAAACATAAAATAAAAATAATTCTAATCATAGCGAAAATGTCATTCAATTTTGTCTTTGTCAATTAATATATATGAGCTGCATTTTAAATCAATTTATTTTGGTGTTGCTGTACATTCGTACAGAAGACGGAAAGGCACAGCTGTTTGAGAAATAACCTTTTTTTTAAACTCTTGCACTGGCCAAATACTCCATATATTAAAGAAAACTCAAATGAATACTAAAACTAACAAGAAGTAAACTAAAACGAAGCATTTTCGAAAAAAGTAAAAACTAAAACGAAGCATTTTCGAAAAAAGTAAAAACTAAAACGAAGCATTTTCGAAAAAAGTAGAAACTAAAACGAAGCATTTTTTCGAAAAAAGTTCAAACTAAAACTCACAAACTTGCTCTAAATACTAATCAAAACTAACTGAACAAAAGCCAAAACAAAATAAAGCCGAACTATAATGAAAAATACCAAACTATTATAACCCCTCCCCATTGTTATAAATCATCATATAAAATTAAATAATTTAATCAATATTTTTGATCTTTTAAAATTGAAATAATTGAAACAAATCTGAAAAATAAAAATAGATTTCAATAGATTTTCTTTCTTGTCCATGTTTTCCAGACCCTCCACATGTGCTATGTAGGACACCCACAACAGGACAAAGTGGAAATCCATGCTGAAGTCCATTATCCAAACCTCCATTTTTCTTCCACCATAGTGGATTTTGGCAGCGTGCTCAACTCCACGGAAAATCACCAGGAAGTGACAATGACAAACTGTTCTCCACTGCCGGTATTTTACCGCTGGGCATGTTTGGTGGATCATACACACTGTGCCATCAGGTATATCAGCACTGAAACGCATAAAGTTAATTTTGGTGGCAGTGGCTTGGGATAGAGCTGGTCATTCAGTAACCGGAGGGTTCTTTTTTAAATATTACCATGGTCCTTTTGTTTTTTAATGCTAGAGCATATACAGTATATAGATATATTTTTTTTACTGTGTGTTGTTTTTAACAAGCTAAAAAAAGTGTATAATATATATACAAACCATAGAGTTTAAAAGTAATATTTAAACAAAAATATAGTATCGCCTCCCCTTTTGATGAGAAAATGGTTTGATCCACCTCTGCTGTAGCGTACAAGGAGAGCATGCAATGATCGTGCTCCAGCGGTACCTTCCTGTTACTGTCGAGTCAAGTGAAATTGGAAGTTCCTTACTTTACTTTACTACCATAATATGTAAAAAAATTATTGCTCTACCACTCAATACCAACACATAATTTTCATTACTAGTTTTTTTTGTTTTTGTGGTAGTATTACAAAAATAGCAAGCAGGTAGCAGCAGAACATAAGAGATCAACCAGGGCCATGTTGCAACAAGCTGTTTCCCCCACAGTTTGAAACAGATTTGTGAATAATGATGAAACTTAGCTATATTCTAATTGCTAATTGCTATGCTAATTGCAGCAAAAAGGAAACGGGTAGAAATATCCTTTTTTTTCCTGATGTAAGAAGAGACTATAATCTTTCTTGTTGTTTTTATAGCAATAGAACAAAATATTCTGTAGGCCTTGCAAAATCAGTCAAAATCCAGTAAAACAGCCGAGAGCGAAGGGGGTTGCTTCAGTGAAAATGTCGGGGAGTGAATGAGTTAATAATAAGAAAATAATAATTATTATAGTGAAAATAAACTAAGTGAACCAATGAAAATCAGACATTGTGGTTGAATTGTGGTTGAATTGTGGTTCAACAGAATTATATATTTTCTATTTTTTTTATTTTTTTTTCTCTTTTTTTTAAAAGCTCAGTATTGTTCATTCGGAAATGTCATCATCATTGCTCTTTTTTTTTAATTTTTTTTTTAAATATATATATATATATATATTTTTTTTGTGTGTGTGTGTGTGGGTGAGTATGTGTATGTGCGTGCGTGCGTGCGTGCGTGCGTGTATTTGTTAGCTCACCAGAAAACCTATTAGAAAAAATCTCATACCGTTCACCTAAACCGAACACCAGGAGACCCGAGGGGACCGAAGAAAACCAAGGAAGGTGAAATCCAGCACCGACCAGACACCCCCCACCAGAACTCCTCCCCAGCCCAAGAAACATCCAGACCCCAACAAATCCAAAAAACATAAAATCAGGGAGGCCTCAAGAGACCAAAGGAGAGACCGAGAAAAGGAAGGAAGGACATATATAGGAAGAATTATATATTTTAAAAAACAACAACGTGAAATGGCCTGGACAAAAATGATGATACTCTTAACTTAATATTTTGAGGCAATTTGTGCAATAAACTATTTTTGTAATTATTATTATGTGACTAGTACACTTCTCGGCAGGTATTTTGGCCCACTCCTCATAAGTGGGAATTGCACCACGGTTGCCTGTTCTGAGGACTAGCCTCAAGACATGGGGCGGGTACCACTGAGTTAAACACCGCCGGCATCTTTAATATCTTTGGAAGTTGTTTCTGGGATGTTTTGTTGCCATTCATATGTGTCTCTTACATTTTTCATAAATTTTCCTTCTACGGCAAAGTCCAGGCAAATTGGCCTGTGGATCTTAAATTTCGGAAATAATCTGAATATGCAAGTACTCACTGGAATATCCAGCTACGTTGAGATGTTCTTCTAGTAGCCTTTACCTTTAACATGCTTGCCTATAATTTTCTTTCTAATTTTTTGAGACAACTCTCTCCTTCACTTCCACTGGTCCATGTTGAGTGTGGCACACACCATCTCACCAAACAACACCCGTGATGCTAATTAAACCAGTTCCCATGGTCATTTTTATTTTTGAAATTTTTATTTTCTCTGCCAGGAATGCTTTCAATTTTGTCCAGGCCTGTTTCTTGAGTTTTTGTTGTTGTTTTGTTTTGTTTTGTTTTTATAAATCTTTTGAATCACAATTCAAAAACAATGTCTGATATTCATTGGTTAATTCTCACTACATTGTACTACTTTTTTATTTTCTTTGTTATTTTATCAATCATTATTCATTAACATAATTTTATATTATATATTTATATTAAATATATTCTTAGTTAATCCATTTAAATTAAAGCAGCAAGTAGACACCTCAATTACTTTTTGACTGTTCATTTCCATGTAAAGGCCTCTGTACATTTCTTGTATTTGCTACCTTGTGCAATCGTATTTTTTTTATATATATTTATTTATTTTACACTTCTTTTTAATTTTCCGATACTACATCTATTATGTAAAATAATACGCACTTCTCCACCAAAAGGTCTTCTGGCCTGGCTGTAGCTGCTCTCAGCGACAATGGCATTATACCAGACCAGGACATACCACGATGCTCTGCATGTGTGCAAGAGGTACGCTTCAACATGCAATATAACACCAGTTATTATAAAAAGCTCTTTGTACAGAGCATGATTTATTATGTGTTATAGATGTAATAAAATATTGAACTGAACTGATGTTGACATTCTTTTATTATTTTTTTTATTCTATAGATTTTTGATGTCTTGCCAATGCATGGGCATTTGAAACCTGGGGAAAAGCAGTTGGTCACTTTCATCTTCCACGGCCAAGACTTTGTTTGCCGAGAGGTGATCGCACAGTGCCAAGTAGAGCATGGGCCAATATATGACATTAGACTCAGAGGAGAAGCATCAGAGATCAGCTTCAGTCTAGACTCAACGACCATTGACTTTGGTCTCCAGGTATGACTGCCTTTAATATACTAGCCTGCAGGGCCAGTCATGGCATAAACAGCCTATCCGGTTATTTTGGGCATTATGGCATAAAGAGGACATTAATACCTGTGTGCAACGTGTGCTACACTGCGTGAACTTTTTATGCCACTGGCCGGCCCTGAGTCAGCTTCCTATAGCATATTTAACAATATGGGCCACGTTAGCGACAGACTCTCCCTCTCGCCCTCTTATGTCACTTGTTTACAACAGATTTGTTTGGCTATAAAATAGGAGGAAATCTTGGTTAAATGGTAAATGGACTGGCTTTTATATAGCGCTTTAACTACACCATGTGGTGCCTAAAGCGCTTTTAAAATGCCTCACATTCACCTATTCACACACACACACACTTGCGGTCGGTGCTGCCAGGTCCTCTGGGAGCAAATCCGGTCTTGCTCAAGGACACTTGACATTGTCACCAGGGGTGAGGATTGAACCTACAACTTCACGGGTGGGAGATGACCACAAGTTTCAAGTTAACATTTTCGGTGGGCTCTACACTAAGCAAAGTTGGATCCTAATATTTTTTTAACGGTTACAAAAATGCTAAAGAATTACTTACCGGACAAATGAACTCCGAACCAACAAGTTCCCATGGCAACTGCCTTTTTATTCACATCTCTGAAATCATTGCATGAAGCATCATAAAGAATTAGTCAAACGCCACTAAAATGATCTTCTCCTCCATGTTGTTGGATATCGCGCTGTGTAGCATGCCTTGCGTTTATTGGCTCGTCACTGAAACCGCCGCGTTGCAGGCCTCTGCGTGTATGTCTACGTGAACGGGCACAACATTTCACATACACGAATGTCGCCTGTGGGAGGAGGACAGGTGATTTTCACCTAAGGGAGCCTTAGGTTGGGAATCGAGTCTTGAGAATCGATTGGAACTGGGAGTAACATTCCAATTCTCCAATTTAAAAATTCTGGATCTCCATTTCAAAGCCCAGTCCGCTGTCCTTGCACTCGCCTCAATGCAACACATTCATTAGTGAGATTCAACTGTGCAAATGAGGTTACACGACCTGTGCAAGTCAACGGTACCCCTTTTTGACAATCCGTTTTTTTTTTAATATATATGTATTCCAGCGTTTTGATCAAATTGGGGAGTCAAGCGTGATTCTGAGGAATACTGGAAAGGTGGGCTTTAAATTCAGTACTGAAAAGCCTCCAAAGGAGGAGACCACAATGGAAGAGGAGCAGCAAGATACAATGTTGGAAATTGAGGATGAGCAGAACGAGGAGATCCAACCTGGTCGACCACTGGTCATCCCACCTACGGTGAGCTAAACTTGAGACCATGAACGTCAATCATTTCATATTCAAAGTAGTTCTTTTTCCAAGTCAGCGCTTTGTGTGTCAGGGTTACGTTGAGGCTGGCTCGAAACATTGTTTGCGTGTGCTCTACCTCCCCGGCATCCCTGAGAGGTTTGAAAAGCGGTTTCAAGTGATTGTGGCTCACTTGCCACCGCAGGTCATCACACTCACCGGCGAGGGAGTGTTCCCAAAGATCTCCCTGGATTTGCCCCGAAGCTTGGGTAAATGTAGACCAATACAAGATACAGACGTGAACATATTCTTGTGCAGTGAGATCATTGATTGGCATACATAAATGGAACTTTGTAGAGATGTTTTTTTTTAAAACTGTTATTTCTTTACAGCGAAGGAGTGCTACAGTGATGTGCTTGACCAGGCTAGAGCAATAATCAAAATGGAAGCTACCAGCATCATTGATGTTAGTCCTCAAATTAAATTTCTAATCTGCTTTTCTTCTTAGAGTTCATTTTAGTATTTCATTTAATTCATTTATGTCAGACTAGAGGGATTGCAACCACTTAATTTTTAATTTTTTTTAATATAAGCATTTTGTGTACTGTAATGAGAAACTACAGTGTATGGTATAAATTGACTTTGAACACATCTATCTTCTTTTAGTACGAGCAGTTGCTACTTTTGGAAATTGAGAACATGCTGGTCACAGAAAATGCCTTGGCTGTGAGCAAGAGTCTTTTGGAGCTGGGGAACTCTCAAGGTTCCACCAAAAAATGGAGCAAACTCAGCAAGTAAGCATTAGCACACAAACATACAGGTTAACTAGACTTAAATGTGAACTGGTGAACCAAAACAGGCATTTTACATCATAGCTTTTACAAGTGTGGCATTGTGAGCCTCTCCTCAGATAGTATAAAACTTATTTTCTTCTCAAAAGAGGGTATTTTATGGAATTTTTACTTAACTACGTTTATGGGCCCTGCGATTGGCTGGTGACCAGTTCCAGCGAGGAGAGCGGTACAGAAAATGGGATGGATGGACAAAATGCTTTGGTGTCTGGAATTTCAGGCTTAAGTTTTAACCCCTTTAGACCCGTAGATGGTCCCAGTGGACATGACATATTCGCGTGTCTAAACCAATAAAAATGCATAATTTTGACGTCGTCAACACTTCTGGTTCATGATTGGATCTTAAATAACCAATCACAATCACAAGTTGATTTGCATGATGTTCATGTTAAAAGTTTTGCATATAACCTTGGTAAAAGTATACAACACATTACAGCCATATTATCCTGGCGTCTACAAATCAAAACATGTGATAACCCCCCCCAAAACATTTCCATGTTGTTCTTGTGAGAGAAAGGAGTCAAAATCAGCAAAAAAAAAAAAAGAAGACAGAAAAAATGAAGGAGCTACATTACAATCATTTTATTTATTTTTTTCCATAGCGGCCTCTTTTGGAGAATGTATTTATAAGTGAGACATTTTAAATTTAGCTGCATTATGGTGCAACAGTGTGGCTAATTTACATAATGTGTACATGTGCATCAACACTATTTCCTTTCCATTCCTCCAGGTTCCTCCTCCCGGAGTACATTTTGGATTTTGGTTATGTGGTTCCGAGCCAAGTCCTCAAACAAACTGTTAAGATTACCAATAATGGGCCATTACCTGTGTCCTTCCATGCCAACTCCAAAGTCAGTGCAGGTAAGGCATTTGCGGATGTTTAACAAGAATGATGTCATGTTCAGTACTTTGAGTTAAGAGTTGATATTTCTAAATGTTATTAAAATATCCTTCAAGGTTTCAGGGTAGAATTTGGTAGCATACGGAACCTTTCCTGTGGCGAGAAAGAGACTTTCACCGTTGAATTTGATCCCCAGAAAGGCAACCTGGGGATCAGAAGTGCTCTCATTCCAATTCAGGTACTCGTCACTTCAACAGAGTCATCTGCTCCCACGATTTGTATTTAAAGGGTACTTGTAGAATTACTATGTTAAAGCCACAAGGTCATCTGCAATGAGTTTTGGTAGAGGCACTGATTAGCATTAGCTGGCAGAGTTATCTTCTGAGAAGTAGCACAGAGTTTATGTTTGGTGATGAAGTGCTAACTCCACAAGAAGAAATGCATTCCATACTGTATTTGGTGGCATGTGTGCACTTAGAAATTCACACTTAGATTTTTAGACTGAGGGGTTCGTTCAACATGCAATGTTCTACCCTTTTCATCTTGTTGAGGAAATCCGTTCTTACCATTGGTTCATTTCTATAGGCAAGGGCAATGCAAGGCAGCTTTATTTACATACATTTCATACACAAGGCAGGTAACTCAATGATTAAAAGTAACATCCAACTGTTAAAAATGTTGATCAAATGTCTCCTTTAATCCAAAGATACAGATTGTTTTAATTATAAAACCACATCCCTCACTTTGCCATGTATCGATGTGATGTTTCTTAGATTTAAACAGGGCTCTAAATTAACTTTTTTGATGGCAAGCCAATGTGGCTGGTGACACTCTAAAGTTACTACCCAAACACAATTTTCACCAGCCATTTTTTTTCCTATTGAAAACATTTTCAGATGTGTTTTGCTTTTTGAAGCCCCTAAACAAAGTAACAACAGTATGTCTATGGCAGCATTGCTATTTTAAGAGATTGATGTAGGCCTAAATTAGAGATGCGTATGTCAATGTTGGTGGAGATTGGTCTTAGTTCACACTAGGGATGCACCGAAATGAAAATGTTTGGCCGAAACCGAAAACCGAAAATAAAAAATGCTTGGCTGAAAACCCAAACGCAGAAAAAAAAAGAAGCCAATTTTTACTATCATTGCATTTTTTCTTTTCCTTTTGGCTTTTCCAAACAGCGAATCAGTTGCCTCCATCTAACCTTGTCCTCTGCATTCTCCTATCTCTCTATCTTCTACTACCTTCATGTCTTCTTTAACTTCATCCATGAACCTCCTCTTTGGTCTTCCTCTAGACTCTAGAGTCTAGAGTCTAGAGGAAGGCCAAAGAGGCCTTTTTAGAAACTCAGCATCCTTATGACATAAAATATGCACATTCACAAATCCACCAACGTTTAATAATAAATGTAATAAATTTGTTCGCACCAGCTAATGGGCTTGGGAACGGACTGCAAGGTCATACACAGCGTCCTGTACAGGTCTGTTGCCACCCGGAGATAGCGTTAAGTGTTTCCGTGTTTAAAACTGTTGATAGTAATAGTGCTAGCATTACCTAAGGTATTAAGCACGGCCACCGGGATGCCGGTAATTTTTTTTATATATATATATATATATATATATATATATAGTAAGCATCTATGGGTAGAAAGGCTGAATGCCAATCCAAAATACTGTGGCAATTGTTTTTATATTTTCAGAGGTTGAACTGGGCATACAATTCTAATTTAGGCCTACATCAGGTCTCTTAAAATAGCAATATCGGTTTGTTTACGATTGGTCGTAGTTTTCTGAAATTAAGCCACGTACGAGCTCCACCATGGCCATTGTCGTCGTGGTTACTGAGGTTAGGCACACCTGGATTAATCAGTTTATCCAATCATAAAATACAGGATATGAAGGAGGGGTGCTGAGCTCAGGAAGTAGTGGATTTGTGCAAAGAGCCCATTGGCTAAATATTTATGACCACCAAAATCAATTTGAACCCACATTTGGCGGGTTGGCGGGTGTTCATTTAAAGCCCTGGATTTACAGGTTATTTTATTTTGGATTACAGGTCATAGGTGGTCCATCAGTGCAAGTGCGTCTATGTGCAGTGGTGACGGTGCCGTCAATCTCTGTTTCCTCAGAAACACTGCAGTTTGACGTTGTGCGGTGTGGATTGTGTAAGGTAATAATAATACAGTGTGATAAATGAAAATGCTGTTAGGCGACATGATTTTTAATAAAATGTATTCTGACTTTTATGTCATCCAAGGTTATTTTAGTACGGAAACAAACTAAAATTCAAAAAACATTTTCGTTACAAAAAAAAAGAAGCAAACTAACTGAAATTACATTTTATGTTTACAAATCTAAAACTAGCATGAGAATAGCATACGTAGTGTATGTTGTCTTTTGGAATATGTTGCCATTGGCTAAAAATTTGTACTTTTATATTCCATCAGATTCAAACAATGCAGCTATTTAATCATGAATCTGTGACCTGCCATTGGACCATAGTGGAGGATGTGAAGCCCGTGAAGGTACATAATAATACAAGATATTGTCAGTTTGCATTACAGTTTAATACACGTCCCGACATTAGGGTGAGACCTACCCCTGTTCTGCTTTTCTCTCAGGTCGATAAATTCCTGCCCCTCCATCAGCGCAGCAAATACCTGCAGCAGCACCGGCCACCACCTGTGATGTTTGAGATGACTCCTTCCTCCGGCATGCTCACCCCCGGCGACAGGGTCAACGTGCAGGTCAAGTTCAGTCCTACTGAGGGGGTAAACAAACTCACCACTTGTAGATATTTACAAAAATAATGAAAATACAGGTGCAATCTTGTTTGTAGAAAAATTAAGACAAGCAGATTGACTTACAATTCAGTGATTTCTTTGTAGTGTCTTTACAAGAGGAGTTTAATAATAACCGTAACTGAGGGCACCCAGCCGGTGGTCATCACAGCCCTGGGACAGGGTGATTACCCAGAACTGGAGTTTTGTCCACCAGAGGTGACCATGGGGCCTTGTCTGCCATTCAGCATGGAGATTGAAGCAGAGGTCGTTGTCAAAAACCTTTGCTCTTATCCCATTGAATTTTACTCCCTCGAGCTTGACATGCAGTACCTGAAGGAAGAAAAGGTAGCGCTCTTTTTGTAAACATTTTTCAATCATATACAGTAATCCTATATGTGATCTCATGTATTATCTTTTTAGGTACAGTACAGACACACATCTCATTCAATGTGTTGCTTTATTCTCATTACTATTTACATTGTAGATTCTCACTGAAGGCATCAAAACTAAGAATGAAAATGTGGAGTTATGTACTTAACAAAAAAAGGTGAAATAACTGAAAACATATTTTAGATTCTATTTTCTTCAAAATAGCCACCCTTTGCTCTGATTATGCTTTGCACAGTAATGGCATTCTCACCTCTGGGAACTCCTTCAATACTGTTGGAAAACAATTTCAAGTGTTTACGGTACTATTGAAGGTCATCGAGGGAATACCAAGAGTGACTATTTTCAAGAATCTAGAATATAAAACATGTTTTCAATTATTTCAACTTTTGTTTAAGTACATAGTTCATTCCTAGTTTTGGTGCCTTCAGTGAGAACAAACAATGTAAATAGTCATTAAAATAAAGCAAATGCATTGCATGAGAAGGTGTTTCCAAACTTTTGGCCTCGACTGTACCTATTATATCATCATTATATCATGCAAATGTAATCGTGTAGAAAAAATCATTTTTCATTGCTGTGATGTTTTTCATTTATTCACTCATTCATTCATTCTCCGAATCGCCTATTCTCACTTTACATTTAGGAATGAATGTCAAAAATAACTACTCATGGAGGAAAGATACCGGACGGTTGCCAGTCAAATGCAGGGTGCATCTATACAAATAACTCTTAGCACACAGTCTCCAACTTTTGCATCTGAGGGGAACAAAATTGGGTGTGTGATATTTTTGTGAAATCATAGTTTGACTGGTTTCATGCTGTTTGTGGCATGCCTTACGACAAAAAAAAACATTATCTGGCAGATTCCATGAAAATCATGAGTCATACTTTTTCCACTTTTACTATAAATCTGCTTGAACTAAAATTGTCCAGAATTAAGGTGTGCAGATCCCAAAAACGCAGACGCAAATAAAGCTTTACAATTTTTTTTTTTTTACAAAAATCTAAACTGCACACAATGGAAAAAGTATAAACAAAACTTGCCAAAAGAGCAAGGGGCAAAAATGAAAACAGAAAACACACATAAAAAACGCGAAAGTAAATACTTAACATAAAACGCTTGCAGAAACAATGCCGGGTAGCTAAACAACAAATACTTATATAAAAATCCAAGATCGAGTCAGGGTAACAATACAAGGTTGAGGCAAAACGGGAGTCTATACTAACCGTACACAGAGGTGAGCAAGGGAATACTCCGACAAACCACAAGCTGTTTCAGCTGCCTTTTAATCCATTACGGCCCAAAGCACCTGGCAAAACATGCCTCTAAAACCTATGGATGAATTTAGAATCACCCCCGAAAACCTGAAGTTTTCCTGGAAATTCAACAATATTGTCAATGCCTACTTAATAATTGATATCTCAGCCCCTGAAGCAGATATATACTACATAATTGCAAAAACATTTTAGAGCTTACACCAGTGGCGTTCACACAAACCTTCAATATAAAAAAAATATTTAAAAAATCAACAAATAACTGTTGCATCTGTAGGTTGATTTACCTTCAACACTGGAGCGGTAATTCGTCATCCTTTCCGTTCTTAACACGTCAACATTTTCAACATCCTCACTGTCTACAAATATATTTCTTAACAACATGCCACTGTCGAGTGGTTACATTGGTTCAAAGTCCTCCCGTACTGTCGTCAATCGTCATTTATTTCAAAACTCCCGCGACCCTGCGTCAGCCATAAATGCTTGGATAAAATTCCAGGACATGCTACGAGGTCTACGTCACCCTCACGTGTATATTCTGATGCATTTCATCGGCTAAGAGAGCGAGAATTTCCATACATCCATTTTATTAACCACTTGTCCTCACAAGGGTCGCGGGGGGCGCTGGAGCCTATCCCAGCTGGCTTTGGGCAGGGTACACCCTGAACTAATTGGTTGCCAGCCAATCCCAGGGCAGACAGAGACGAACAACCATTCACACTCGCAATCACACCTATGGACAATTTGGAGTGTTCAATTAACTTTTCATGCATGTCTTTGGAACGTGGGAGGAAACCGGAGTAAGGGGCAAGGGGAGAACATGCAAACTCCACCCAGGAAGGCCGAAGCCCGGACTCGATCTGACCGAGAATTTCTCCAAACAAAAAGACGTATCCGCTTTACTGGAATTAAAGGGAGAAGAGCGCTAGAGCGCTCCTGGCTCTAATCGTGGAAACGCATTAATGCACACCCGAATATCCTTTCTGAGGCCACAACTGGCAGTTAATCACAGGGAACATGTAAACAAAATAAATAAATCACATTCACATCTATACACAATTTAGAGTCTTAATTAACCTAAAATGCATGGGGGTGGGGGTATTGTTGGAAGTAGCATTTTCCAGAAAAGAATGGGGAGAACAACCAAACTCCACACAGATTCAAACCCAGACTTCTTGACTGTAAAGCAGATATGTGCTAATCAGTACTGCATCATAACCCCCCCCCCCCCCAATCCTAAAATGTGATGCATTTTGCCTGTTTTTCAACATAGATTTGCTATATTCTCTTGAAGTACTCTGATAGCCCACCCACCACCCCTCTCACTCTGTATTTTTACTATATGTCTGTCTTTACTTTCTGTCCCCTATTACATCACTCTGTCAAGATCCTGAATCTATTGGATGGACATGATGCAAATGAGGTAATGTTGCTGCCCCCAAGACATGCTGGAGAGAATCTTCCTGTGGAACTTATGGACTTCTACAAGGATCACTGCTCTCGGCTAAAAGGTCATGATAGCATCAAGCTTTGGTGCCTATGTGCATCTGTCAGAAATGATTTAATGCATAGGTGTCTCTTACTGTAAATTCAATGACATAATATACCTTTATACTCCAGATAAAAATGTAGCTGGAATGAGTCTGCAAAAACGGAGAGGCGGCAAAAGGGGTGAAAGACGTAGAACGGAACTGAGTGAGTGACTGCTCGCACTTTTCCAAAATGCATATGACATGAGGTCTTTTGGTATATGATTTTAAATTGTCACATTCTTTTCTGTTATTTTAAGACTTCAATATGTGTACTTAAGTCATTTCAGATGTCAGGAAAGCAGAAGCCACTGGGAGTCTAGGAACACTAGAGATAAACCCGCTGTCCAGTGCAATTGCCCATTATATGGGTGTTGACCTGTCACCTAAAGGTCTAGCTGCTCTGAACTGTAGAGGCATTGCTGTTATTATATATGGAGCCCCACTGACAGGTAACCAAACAAACAAAAACGGTTACAGTAATCAAGCCTTTTCTGTTATGTACACACATACCCCAATTGCAATACGGTTGGGATATTACGTAAAATGTAAATAAAAATAATGCAATGAGTTATACTGCAAAAACAAAATGTTCAAGCTGATAGATGTTATTTTTTGTAAATATTCAATCATTTTGGATTTCAATTTGATGCCTGTAACACATTTTAAAAAAGCTAGGACAGGGGCATGTTTGGCACTGTGTCTCCTTTCCTTTTAAAAACACTAAATAAGTCTTTGGGAACTGAGGAACTAATTTCTGAAGCTTTCTAGGTGGAATTCTCATAAGGCACTACACATTTTCAATGGGACAGGTCTGGACTGCTGGCCGTCTCTCCCTCTCCCTCTTTCCCTCTTTCCCTCTCTCTCTCTCTCTCTCTCTCTCTCTCTCTCTCTCTCTCTCTCTCTCTCTCTCTCTCTCTCTCTCTCTCACACACTCAAATATGGCATCATAGAAATCCAGGTGTACCTCATATATCATAAGATTATCAGTGATCACAGTCATTAACATTAACCGTTATTATTTCGTAACATTAATCGAAAAAGGAGTTAGCATTTAATGTCAAGTAAAACAAAGCACTGTACTGTTGCTAATACTTTAAGAGACACTCTCTCTCTCTCTCTCTCTCTCTCTCTCTCTCTCTCTCTCTCTCTCTCTCTCTCTCTCTCTCTCTCTCTCTCACACACTCAAATATGGCATCATAGAAATCCAGGTGTACCTCATATATCATAAGATTATCAGTGATCACAGTCATTAACATTAACCGTTATTATTTCGTAACATTAATCGAAAAAGGAGTTAGCATTTAATGTCAAGTAAAACAAAGCACTGTACTGTTGCTAATACTTTAAGAGACAAGATGTGCAGCATAAAGCCAGCCAGCTGCAAGCCAGCAGCTAATAGTAGTACAGTCATTGACTTCACAAATTTTACCCTGTTCAGGTCTTGTGATATACACTGAATGTTGACTGACATCATGCATGATGGGCGGTTCGACCACTTGGCTTTTAAGTGGCTATAAAGGCATATTTTGTTTCATTAATTTAAAAAAATCTGTTGTAAGGTTTCTCTGGAATGTACTACACCTGCACTTCATGGGGGCAAAATTGAGAGTAAAACAACTCAAATGTGTTTTTCTGCTCTTCCATTTTAGATCAAAGCAGCAAGGCGGCTGCTCTGGCAAATCACTATGGAGCGGCATGTATAAGTATGGATGCTATGCTCGCTGATTCACTGATGCATGGGACTTCCCTCGTTAGCCTGGCTGGAAGACAGCTGTTTAACCGAGCTACTGCTGAGCACGCTCAGAGGATGGAAGAGGCTGGTGTGCACAATATTTCTTTAGAACCTTTTATACTATGGCATCAGACAAAATGGAAATATAAATCTGATCCTCATCTTCTAGGTCACAAGAGAGACAAACAGTTTTCTTATATTCATATCACACAAAATATCTTATTTGTTTCCATGTTTTTAATGGCCACATGATGGAAACATCACAATGCAGAGTGGGGGAAATAATGTGAATCCCGAGACCTGTGCTTACCAACGTGTTTGAAACTAAGACCTACTTCTTGGATACTGGTTAATGCAAAGGGCTACCAGTTTCATACACACTTCTGAACCAACAAATTTGCTAACGTTATCTTAAATAATATTATTCTTTTATGGTTATTTTTTTAATTAATTATATTCATTTATGTAAACACTGATCATGTCAATGATTTCTCACAAGATTTAGGAGAGAGATAAATATCAATATAACAATATCAACTTATCATATATGACTTCATTGGGGGCAACTGTAACTGGTGCCCCTGTGCCTTATGACTTTGACAAGAATCAATAGGTGGTCATTGTCAGCCACCTAGGGTCCACTCAATATTATGCAAGTGGATTAAAATTGGTGTTACTCTGTCCTGATCACTTGTGAGTTTTCTATTATCAAGAAGCATAAACAATAAATATGATGAAGAATTTTTGACGAGCATTAATTTCACAAAATTCTCTCAAAATCTTGATGTTCATCAGTTCATGAAAAGACCACGTTGCTGCAGCCCCATTTCAGGCTACTGTGGAAACGTGATGTTCATGACATAACAGTAGAAGGGGAAACGTAATTGGCCATGTCAATCAACGCGCAGGTTAAAAAAGCTGACCATAGTAAACCTGACTATACATGATGGGCTGTATCAAACTTGGAAATAATCCGTAGTGGGATGAGAAGTATACCGTACATCAGAGTTTTGTTACAAAATATATATATATTTTTTTTATTATGGGCCAGACGACCAACCAGTCGGTCTACAAAGAGATCCTGCGGTGGTTTGCAATTCACTTTTTTTTATAAAGCAGAATGGTCGAAATTCCTTATGATTTTCCTTATATTTGGTTAAGGCTATGCTGCCAAAGGCTCAAAGTCATTAACTAATTCAAACCCCAAAACATGTAAAAACTTTGTTTTAATACTTGTGTGTTTGCACGTTTTCTTTTAATGTTTTTTTTTTATGCAAGAGGACACAGAAGGCTTTGATGCGGCTTCTGACATGAAGAGGTGACTTAAAGCAATGGTAGTAAAAACAAATAAGGCCAGCAGGTGGCAGCAGAGTATAAGAGATCAGCAAGCTATTTTTGTCAAATGTTGTCACCATGAATGTCAATAATGACAAAACTTAGCTATAGTCTAATGCTAATTGCTGCAAAACGGAAACAGATACATCTATACTATACTATACTATACTATTGACAATCTGCACCGACGTCACGTAATCACGTGACTGCCCTATGACGGACGGTGGAAGGAAATTATTGTTGAATGGAAGTGGACGTGACCCGGAGTGACTTAGTGACTTAGCAACGGTTAATTTACAAATTAAAAGTTATTATTGAAAAAAAAAGAGAGAGAGAGCAATGATGATGATGATGATGATTATGGTAAGATTACCGAATGAACAATACTGAGCTCTCTCAGAAAAAATAAGTTATTATTGTATTGCCCATCGAGCCATGGAATCTACTACTTCAACCGAAGTTCGCATATCAATCGAAGTTGCACATTTAGTCGTTTTAAATCAGCCCCTTATCTCGTCGCCTGCTGTTTTTACCAAGTTAATCAAATCGCAGACTTTGCAGGAATTCACGACCTGTATCATTATGTAGTCAATGTCGTCTCTTCTCCTTACACCGGGGCTGATTCAAAAGCTTTTCACTTGCTGAGTCTCTCTCGGACGAGATGCTACGCTCACACCGGGGGACAATATACCTCGTAATGAAAAGGCAAAACTTGTTTATCATGCTAACTGACTTATTCTCACACAGTCCGTTCTATGTTAAGTTACTATGTTGACTAGCATGGAACAAATGACTATCGTAGTGGCAAGCTATGCAGTCATTTCATGAATATGAGTCCGGCGGCTCTAGAGTAAAAAACTCCAAGCACAAAGATGAAATCCCACATTATTAAACAGTCAAATGCACTTAATAGTTTTGAAGAAGGTACATTTTAAAACTAAACTGTGTGTTCGTGCAGTTGGAGTGGACGCTAACTATCTGGCTCGTTAATGTGATATGAAACACGTAATTTGACACCTCTGTTATTATCTTTGTTAAGAGTGTACTTTTACGAGTAAAATGTTTGAACATTTATCTACTAATTACAACATTTATCTACTAACCTCGCAAAAAATTATCGCTGCAAATCCGTTAATACTTTGTAGGCTGCCAGTCCTTTCTGTCGATTGCTGCTATCCATCGACGTCTTTTGTCTTCATAAGTAGGTATGCGATAAAAAGCAAAATTTGGTTTACTCCCTTGTCTGTCTGTACAACCGACCGCACAGCAAGATATGACCATTTTATAAGGTAGTCAATTAGATAAAGGACTATTATGTATGAGATTCAATGGTTATAATACAGGCAAGTGGCTCTTTTGTCGTCCAGGGTCCCGGAGGGGGCGTTCCCATGAGGGCTGTGATATCGCATGCAAAAAGTCAATAATTTACTATACTATATTTTTTCCTGATGAACGAAGAGACTCTAATCTTTCTTTTGGTAGGTTCCATGTTTTTATAGCAATAGAACACAATGTTCTGTGGGCCTTGCAAAATCGGCTGTTTTATTGGATTTTGAGAGGGGGTTCTTCAGTGAAAATGGCTGAATGAGTTAATCAATCCAAAGGTTCGCTTACTTTTCTACCCTACATTGTGATGTCTAAATTTTGAGTAACGCTAAGACAAGAAATGGGATGCGTAACGTGCAAAATTCTTGATTATTGAGTAATTTTACAAAAGGATAAACTAACATCATTCAATAAATGAAAAACAGATGCACATTGTCTCCTTTGAAGCTCTATTCAGCAAAATTGTGACAATCAGCTACAATTAATTATTTATGAGAGTCAACGTGTCTTTCCTCTTCCAGCTCACATATCTGCAACCATCGCATCAAGACCGGAGTCTCCCGCTGAAGTCACAGATGGACTTCCAAACTCGGGTCCCACTGAAACTCCGCCAAAACCTGCTGAAATTAGCAGCAGTGATTTAAAAGAACAAGAAAGCACATGCAGCCCACAGGTAGATTTTCTCAAGTTCTAAATGAGTGTATTTAACATTTGTTGGTCTGTCTTTGGAAGTGTGTGTGTTTCTTTTTTTTCATTCCGAAATGTGCATCATATACGTGCATTCATCTGCAAGAATCATACAGAACATTGGCACTGAAAATATATATATTTTTCCATTGTAAAAAAAATGCCTATTGATACCAAATCAATTCTCAGCATTGAAATACATACATTTTTAAACATACATATAAGAATACTGCAATTTAAATACTTTTATATTATGATGTGTCAGTCTTCAGATTTCCCTTTGTTTACCATTGTAGTGGGTATGGTCTCTGTTATAGGGGGTTATTACATTGCCGTGTGAAAGTATTTACCCTCTTTTCAAATTCTTACTTTTTTGGGGGAGTTTCCCTACTTTAACATTTAAGGTCATCGAGCAAATGTAAATATCAGAGAAAGATAACCCAAGTAAACATAAAATGCATTAATTAAATAGTGATTTTATTTAATGGGGTGGGGGTGGGGGTGGGGGTGTCTACTCAAAATGACTGGTTAGGTCACCCACAGTTGAAACAACAGATATCAAGCACATTTTCAATAAAGCGATGAGTCTTTCACATCTCTTTTGGGATATTTTGTCCCACTATTCCTTGTAGAATGTCTATAATTCAGCAACATTGGATAGTTCTTGAGCATGAAGGCCATTTTTAAGTTCATGTCACAGCTTATCAATTGGATTCAAGCACAGACTAGGCTACTCCAAATCCTTGCCTTTTTTACAATTTATTTTTAAAGCCATTTGGTTTTTTTTGTTTGTTTGTTTTTTTGTTGTTTTTTTTAAGCCATTTTGAAGTTAACTTGATATTTTTGGATGGTTGAACCCAATTGCACTTTAGCTTCGAACTGATGGCCCAACATTCTCCCCCAAGATTATCTGGTAAAGAACAGAATTTATGGTTCCATTAATCACAACAATCACAGCAAGTAATCCAGGGCCCAACCATCACACTACCACCACCATGTTTGACTGTTGGCAATAATGTTCTTTACCTGAAATGCTGTATTACATTTACATCAGATATAACGAGACACGCCTTCAAAGATAAGTAAAACTTTTGGCTCATCAGTCCATAGAATATTCTTCCAAAAGTCCAAAAAGGAGAATCATTCAAATGAGTTTTGCAAAAGTAAGACGAGCCTGTGTTTTCTTTTTGGTCAGCATTGGTTTTCACATTGGAACTCCACCATTGATGTCATTTTTGCCCAATCTTTTCCTCATTGTTGAGTCATGAACACCGACAGGCACAGCACCAGCATGTCGGGGACTGAGAAAATATTACACTTACTTAAAAAAAAAAAGTTATTTTTTTCAGGAAAAATATGATGCATAGCACGAACATGTTGGATTTTCATAGCTATACAAGATTAAGATATGCTGAGACGGATACAGTAATGTAACATTGAAAGTACCTGTCTAAAAAAGGTTTAATTATCTCAATTAGGAGCATAACCTTGTAAACCTGCCTGTGGAATCATATACTGATTTGATGTGAACAAAAGGTATTGTTTTATGTCAAAGTATAACAATTTGTGTTACTGGATAAAGAAGAAAGTAATATCTAACCAACCCCAATTCCGTTTAAACCCGAGACTGTATTTTTAGGATAAGTAAATAACGTGCATTGTAGGAGAATATGCCCATTGAGTGTACAGTAAATAGTGCAAGTTCTTACTTTATTTAATCTTTAGTCCCTCTCCTGTGGATCTCAAAACAACAAAAAAGTAGAAATTAATGTTGATTTTTTTTTTTTGACTTAATATTCTTTAAATTAATGTATGATTTAGATTCTAAATAAATAATTAAATATTCAAAAGTTGTCAGAAAGGTAGATGAAAAAGTTTTAAAAAATACGTAAAAATGTCAAAAAAGTGACCATAAAATGTCAAGAAGAGGAAGAGGAAGAGCGGGAAATTAACATAAAATGTTCATGAAACTGAAGGGGAAAAAAAGTCAGAATTAAATAAAAAAGGCAGAAAACAAAATGTTAAAAAAATAACCATAAAATGTCCAGAAACAAAAGAAGAAATAACAAAAAATATGATAACATATTTTTGAAACCCCCCCCCCCAAAAAAAAATACAAATGAATAAATATTCTAATATTTCAATAGTATTTCTTTTAAAGACAGAAAAGAAAATATTTAAAAACTAAATAATGTCCAAAAGAAGAAATCCCGAAAATTACCATAAAATGTCCACAAATTGCCAACAAATAAGTCAGAAAATTGATTTAAGAAATTGCTGGGAATAAAATGTTCGAAAACAAAAGAAATCCCCAAAATGACCATATAATGTGAACAAAATTTCCCAAAAAAGATTTATTTAAAAAAAGTCAGAAAATACATTTTTTAAAAAGGAACTATAAAATGTCTAAAAACAGAAGAAATCCCAAAATTTAATTCCTATATACATACACAATATTATTGCCAAACAAGTTGCCAAAAAAGTATGAAAAACAAAGTATAAAAATTTGAAAAAAACGAATCCAAAAAGGCAAAAGAAAATGTCCAAAAATAGCCATAAAATATCCATAAAAGAAAGAAGAGAGCCCCGAGGAGCTCACAAGCCTGCGCCGCTCAGTGAAATATGAGCTTTAAGTGAACTTTGATGTTTAAAAGGGAAAAGAAAAACAGACTTGCCCAGGGCTCGACACTGCGACCAATTCACCCGCAAATGTGGCCAACTGTATAGCCTGTCCATCCATCCATTTTCATAACCGCTTGTCCTCACAATGGTCGTGGGGGGCGCTGGGAGCCTATACCAGGTGGCTTCGGGCAGTAGGCGGGGTACACCCTAAACTGGTTGCCAGCCAATCTCAGCTGTACAGCCTGTGCTAGTGAAAAATTAATCCAGTCACTTTTTTTTTTTTTTCCCAAAACCATCACAAATTTTGGTTGTCGTTACTTAATGGCAGTATTGTTGCGCAATATGATCGCTGTTTTCTGTTTCAGACAATGGATAAGGAAACACTCAGCAATCTCTTGCCTGAAATGCTCCTGGTTGAAATCCTATTGGAGAGGTTTCAGGTAGTATGACACTTGTGATTTCACAGATTTTTGTACTGTCCTTTCACCACAGAACTGATATATTTATCATTTGTTTTGTTTTCTTTTTTATGTATGTTCATGTCATGCAGTCAGATGACTGCTATTGTGGTCTCATCATTTATGGGCTTGATTCAGTCTACACCCCGTCTGCGGCATACTCTCTGCAAGTTGTTCTCAAAGCCCTTAATAACCGTAAACACATTTATGTCATCAACTTGTCCGACACATACAGTGCCCTCAAAGCTCGGAAGAGGGCACAAAAAAAGGTTCAAGGTAAATCAGCATACTCAATTACTTATTGGCTCAGATGAAGGTCTAATAATTGATGACTAATGAGTGTGTCTGTACGTGCGTGCGTGTGTGCACTGGGCATTGGTCAGATGCCCTGTTGAAGAAAAAAGAAAAATTGGAGGAGGAGTGGCTGCAGAACATGGATGAGGAGGAATACGAAGCTCTGCCAGAGGAAGAGAAGGAGCGTATTATTGAACAACAGAAGCAAAAGACACTCAAGTAATGATGGAGTAAACACATTCCCCTCCACATCTCACAATATTGCATCTTCGTTAATTAGTGGTTTGGCACTAATATTAAACTATGTTTTTCTGTCTGTCAGATTTCTTGAGCGAATCAGGAAACTGCAGAAGGACAAAAAGCAACAGGACGATTTGAAGAAAGTCAAACTCGATGAGTTGAAAAAGAAGCCTAAAAAGGGTGCTGTTAAGGACAGCAAACAAGTGTCAAGGAAGAAGGGTTCCGTGGAGAGTAAGCAGGTCTGTGTATCTATTATTCAAACCAATTTTCTTTCAAAAACACACATACAACCTGCTAAAAAGGGGACTAAAATACACTCGTACACCAATCAGCATCCCTGTGTTCAGTAAGATTATTTGGTAAAACAGCAAATTTATGATGTGATGTTAGTATCTGTGCCTGTAAAAGGATACAGAAAGGAAGAGGCCCCTGTGTGACGACAGCCTGTTACATCAGATCTGCTAACTTTCCACCCATTCATACTTTTTAGTATTTGTTATGCATTGCGTTAAAGTATTTTTCACTATTTACAGTGCTTTTTTTGACAGAGAATGTTGGCACTTGCTGTAGTTGTGTGTGCGTGTGAGATCGGCAGCCTGTCTAAATAGCTCTTTGGAGAGTGACATTGTTCTAATCAAAGTCTCTTTTTTTTATTGCAAATGATAAGTCCCGAAAGACAAAAATCAGTGAATTAGTGATATTCTAAAGCTTAATGACACTCACCATTCTTATTAAACTGAGCCATACTTGTACTGTGTTTAAGTAATGGCATAAAAAAACTGATTTTTCAATATGCCATTAAAAAAAATTCAGGAATTACAGTGAGATCTTTTTTCCCCCACTTGCGGTTCAGCATCTTCACATTCCACAATTAAGTATTTGTGACTTTAAATTCGTGTGCTTTTCGAAGACGAGGCCTGACATGGGAATTAGTGAAAGAGAGTGTAGTTGGCTGTTGTTAGCTCAGATTGGCCAGTCTGCGCGTTGAGTCCCTGGCTATTAGCTGTGGCCCGAGCAAAAAGTGTATGAAAGTGTTAGTTATTTTGACTGAAAGTTCTTTGCAGGCAGCCACTTTCCAATGCAGTACTTGCAGGAAGTTAATGGTGACATACTGTATTTGCCAATTACAAATACCACTAATACGTTTTCAAATGATTTTGTCCTTAGTCATCTAGTACAATGGCCGCCCCTCGAATGCCATCCTCAAAAGAATCACAAGTGGACAAGAAAGATCAACCTTCAAGTGATGGTACCAACAAATTGTCAGAGTGCCTGCTAAAATTATATATTAGCCAAGTATGAAAATGTCTGCATTGTTTTGTATCCTCTCGATTTATGCAGCAAAGCAAGGCAAAGAAGAAAAGAGTAAAGAAGAAAGCAATAGAGACATGCAGTCTGATCCAGCAGCTGAAATGGTAGGAATAGAGCATTGATTTAGTCATTTTTGACTGGTGACCGGTCTGGGATGCATCCCGCCTCTTGGTCAAGATCAGCTGGGATAGGCTCCAGCACACTCATGACCCTAGTGAGGGTACACGGTATAGAAGATGCATGAATGGACTTTCAAATGACTTTCAAAGCACACAGTACTGGGAGTTCATTTCTGTTATCTCTGTCATCTTGTGTAGCCACCAGTAGATAAGCTGCACAGTATGTTCAGTGCATATGAAAAGATCCAAATCCAGGTGGAACATATTCTCCAACATTGGGACCGTGAGAATGGCTTGTTGCGGGTCCCACTTCCAGGTCAGGAGCCTCTGCCAGCCCCAGAGGAGCCCCCAGCAGAGAAACAAGTACTAGTCATGCCATCTTCTCTTGTATTTTAAATGTAATTAAAACTAACTTTGTTTGTACACACTTGAACTGATACCTGTATTTGACAAATTATATTATTCAAAACTTTTAGTATTCCTACAATATTTATTTTCATAATTCCGTGGTCCTTTTTTACAGGCACCTGCAGCAAGAAAGAGCAAGAAAACAAGTAGTAAAATGCCTTCTCCAAGCAGTCAGACGGAGCCAGCCAAAGCAGAAAAGGCAGCAGAGAAACCAATCATCCCTCACATTGTTCTGAAACTCACAGGCAAAAAATATCCAGATGTATTTGAATTGCTCAAAAAAAATGACCTGCCTACACTACATGAGGTGGAGCCAACAAATCAAATTTTGTTTCATGCATTTATCATCATGCCAGTGTACAGTAGTTCCTGTACTTAACTTTGGGTTTCTCTGTTCAACTTTCATAGGTACTCGATGAGCTGGGTTTGGGAATGGGCACACTTTATATCCCTCCACCTATTACATTCTCTGTGATTCATCTACCCAAAAATAGGGAGCGAGCTAAGAGACAACTGAACTGTAATTGTTTCACCTTTCTGAGTCGTTCTGCAGGAGATGAACGAGATGAGAGAAAAGAGGAAGATGATGAAGATGTGCAATCAATAAAGGTAAACTCTCCAAATGCACAATCACTGTTTTTGTTGGTGATGCCATGTATGAAATACACACCCAATACAGAGAAATTACAAAACATTGAGATTTAAACATTTTCCCCAGGTGTCTTGGTAAAATGTCTCTGACATTCTTCTGTCAAAATACACAAAGGATAAAGAATTTTACAACACATTTCATATTATTACAGTATTGTTGGAATCTCTCAGCTTTGGTGGGGTGGTTATCATTCCATCCCATCCTTGATCCAGAGAGGGCACTCCACCATTTAACAACTGAGGACGATTGTCTCAAATTTGGAGGTGCTGATTTCCATCTCAACCGCTTCACACTTGGCTGCGAACCGCTCTTGAGTTGGAGTAACAGTACCATGTCATCTGGAAAATGCAGACGCAATACTAAGACCATTAAATCGGATCCCCTCAATGATCGGTCTACACCTAAAAATTCGGTCCATTAAGGTTATGAACAGAATCAGTAACAAAGGACAGCCTTGGCAGACCAATCCTCACTGGAAACGAAGCAATTCGGACCATACCGATTTTTCCGGTTGTTGAACAAACAGCCCGTAACCCATACTCCCAAAGCATCCCCACACAGAGCAACCTGAGGGGCACGGTCAAATACCTTCTCAAAGTCTACAAAACACAAGTAGGCTAGTTGGGCGACCACCCACGTATCCTCGATTACTCTTCCGAGGGTGTTGAGCTGGTCCATTTCACTGCCGGGACAAATACCACACTGTTTCTCCTGAATCTGAGATTAAATTTCCTAAAGAACTCTCCTCTCCAACACCCTCGAATAGACCTTACCAAGGAGGCTGAGGAGTGTGATTCTCCTTGGCGTTGGAACACACCCGCAATACCCCCCTGTGCCACCCTGGTCTGCCAATTAAGAGGCATTGTTCTCGATGTCCATGCGATGTTATAGAGGCATGTCAACCAGGACAGCCCCACAACAACCAGAGCCTTTAGGAACTCTGGGCGGTTCCCATCAAGGAGCTTTTTAACCACCTTGTGGCCCGTTTCCACCGCAGGAACTTCGGGGTAAATTTACGGGGCTAGCTCTGTATGTGCAGGAGCCTTGCCACATTTACAGGAACGTACAGAGACAAGCAGAATACCTACTCGAGGGTAGGTACTCCGTCGGCCCGATAAGCTCCTAATCGCTGATTGCCTAAAAATTACTTTGTATAAAAATATTTTACCTTCATGTGCGACGATGATGCATTCTCGGTTAAAGTCTCTTCCATCCAAATAATTCTCCTAATTATCCTTTGGCTATTTTCGTTCCACTCTACTGTTAGCCTTTTAAAATTCTTCATCTCAATGCCGTCTCTTCTCACTCAAATAAAAAGCAGAAAAACCTGCAACCGCCTCACATTTTCTTCTTTCCTCGTTCTGATTTTCGCGCCGTGCCTGGTTGACGTCACAGGAGAAACTGTCGCACGGTGATCACGCGTCAATTGAAACTTGTGACGTCACGAGTCAGCCTTTTCAAATTATTCATCCAGATTCCGTCTCCTCTGAGTCAAATCATCCATCCACACTATGTAGATAAAAGTAAAAAGCAGAAAAAAACGGCAATTACCTCATGTTTTCCTCTTTCCTCATTGTTCTGATTTTTTTGCCGCGCTTAGGTGACGTCACTTAAGAAACCGTCCTACGACGATTACGTGTCGATCAAAACTCGTGACGTCACAAAGTGAGTTGTGCTCCGCAGTGGAGACAGCCACGAGCGGGTTGGTTTGAGAGGACGGTTCCTATGGAAGTCCCTTTCCCTATACCCGAACGTCCTGTAGTGGAAATGGGGCTTCAGTGAATTCAATCCCAGAGATAGGAGAGCCCACCTTAGAGTTCCTAGACTCTGCAGGAATGCATATCATTGGAATTGAGCAGGTCTTCAAAGTGTTCTCCCCATGAACTCTCAATGTCCTTATTTTAGGTCAGCAGCACCCGATCACCACTATACATGTTTTAATGGTGCACTCCTCTCCCCTCCTGATACGCTGGCTGGTGGAAATCATTTTATATGGTGTCACTCAACTCCAAAAAGTCTGATTATAAAAAAAAAAAGAAATTTTGCCTCAGTGATCTCCACACCGGCATTCTGCTTGGCCATCCAATACCTATCAGCTGCTTCCAGAGTCCTACAAACTAAAAAGGTCAAATAAGACAGAATAGACAGCTTGTCCACCAACGAGTTCGTGAATCGCCACCACGACAGGCACCAATCACCTTACAGCCACAGCTCCGATTGGCCGTCTCAACATTAGAGGCGCATAACATGGTCCACCAGGCTCAATCTGCTTCTGACAGGGAACTCTGCCAGACGGTCCCAGTAGACCATCAAAATACATTTGTGTTAGTGCCAGGTCTCACTGCTATTGCACACATGATTATTTAAGACCCCCAGCAGTACAAGGGAGTTCCCTGACGGAGGACCCTCCAGCGCCCTGTCCAAGGACTCCAAAACCTCCTACCATGGGCAACTCCAGAGTGAAACTCCAGAGTGGAATAAAGTCCAACACCTCTTGAGAGGACTGGTACCAGAGCCAAAGCCTAAGCTGTGTGTGGAGGCGAGCCTATTGGAACTTCTCTTCCACCCATACCAGCTCGGACTCCTTCCCTGCCAGAAAGATGACATTCCATATCCTTAGAGACAGCTTCTATTGCCGGGTATTGGACTGCTAAGGTCCCTATCTTTGTCCGCCGTCCAGCTCAGAGTCCACCCGACCCCTTTGGCACCTCCGACACATAATGAAACCATAGGAAGGAGGACTCATGTTACCTTTTTTGGCTGTGCTTGGCTGGGCCCAATGGGTGCAAGTCCGGCCACCAGGTGCTTGCCATGAAGCCCCACCTCCAGGCCTGCCTCGAGCGGGAAGCTTCGGTGACCCGCGTGCGTGCAAGTGAAATTGTGGTCCAATGTTTTTTAGTCACCATAATAGAGGAATAAAGCACCACACAGCTTAGCTCCCATGATCATTGGGACACACAAACCCTTCGCACAGAAGGATTCAATTGTTCTAAAGTGTTTACAATTTTTTTTTAATTAAAATATTCTAATTGATGTCCTTATAGTAATTGTTTGAATTTATACAAATAAAAATTATTTTAAATTTGAATTTGAAAACGCTAAGAGTGATTATACCATTAATTTTTCAAGTTTCAAGTTATTTCAATGGTCATTGCGGGTTCTTCTTTCATTAGAAGTGTACCACCAATTTTGTGATGTTAATAAAGTATTAGTAAATAATTGAAATTACATTTATGTGGTGTTGTATGGTTTGTGTCCTATAGGCACCAAAAGGCCGCAGAGCAAGTGCAAAGCTAATGAAAGAAAAAGATAAGAAGGGCAGAGACAGTCAGAAGAGTGTCAAACGGCCTGCTGCCCTTCCAAAAGCCAAAGGTTTGGAGCAAAGTGTAACTTCTGCACTTGGACCTGATATCGCTGAACAAGACCCCCACAATGCAAGTGTGGAGCAGAAACGCAACCAGAGGTAAAGCAAAAAAAAAAAAAACTTTCCAGTACTTTCCAGCTGTCATTGTATTCTTTAAAATCTCTTCTAAAAGCTCAATTTTGTGCAGGCTTTTAGTTAACTGCTCAATTTGCCGTTTTCTTAATGTGTGCGTACATACGTTTTTCTGTTGTATATTATCTGTCAAATGTTGTTCATAATAATAATGCATTTTACTGTGGATGTTAACTTCTTGTAGAAATAACTCAATATTATTTTGTCATTTATTTGTATATTGTTGATGATTAAGGTGATTCAGAATGAAGCTGATGAGACTCAAGCTACATTGTGTCTATGGCCCTGATTTAATAAAGGTCTGACCTTTCAAAAACGGGTGCAAACTCGATTGCACACACAAACAGATGTGCAAGAGGATCTCCTAACTGGGCACAACTGGGATTGCATCAACTAAATATGCTAAATAGCAGCACAGTTAATTTAGCATGTTGTGGAGGGGTTATATGAAAATATATTAATTTAGCACAGGCATTGCGATTTATCAAATCTGAGATGAATTGCATGGCGGATTTTGTATTATTAAATTGTGTGTCTGTAAGGCAGGCGCAAAGCAGCATGCAAAGCTGTGCCAGCGTAGCAAAGGAAAAATGAAAGGTGGCAGGGAGAACTTTTCTGTTAACTGACCAACCAATAAAAAAATTGTGTGAAATATTGCTATGCAATTTTGGAGCTTCCAAAAGATCTAATGGCTGACATTGATTTTAGTCACAAAAAGGAGTCACACCCTTTAGTGGCTGGTCAATAAATGGCAGTAGGGCGGTGCCCACCAATGAGATGAGTCACTGAGAATGAGACAAACCTAGAATAGGATACAAATTAAATAATGAAGATTAAATATTAAAATACAAATCTTTCAATCTAAAGCTAGATAATGACAGAGCTGTTTCGTTCATCTCTGTTGCCTGATTTTATGACATATTTCCATTCTGAGGCACACAAATGCCCATAGACAAATATTTATGTAACTCAGTTGTATGTTTGTTTCCCTATTCACCTAACACTTTCAATTTGACGTTTTCAAACTTAATTTTACACATAACTGCATTGTGTTTTAGCACGAACAATCTGCTGGAGCAAACAAGCTACTTGGAATTTTAGTAAATCAGGCCCTATGTGTTTGTGTCTTTGTGTGCAGCCTCACAACATTTCGCTGGGTTGTACCAGCTAGTGGACAAGTGGTGTTGAAGATATGGTTTTACTCTGGCTTAACTGGGAAATTTGAACAGACCTTCAACTTTGAACTACTTGGGACACACAAAGTCTACCACCTCCTCTGCAAAGGAATTTGCACTTATCCCTCCTTCTGCCAAGACTACAAGTTAGTCAGTTATTGAAATGTATAATGATGTGATTTTTGTTTTTCATTGCAAGATGTTGCAATTGTTTCTAAACTCCTTGTTGGAATTTAGAGCAGAAATGGCTCCAGTACTCTACAGATTGAGCCTCTATGTTCTAAAGCAAATGTCCCCCACCCCACCCACAGGGTTCTTTTTCCTTATTGTCGAGATGTGCCAAAAGTGACCCAAGGGCTTAAGAGGACATATGTGGTCAATCCTGGATTCTATGAATTTGGAGCATTACTCTGTAGCAAGACCAGAGACAGGTGAGAAGAGCAATGAGGCTGGCTCTTGTGTTTGTTTTTTTTCCTCCTGTTGCATATTACTAGGCTCTTGTCTATCTGTGCAGGTACAAGGATAGTCGGTATCCAGAAAACACAGAGAGAATAGTGATCAAAAATTATTCCGGACTCGAGGCTGAGATCCAGTTCCATTTCCAAATTGACACACAGGCCATCACATATATGCTAGATCCTCCCAACATGACTCTACAACCTGACCAGGAACAGGTAACATGTTGACTGTCACTTCAAATTGCCTCATCAAGTTAGCTGTATTTAACATCAGACGGGTGTCATACCACATTGCCAGACTTTCTGGTCTTACCCAACAGCTACAGGAGAATATGTTGTCACCATTTGCTATTTTACTTGCCGGCCGTGGCTCAGGGTGTAGAGACGGTCGCTCAGTAACCAGAAGGTTGGCTGTTTGTTTCCCGTTCTCCCCGAGTCATGTGTCGTGTCCTTGGGCAAGGCACTCCACACACATCCTCCAGTGCTACTCACACTGGTGTATGGAAGGTGTGAATGTTTGGTGGTGGTCGGAGGGGTCGTAGGCGCACACTGGCAGCCACACTAGGGCAGCTGTGGCTACTTAAGTAGCTTACCGCCACCACGGTGTGAATATGTGAGTGCAAGAATAATGTATTCATTCCATTGTAAAGCGTCTTTGAGTGTCTAGAAAAGCGCTATATAAATCTGATGCATTATTATATTATTACTTGTGGATCTGTAGTTTAGTGCACCAGTGGTTTGTTTATTTCATGGTCATGCTTTTATTGTCTATGTCCAGTGTTTGTACAATGGCTCTGGTTGGTTGTCCATCTTCTCTCAGTTTCTCACCCCTCAACAGTTTTCTGTTTTTCTAGCTGCCTAGAACTCTAAATAGTATTAAAATAGTCTTCACGGACATAACCCAAATCTGAAAATGACTCTTTGTGTGGGACTAAATTAATACATCAATGTACACAAAGTAATGTGTAAAACTCTCTTACTTTATTTATCGAGATTACTTTTATGACATTATACTGAATTATTATTCACCTTGTCAGGAGTTGACAGTCTGGGCTTACCCAACAACTCCAGGAGAAATCAAGGACTATATTGTGTGCTGTGTCAAAGACAATCCAGAGGTTTTCACCATCGCCCTCTCTTGTTTGGGAGTGAGACCAGAACTGGAGCTAGAAAGCAAACGTATGCATTTCAACAGAGTTTTACTTCACAGGTAGAGTTGTTTTTCCAACAATGAGTATTCATCAGCCCTGCTTCTCATGTGTCAGAGCCTTTTTCTATAGCATAATATTGACATTACACTGCATGTCTTATGCACAAAAGACAGGAGAGTCGAAGTGTGAAGCTCCACAACAGGACTCTTCTGCCAATATCTTGGAGGCTTCACGGATTGGAGGAACTTGGTGATGAGTTTAGTGTATCTCAGGACCACAGTGTCATTTTACCTAACTCATCCCTTCTCTTGACAATGCACTTTTTGGCCAAAAAGCCATTAAATATTAAAAAACAACTACGCCTTGAGGTAAGCTTATGCATGTACTGTATACATGACATTGTAGGAACTGATTAATACTTATCAGGGCAGGTTCAGTTTTGATATGTAAATGCATTATCAATATTATTATCAATATTTTTTCAGGTTTCCGATGCAGAAAATATTTTGGGCGTCTTATACACGGACAAAATACAGGTCTCTGCAGAAGCCTTTGATATAGCTATGGACATCACGCCAGGTACAAATGCGATGAGCTTCAGGCCAAAAGTTTGAACACACCTCATCAAAAACTATGAATGAACACATGTGGAGTACTATATATATATGTATATATATATATAGCTATTTTATTAATATGTCTTACACTGTTGCATTCTGTGACAGATGCCTGCCTGGACTTTGGAACAATAAAAGTATTTGAAGAGGTAGAACGTACCATCAAACTGAAAAACCAAGGAAAATATGAATTTATATACAAGTGAGTTTAGACAACCGGTTATTTATATTGTGCCCTTATACAAAGTAATACTGTAATACAGTTCTGACTTCTACATGAAGAGAATAAGTGTTTTAATAATTCCACCCTTTCTGTGATTTTTTTGTTTTTGTTTGTTTAACAAGGATTTTAGTTGGGGACAAAAACCCCAACCTGATATCGGCCTTCACGATGTCCCCTGCAGGTGGTACCTTAATTCCTCGTAAAAAGTACACGTCGATTCAGATTGTCTGTAAACCCAAGAAGGAAGTCTCAGTCACAGACAAGCCTGTTATATCCTGTCAGGTATGTTGACATACACCGTAAACAATTTGAGATTTTATATATAAATTGATATGTTTGGGGTGCAACAAAACACAAATTCACGATTCAGTTGGATTTGATACTCAAGTGTCAGGGTTTGATATTCGATATTTTGTCAATAGAAAAATATATTTTTATTATATATATCTGCAAATGTGAGTGGTGTACTCACCTGTCATTCGGCTGGCGTTTGACATCCAGTTTCCAACGATAAGAGTACCTTGCCGTCCTCTATCTCACCTTAAGTTTACCATTTAATGCCTCCCTATCACCAGATCTGAAGGCCCTTTTCTTTTGATTGAGGTGGAACTTCAGGTCACTGATGATCTGGGGCTTGTTGTGGGGGAAACAGCAGACAGTGCTGGATGAAGTCTTGACATCCTCACAGAAAATAATGTATTGAGTAATACAGGCCGTGAGGTCGTCACTGTTGTCCCCACGTGAATCACAGAGCATATTCCAGTCAGCCCTGCAGCTGTTTGCTGGCTTCTCCTACTGATCCTTGTCGGCACAGCAAGCCTTTGAACTGAAGGAACATTGAGATGTTAGCAACAACCAGATTATGGTGTGATAATCCAAGTGTGGTGATATGGGTGTGGCAGTGGATGCAATTATGTTAACATACATCAGGTCCTTTGTTGTCCATAGTTGCAGTGGACACACTGGCAAAGAGTGGCTAGAATTGCGTCGGGTCTGCAGAAAGCAGACAAAGTCATGATGACACAAAATATTGTACATTTGGATGTTATTGAAATGTATACATACAAGTGGTGGTGTAAGTAATTGTATTTGTCTTCTGCAGGTGATTGAACCCAGCATTGGGGATGGAGGACATATTGTAGCCATTTTACCCATCAATGTTACTGTCCAGTCCGTCTTTTCCAGGTTTAATTCAAATGTCATATTTATTTTTTGTAGAATTTTTTTATTTTTCTCATGCTCAATTTGTTTGAAAGAACTTTGTGATCATCTATGTTGCAATAAATGCAAACATTGATAAAACATTGTGTCTTATATGTTGCAGTATAGAAAATTTGGTGATGCAATAATTACAGCATTTTTTATTTTATTTTTATCTGGTATAGGTACACAATTTCACCTTCGTGTGACATAAATTTTGGTCCTCTCGTTTATGGCTCCAAGAAAAGTCAGAACTTCATACTAGAGAACAATGGAATATTTGAGACCCAATACATCATCTCCTGTGTGGGCATCGGCATTTGCCCACGACCAAAACAGGGGTAAGGAAGCATCACATCATAACAGCGGTCAAACAGAAAGCTTTGTGCCCAATGTGCATACGTGTATTTCCACTTTTCAGAGGAAATTCTGTATAACAGTAAATTGTATTATCATTTTGTGTTGGTCACAGTGGTAAGAAAGGCCGAGAGAGCACTTCAGAGAAGTCTTTTACACCCGGGACCAAAATGAGGAGTGAGTCCTTCCAGAAAGATTCCAATGTCTCGCAGGTGAGAGCAGGGACGTGCAATCAGGGCAGGCGGGAGAGGCAGAGCCACTCTGTCCTGTCCCCCCTGCATGTGAAGAAAAAAACAACTCATGATTACATAAATGGATTTTCCATTTTCCATTGATTATTTCCATTTTCCGCAATCCAGAATCGACTCAGCACTGGGGTGTTTGCGGTGTTCCCTTGCGCGGGAACAATGCAGCCTAGGACCCGGCAGGCAGTGACAGTTGAGTGCATAGCTGAACAGCTTGGCAGCTGGAGTCAGAATCTGCTCATCGACATCAGTGGCCGTGACCCCTCAGACCATCCTGAAGGCATACCTTACAAACTGATAGCTGAAATTTGCAGGCCAGGTGGGAACTGCTTTGAAGTCCTTAATTACCTTTTTAAATTGTAGACTGCTAAACTATAGGGGTATTTTTTTCAAGTGGCTTCACACCACAGTCTAGCTGAAGGTTCACAAATATTCCTGTGCATTTCTGCGCAAAGGACTACCTTTTACATGTGTCTGGTTGATCAGATTCTAAGGCTGTCATTATATTGTTCCTCTTTGCCGTCAATTAACCTTCGACTTCAGTGATGCATGTAGAGTAATCCTGTAGATGTTTAGTGATCTGAACCATGCTGAAGCTTGTTGAATTGCATTTGTCTGACTATTGAGGCATTTAACTTTGAATACTCGTACTGATGTGCGATCTGCCCCCTCTTTTGCTACTTTTTGGGGGGCTCATACAGGCATTGTGTTGGACATGACCTCTATCTTTGAGGAGCACCATTTGTGTCCAAGCACCAGTCAGCTATCATCAGTACAATTTTTCAATGCGGAACAAGTTTTTATTCTGGATGAGAACAAGTTCATTTTCAACAAAGTTCTTGTGGGGCGAACTTCTCAGGCTCGCTTAAAACTCACCAACAACAGCAAGGTGCCGTACACGCTCAACTTGGGCATCAGATATGTTGGCATTAAGGTAAAGTTCCTTCGACTGTATGGAATATTATGTTTTAATTGAAACATGCATGTGAACTGCTTTCTTTTTTTTTCTTTTGCAGATGTCTGGCACTGTGGATGTTTTTGAATTGTCTTCTCCAACAGTGTTCGTTCCCGGCCAATCCCACGCATTCACTTCTTTGAGCTTCACACCACATACAATGCATCTCTACAATGCTGTATTTGAAGCTACATTTGATAAAAGCAGCAGGTATGCTTGAGAATGGTATGATGTTTTTAATCCTTTCAGACTGATTATATCCCCTCTCTTTGTTAAAGAATACCAACAAACCTGAAGAGTAAAGTCCTGGAGTTTGACATAGTTGGTGAAGGCTGTCTGCCAGTTGTGTCTGTGATACGTCCGGCCAATAAATCAAGTCCAGTCTTGCCGTTCAGACGGACATTGGTAGGACGTACTAATACCCTACCCTTGGTGCTGTTAAATGATGGCAATGTCCCAGCTCAGGTGAGAGAATACACATTCTTTGCTTGCCAATAAAGGATTTTCTGTAGTCAAGCAACAGGTTGTTTCTATAATTTGTGAGACAAAGGAGACTTTGTTTACAATCCTCATATTTGTGTTATAAAAGGTCCAGGTTGACATGACGGACAAACACGGTGTGTTAACACTCAGAGCTGTTCCTGAAAACAAATGTGGAGCAATCCACTTTTCTCATTTTGAGGACAACCTTGTCTCTGGTAAAGAAAATAACACATATTTTGTAAATGAATTATTGCTGTGCAGTTTATTTAATTAATCAAAGGAAAATGTCACAGTCTGCATCAAATTGACAACTTTCACTTCTTGTTTATCCTTTTATTTACCAAACAAAGGCATCTTTACAATGCTTGCCACAGTCTTCATTCAGTTGTACTTCTCAAAAGTGCCTCCATTAGTCCACAGAGCATGCCTGAAACTTGACGTTAATGAGACGGCTGAATTTGAAGTCACCTTCTCCGCTGACAAACCTGTGAGGGTGGAAGACAAGATTTCAGTGCAAGTGAAGGACAGCCTTTACAGCAACACTATAGTACAAGTAACTGGTGAAGCTTACCAGCAACTCGTCAGTCTTGACAACATCCGAAAACCTCCGCGGGAAATGCATCCAAACCTTGATGAGGAAGGTAAGAGTGAAACGTATTGCAACAAGCAAATATTACATGTGAAGAGGATGAGGGGCAACAACTATCAGTGTCCCATAAAAAAGAAATATTGCCAAAATGTTTTGATATTGTATTGTCTTTGTTGCATAGATTTGTATGTTTGTGAGTCCCACAGCTCTTTTTTATACTGAGTAGTTTGAATTACTTTTCGACAACCTCACCTGTAAGAAAAAGTATGCACATTTTATCAGAGGCTAACACTGTTAGCTGACGTTAATCTGTGCATCCCAAATAACTCAATGCATTACTTTTTACCTTTTGGATTAGTGTTTCAGACAGTGTAGTACATTGGCTGAACATCCTGTCAAGTCAAAGACAAACAAACTTCATGCAGGGAAGTTATTACAATAATTGATTAGACTCTCTACTACATAACATTTAGATGGAAATTTAGAACACCTTTATATATTTTCAGGAATGGCAGAAAACAAAAGATTGATCTTGTTTAATTTCACATGTGATGTTTGGTATTCACAATAATGATGATAAAACCAATTCTGAAGCAGCACAACATTTTAATGAATTTGTCATAATTAAGATTTTGCCATGTCAAATTAACAGAACGTTTTACGTCCACAGATTATTCCGACCTGCTCAGTTTTGGTTACTGCAGTGTGGCTTGTCCTGTCAGAGAGAGTTTCACTTTGATAAACCACAGCAGCAGTAACCAGGTGGCGAGGTTTGAGTGGCCCCCTGAGGACGCCAATCTCTCCTTTTCACCACAGGTAAACACAGTGGTGAAGTGTCCTGTCAAAGTCTAAAATAATGAATTTAATGTTGCTGTTGTCGTTACTCTTTTTTTGTACTTTATTATGTGCATTGAGAACTGAAACTGGTTCAGAAATTGCATTGACTTTAATTATGGATTTTCTATAGCACTTATCTGAACTAGGGTCAAGTATGACCTTGAGCCTATCCCAGCTGACTTTGCCCAAGTGATTAACCTGAAACTAGATTTGTATTATATAGAAGTGCTGGTCAGTAAATTTGAATATTGAGGAAAAGCCCATTTATATCTAAATATTTTATTTCAAAAAGTGACACTTGCATGTTACATTAGTTCACTATACACAAAGTGAAATATTTCAAGCCTTTATTTGTTTCTATTTTGTCGAGGCAGAAAGACAATTTCTACCCCCCCCCCCAGCGCCACACACACTCACACAAATAAAAAAAATCTGACCTACAACTGTACAGTACAGTATATGCTAATTATTTATCATAAAACTGGTTAAAACCAAACTTACTAACTGTATATGTAGACTTGTTTGTTAACAATTTACATGTGCCAGAAATATATAGCATTAATTACTTGTACAATACAAGTTAATGACTGTACCTTGATTTTCAAGAGTATGATTATTGCAACCTTGATTAATGTATTTTAGAATATCTTGTATTTGCATTTGACTATTCTCTTATAGCTATACCATACTGTATGTGTTTCTATTTTATTTCATGGCTTAAGGTTGGACACCTCCATGCAGGATGTTCTAAGGAAGTGACAGTCGTCTTTTGCGCAAAAGCACGAGTGACACTAACAAGACAGCAAATTACATGCAAGATAAGTCAGGTGACATTCCAGCAGCCATTAGATCAAGTTGCTGACTGGGATGACCAAAAGAAGACACCGCAGGCTTCATGGACACAGCCACAGCAGACTGGAAAGAATAAGGTATGCATAATCCTATTGCACTTTTTGAGAGCGGACACCTATGCATCTATGTACAGAACTGCATGTTTGTTTGCCAACAGAAACAATATTCTGAGCCAGCCTGCTCTGTGGTCAAAGGTTCAGACTGGGACTTGCATTTACGTATCAGTGCAGTTTGTGACTTTGTGAAGTTCAGCTGCAACACAGCACCTATCCGATTCAAAGACACATTGGCTTACCAAAGCAGCTCTCACCAGTAAGTTGTACTGCTACCACCCCAGCCATTTCAAGTTGAAGTAATAAAGATAAATGCTTGATGACAGTGACAGAACACATATTCATTTTGCTTTTGACTGGATCAGCATTTACAGTAATATTGTTAATTGCCAGTGTACTTGAATTACAGTAATTTCTGGACTATAAGACGCTTTTTTCACTTGCATTCGACCCTGCGGCCAATACAAAGGTGCGGCTTATCAATCGGATCACAAGGGGGCGCAAGTGCAAGAGCGTCAGGCAGAGCAAAACAAACCAAGTGAGCCCAAATACAGTAGGAGAGACAGAACCAGAGCAAGACAATTTGCGCCCTCATTATGGAAAAAGAAGTAGCGGGAACCCGGTGCGGTAACATTCAGACACATGCGGCTTACAGTCGGGTGCGGCTTACATGTGTAACAAACTCAAGTATTTCCTAAATTTAGCTAGCACGGCTTATAGTCAGGTGCACCTTATAGTCCAGACATTACTGTACTTAAAATAATTTCATGCCTTTGTTTTGTGTGCAGAGTGCAGATGCTTAATGAAGGCACCGTGAAACTGGAATTTTCCTGGGAAGTCTTAATAGATTCAAGTAGCTTCCCAGTCAGCCAAAGCCAAGAAGGTAATCAATAAATTAACATTTTAACTTTATGTTGGTTAAAAATTGCTTCAGCTTGTACACTTACACCGACCGACCAGCCACAAATAGTCTTACTATAATTATGAATGCAATAAAGTTCCACACCACTGCAATCAGCAACTACAATAATAAATAATGTGTTAAATGAGTAATTCACACTGCACTTAGCAACGTGCAGCACGCAGTCGACGAAGCCATTAATTATGTATCTACCAGAGACGGAATGCTTGCATGTGCAAGATAGGTACGCGCCATGCCCTCATGTTTAAAAATGTTAAATTTGAGAATGTGGTTGTGGTGAAGAAGGTACTCATCCAATAGGAGAGGCTGGCAGAGTGATATCAGAATGCAAACAATAATAGACCAACCAGAAGACCAACTTTCTGGTTGGCAGCTAAGCAAGCACTTTTAAATGCAAGCTAGTAGGACACTGTCATCTGTGTGTGATACCCCACAGCAAGCACTAAGAAAACCAAGTGCAGTGTGAAAAGGCCTTAAAACAGTGTCAAATGTAATTGACGTCATTAACTTTTCAAAACCAAACTTCTCTTGTATCAGACATCCTTTTTCCGTGCAAGTGGTCTCATGTTGTGGCATGTCGGTGTGCATGTCAGGTAGCATGTCATCAAGGGCGTTGACTGAAGAACAGCCTCCCACCAGTCTGACCAGTGAGATGTCTCTTCTGATAGGAATTCCAAATGCCCATTGGTTTACTGTGGAGCCAAGTATTGGGGCCATTTTGCCAGGTGCTATTCAAAATGTCTGCGTTCGCTTTTCACCTTTGGACGCAGGCCTGTTCCAAGGGAGATTGCACTGCAGGTAATGCTGACAATCAGGTAAAACGTGTGTAAGTCCAGCTTTAACATATCACCATCAATTGTGGTTTGTGCCTTCCTATAACCAGTGATGCCGCTAAGAGTAACGACTAACGTGTTGTCATCGCCCAGTGATGTATTTGACTACATATAATGGGGAGATCAAACATAGCAATTAATGATGTGAAGAATCAGGTGAGATAAATCTCACTGAGATTTACTTTTCACCTGTAAGTGATAGTACAGACTCACAACACTTGAATAGGTATCGTATTTTTCAATCATGGTGTTCAGTCGCAAGTGTACTTGGAACAAAACTGATAAATAACAAATAATAAAATATAGACATTCATGTCTGAGACAGTGACATCATGTTTGCGTCAACAAGCAACTCACATATGCACAGTCGTGACATTAATAACAATGGAAGAAGAGAGATTCATGCTTTCAAGCTGGAAATCCAGTCACTATTTAGAGTTTTTGTCAGCTGAAGAAAATATTAAGGTATATTGCACACTGTCCTGTTGACAAAATGTTATCTAGCTTCAAAAACACTACCAGTATGTCAAAAAAGGCAGCACATTTGCTTAAAGTGTAACTCACCCCCAAACAGACTCGTGCTCCACCCTCACTAATATTTGAAAACGGCGCTCAAAAGGGACGTTGTCTGGAGGATCGTTGGACTTGCAAGGAGGGAGAAGGTTGGGTGTGGTCTGGTTGAGATTTACAGCAGCGGTGAAAATTACGATCTAAATAATTTTTATACTATCGCATGCTATGCTAAATAAACTAACCGAATGCTATGCTAATAAGCGAGACTGAGCCGGTGGGTGGCAGAGCGACTACATCAGCTTCATGGGAGTGACGTCTGTAGTCCGTACTCGTCCAATGAGAAGACAAACTGCCAAATTGTGTTTACTACTACTACTACTACTACTAGCTTCTTCTTCTTGGTCTTCTTCGTTTTCTTCTTAGTTGTCTCTGGCTGTGTCTGAATATCCACCCTTATCCCCTAACCCCTCATTTACTATTATTGCATTATATAGTGGCCTAATATGCAGTGCCATCATTCTGTTTGGCGATTTGGACAGCCAGCTCACTACTTTCTCCTCATCGCATATCACGTGGCCACGGTATCTGTCACGACGCCCCGGCGCATAAATCTCCGACTATTTATTGTGAATGAAAATGTTTTAAAACTGTATATTTTTTCCTTTGTTGTACATATTGTAGGCTCGTAATTAGTAAAGCATTAGCTTGAGGCTCCAAACTCATTTCTTTGTCAGTGTCCATGGCTTCGTTGAGGAAAAGAAACTCCATACGTTCGTCTTGGTTTTTGTTCACTTTAGTTAGACATTAAATCAATGGTACAAAAATTTAAAAATAACACACACAAAAATGAAATATCGAAAGAAGTTGAAGCGGAGGAGGAGGTAAATAAAAGTGTGTGGCTCTACTCCAAATATTGCCTGACCGCATTACTGCCGTGTACCACACAGGTCCCTCCGCATAAAAGCAATCAAATAGGTCCTAAATAAACAAAGCTGTGACACAATTGTATATTACTATAAAAGCTATGTGAATGTCACATCTTATATTTACATATTTTAAACACAAACAATATAACTATTACCTATTCACTATACAGATGAACATTAAACAATTCAACTTGTAAATAATGTAAATAATATCCTTTTATCAGAATGAACGTAAATCACTTTTATCCAAATATTACTTAACTTAAAATCAAATTTAGGCTCCTACACATATTTTCAACTAAAACTAATAAATTATTTCCATAGTGTATATTTATTGCATCACTTTGATTCTCGCGCCATGTTTTTTTCATACTCGCAATGCAAACCGTTTGAGTGTGCATCGATTTTCACTACTTTTCATAGTGCATTGTGGGTAATTTTGATCCCTCAGAGTAGGGTGCACATTCGGACACAGCAGTCTGTCTTCCTCTTCTTCTTTTTTTTCTTTTTCTTCTTATTTTTCTTCTTCTTCTCCTTCTTCTGTCGAGTTCTAATTTTAATATACCGATTTACAAGTTACACCTGTGTATTAGTTGCAGGAGCTATGTATATAAAAAAAATCAAGTGTGACTTATTGTCTTAAAATTTTAGCACTCTTAAAATTAAGTAATTAGTAGAGTAGCTAAGTCACTTTTAAAGTCTAGTTATCAATAAAGTAACTAAGTTACTCTTTCAAGGCAACTGTGGTAACGCTACATGCAACAGGGTGTTTGCAGTATGTTGTTCAACTGCAGCTATCAGCATTAGGATGATTGTAACTGTTACCAAGCTTTTATACTTAAAAAAAAGCTTGTGTCAGATTTCAATGTTTTTTCTTTAGTAATTAAATGGTATCATTTGCCTTGTGATAGAGCCTGGAATAAAAACAGAATCAGTGTTTTCAATGATATCGTACAGCAATTGCCTGATATTTTCCCCTTGTTTATGCTCATATTTTTTCCAGTATCCCTAATTTACGTGCTGGGGCTCAGGGGCCCACTATCTCGTTTAGTGGCCGCAGCATATTGCCCCACTGCCACTTTGACCTTGAAGATTCTGACTATATCACCGGGAGCCGACGCAATCCTGAGTTCAGGACTTATTTGGAACCTAACATCAGAGTGGTAGAATGCAAAACGCTTGGCCTCTTTACCCCAGCAAAAAGGTTATGAAATTATTATTATTATTATTATTATTTACTTAAGTTGTTAACTTAAAAAACTTGAACATTGGGCTCATAAGTGCCTGTTCTTTTTGCAGATCTTTTACTGTGTTGAACCCAACCAATGAACCATACTCATTCCAATGGAAGTGTGAAGATACTGGTAACAGTGCGTTTAGCTGCCTCACCCCATTTGGCATTATTCGGCCTGGAGAGAAGTTAGAGGTAAGGAGCAGAGCTACTGTATGACCATAAAACTCAAAAGATTGCTATTGTAGTATTATTCCCCAGTGACAGCAATACATTTTATCTGTTGATACAGTATGCTGCCCTTCTACCTTTACCTATAGCCTCTTATCAACATTCATAACCGGTAATGCTTTCCCTATTTGGGTTGTGGCCTATCCCTCCTATTCCTGGTTGGTAACCAATCACTCGACACAATTACAAACAACAATTCACACGCACATTCACCCTTATGGGCAAGTTAGATTCTTCAGTTAACATTACAAATCTGTTTTTGGAACATGGGAGGAAGTTAGAGTACTCAAAGTAAATTTGAACCCAGAACCTCTTGAGTCTGATTGTGCTGTTAGCTACTGTATGATTAATTAAACACTATGACCAAATACCCCCTGTGAGTGTGTCAAGACATATCTCTATCCTGTAATCTCAACATGTTTCTGTTACTCTCTCTTGAAGAGTTAAGATTTACCTAACCTTCACCATAATCTCTTTTTGCTTTTAAATAGATGAGCTTTAAATATGTGGCTGAGCAGGTGAATGATGTGGAGTCATTTTGGAGCTTTGTGATTGAGATGCTGTCTCTGTCAATGCCCTTCCTGTGTGTGGGCTCCATGAGAGAGCCTCTTATCTACTTTGACAAATCTCACATTGACTTTGGCAAACAACTTATTGGTATGTCACACCTATGGGCACTCAGTGACATCACATATTAAAGTACAATATCTGTATTAGTTTTATTTCCTGCAATGTATGAAATGACACTAGGGCCTGATTTATTAAGATCTATACTAATAGCGGGTTAATGGAATATCTATTCATTTCAATGAGGAAATATTTGAGATATGTGAGTGTTTTGAGTTATGGGTATGGAACAAATTAAATTTGTATCTCAAGGCAACACTGAATAGAGATGAAACTGGCCAAAATCTCTAAAGCGCAAATCATTTGGGGAAATGCGGACGCAGAAGTGGGTCTATACCCTGTTTCTAAATCTGCTTCCACAGTCATTTGCGTGCACAATCAAGTTTATGCCTGTTTTTGCATTTTCAAAAACTAATTTAATCTTAATCATTTGTATATATATCATTCACTGCCAGCCCAGTAAGAATGAATCTTTGACGTCCATAGCCGTCTTTGGCAGTAAATGTGTTAAAGATCAAGTCAAATCAAATCAACTGAATGCCAATGTGAATAATTAGAAATGACCATGCTATTTGTAGAATTATTAACACACCCAAAATTCTTGAACATAACTACAAGTAATTTTTTTATGTTTTCTTTAGGTAATAAAGTGTCGCAAACAGTGAATCTCGTGAATGAAGAGAAGGAGCCCTTTCACTTCACTGTTTTGCAGCCATCATTACTCTGTGATGACCAAGAGTCCAGCCTCATTTTGCAGCCAATGTCTGGCACAGTGCCCGCAAAAGAAAAGTGAATGACTTTTAATCATCCATTTGGAGATTATGACAAGGAAATAACTTTAACATGTTGACATCCGATTGCAGGTTGCCTTTGGCAGTGTCCTTCAGTCCTTGCCGACAGGGCTATGTGAGCTTCAAATTAACCCTGAGGGTGAAGAGGAAGTCAAAGCTACTCATCCTGACTTGTAAGGCACAATGTTGTACAATTACTGCTTCTATCCAAGTGGAAAATCCAGATGGAGGACTCAGAGAGCTGAGTCCGGACATTTTGAATAGTTGGGACTTTGGAAAAGTAAGTATTCCTTCTCAATTACGTGAAAGTGTGAAAGCAACGTTGGAACCACAACACTGAAAGTGTACATCATATGACGACATGTGTTTACCATAGGTGGGCATTTCAGAGCAAGCTACCTTCAATATCCTGGTGACCAATACAGGGAGACACAACATGGATGTGAACTTTGAACTGGAAGGGCCAAGTGAGCTTCTTCAGCACTTTGTAACAAAACCCAAAAATTCCTCAATAGCTGTTGGAGAGAAGCTGCAGTCAGCTGTCTTCTTTTCTCCTCGGAGCAATTGCACACTCACAGATACCAGGCTGAAAATCAAAGTAAGATTACTCAAAGAAAATTATTGAATACAGAAAAATGTTTGAGCGATTGAAAATAAGTCCTCTTGCTAACTCCTTCTGTTTCTTAAGGTAAACAAAGGCCCATTGTTTACAATTACTTTGGAAGGCCGTGGTGTGGCACCCGAGCTTGAATTCTCTTTCAAAAAGTACAACTTTGGAAAGAACTTTGTGTATTGCCCTGGTATGACGCCAGCATCCCACACACTTGTGTTAAAAAATAAAGGCAACAGGGACATCAGGTTAGTTGTTCTAGCGTTGTTTAGTCAAGATGTGAAATACATAAAGGAATGTAGAGTCATAAATACACTTCATTCTGTTCCTCAGTGTCAAGTGTCAAACCAAAAAGTGCTTGTTCCTGGAAATTGGATTTAAACCAGATGTTTTGTCCCCTGGTACAATGGTGGAGGTTCCTTTCACCTTTTATCCTCGCGAGCCACGGCGTTATCATGAAAATGTCATCTTCTTAATCAACAGCTGCATCAAAGAACAAGTGGACATTTGGGGACAAGGAGTTGAATTGAAGGTGAACACCGTACTGTATACTGCACGCAGAAGCATTCTTTGTCAACCTCAACCTCCACACACCTTTATAAAATGTCACGTTTTATTGAAATTTGATATTCAAACTTCATCCGCCTGCTGCACATTTTTATCATTTTGTCCTAGTTGGGAGTATTGGCTCCCAAGCACCAGAAGGTGAAACTTGGAAATCTGACACCAGGTCAGAAAGTTATGAAACGGGTGCAGCTCGTCAACCGAAGTATTTTGGACGTTTCCTTCACCTTGCAGCTTGACACCAGAAAGCCAATTATTGAAGCCAAGGTAAGGAAGCTTGAATTAAATCATTAGGAGTGGCCGGTCAGCAAGCAGTTTCACATTGCCTCATCTCTGCTTCTTCACCTCTAGGATTTGTCATTCAATCCAGAAAACGAGCTATTGCTTAAAGCTTTTCAAGGTTCATGTAATGCCGAGATCCTGTTCACACCCCAACAGCGTATTTGTGCTTTTACTGCTGAGCTGCAGGCTGAGATTGACAACTATTTACATCCGCTGCTGACCATCCAGGGCTGCTGCCAGGTACACTTCAAATTAGTATGTCTCTTGAAAATCAATACACTCTGACATCTCTTGAAAATTGAAGCATGTCTATAGGATCAATGTGTGCACGTGTGACTGGTTTTGTTTCCATTTCCAATTTGTGACTAACATTAACATCAATCAAAATACTAATTTACGGCCGTGTGATGGTGTGTTGCCTGTTGTTAGTTAGGGTAATGTGGTTCTGATTCGTACTTTCAGGGTGTAGATGTACGTCTTGAACATGAACACTTGGGATTTGGAGCAATTGTCCAGCATTGCCAGGGCAAAAAGAACGTTGTCATGATCAACACAGGAGAACTTTGTGCTCGGTAAGCTTGCAAAATAACAATGACAAAATTAGTAAAGGCATTTCTGAAGTATTAATGTTGTTTACAAATGTGATGGTAGCTATTTGAATTATTTTGGTCAAATAGTCTTGATTTTAAACACCTACCATTCTGCTTTATGAACAAATAAACAGGTTCAACTGGAAAACTGAAGACTTTCCTCAAGAGTTGTCCATCCAGCCAACTAAAGGTTCTATCCAGCCAGGAACGGAGATTCCCTTAGAATTGACATTTGCCCCAGTGCGCTTGAATAATGACTTAAGATATGAAAACCTAACCTGCTGCATTGAAGGCGTCTCTTCACCCATCACTCTCACTGTGACAGGCTCCTGCATTGGAGCCGCTTCCAGCAAAGAGGTTTGGTTAACATCTGCAGCATTCTTATTGCTTATGTCATATGCACAATGTTAAACAAAAATCTTCAAAATTTCATTAAAAGGCATTTGTGGATGTATGTGCAGTATATATACAAAACATAATACTGTAGAGTTGCTATTATTATTATGATTTATTTTTTTTATTGAGTAGAGGGGACAGTGGAACACACTTCTATTTACTGCTCTATACTCAGCAGTGGTATGAAGATAGACACATCTTTGTAACATATTCTATTGTTCATACATATCATATATTGCTTATTTTTCTTGTTCTGTTCTTTTTGCTCTGCTTTTCTTGTAATTCTTTCCAGGTGGTCAATTTTTCTTGCCCTGTGCGTGGCTCACACACCCAGACACTGTCTGTGGTCAACCCCACAAATCAACGTTGCAGCATTCGACCTGTCATCAATGGCAAGCACTGGAGAGCTGCACCATCTGTGGTTCTTGAGCCTCTTCAAAGCAACACATATGTGGTCACCTACAGACCGCTGACCATGACTGTTGATGGAAAGAAACACTTGGTAAAGGACCAGTTGCTTTGATAACTTCATTCCATTATGTCTAATTGAATGAATGAATGAATGAATTTATTTCGGCTACAAAACACAGAAAAAAATACACAAACATTCCTTTGAACAAAGCAAGCAAAAATGGTATAGGCTGAAAACATCAGGCTTATTGCTTATCCCCTACAAGTGGCTAACTAACCATGAACATTGTTTAACATAACGCATACAGTATTTCACAAAAGTGAGTACACTCCTCACATTTCTGCAGATATTTAATTACAGTACAATTCCGTGAATTACATTTTTTTTTCCATATAAATTTTTTTAAATCGTCCCACTGTATTTCACAAGGATTCATCAAAATATATATATTCTTAAATAAAAAATTATAGACACCTAGATATTATAAAATAAATAAATAAATAATAGTATATTATAATTAATAAAAATAATAATAATAATAAAACATGAATTCCAACACAAAATGTAATGTCTTGTTACAAATTTATGGAATATAAAATACCTAGTTTAAAAAATATTGCTCGCGTGTACACCATGGGCAAAATTAGTCAAGCCAGCAGCAACAACAATTGTTCATGCTATCCATGACGGAACACGCAGCCAACATGGTGAGGCTGACTTCAACATAAATTTTTTCCAAATGAAGTAATAAGCTAAATGCGCATCTCACGCTGTGCGGTGGATTATGGGTAAAATTGCTTTTTGGGGCTACCAAACGTCATTCAAAACTAGTGAAAAGCAACGAAGGAAGCTATGATTTGGACCATTTTAACCACTGTAAAGTTGATTTTTTTTTCCATCTATGCCTATGTGTGCTGAGACGCTACAGTTAAGCTTAGTTAAGTGCTTAATATTTGGCTGGATGTATGCACAACACCGGGACCGAGGAGTGACACCGGGTCATTAGGAAGAGATGGGTAGGACCTTTCTTCAGTGAGGAGTTTAAGAGGCTGGAAGCATGTTCTAAATGATGAGCTGTGGTGTGACCCAGAGCACCTCTGAGCTTTGTTCTTTTCCCCATTGTATGGGGATGTGTCTTTAAAGCACAATCGTCGTTTCATGTAATATGTTGCATTACTTTGCTGAGAAATGTAATGTTTCTGTCATCAATAATGATTGAAGGTCTGTCAGTCCGTTAATGACGGACGCCCATTTTGTTGACAATTAACAAATGAAGGCAAACTTCTAAAAATTCACGGACCACGCATTGCCAGAAGTGGGTTTTCTTTTGTCAGGGTAATTATCAATAACAGGGTAATTACCAATGGACCTTCTCAGATTGTATATGACTGACACCCGTTTCGCTAACGAATGACAAATGATGGAAACACTGACGGATGCTGGCTACGCTCACGTACCGCAGAGTACATCCACTTCTTGGCTGTGACTGCTACTGAGCCACTCTTATTCTCCTGCATTAAACAAGTCAATATACACTAACTTCCTATATAGACACCTTGCTTGGAATAATCGCCTAAGTCATTTCAGATTTTTCAAGAAACACAAAAAAATTAACCATTTGCGTCATGAGGTGGTGATTTAGGCAAAAAAATAATAATTCTCAAAAAAAAAAACCGATTATTTAATTATTATTATTTAATTGTTTTTAAGAGGGTGACGATATACTATATGTGGTTAGTAAGGAAACGATAGTAATATAACAAGCAATGTCAAGCGGAAAATAGTGGTGACAAAATGTAATTTAGCATGACGCAAGCATCGTTAAAATAACGTTGACGGACTGACGGTTGATGGTCTGTGCTCAAGATATTTACTGTTGGTCCTAAAAAAACGGGTTAATTTAATCATGATGGAAGCTCGGTTAAAACAATATTGCGAATTGACAATTACAGCTTAGTTCGTCTTGAAATTGTGATGGATTTGACGATGACGGAACCCACAGCCCTGAACACAATCATAATTACAAAATAGATGGCTGAGTCTATATATTGTTTTAATAAAGGGAGGGTATGCCATTATTGACCAATTTACACACATGAATAATCAATCATGTATTTTCTTTGACAACATATTTAACTTATTTACAATTAATTGCTCTGTGTTAAATTTAATGTAAAGACCAGATTAATCCAGACATTCCGCAGCAATTTTGTGTTATTTCAGCCGGTATAACAGGCTTAACAACAAATATGAATCCATCATGAACTTCAGTGGCGGTCCGGATCTTGAAGAGATCGTTGGCTTTCCTACTGGAACAAGGCAAACACATTCAAAATGTTGTGGACTCTACGGTGTTGTGGAGCACCCTGCTGAGGTCAGCACAAGGGAACACCACGATGCCAATACCTTAGCCAAAGTCACAGCCATCACTTAATGATGCTGATGAAGGTTCCACAAACCATTACAGAAATACAGATACAAAGCACACAAGGATTAATACATATAATTTCACATCATATGACCTATTTCTGCTTTATCTTCAGGGGTCAGTTTTTTTCTCATTCCCCAATGGGGCTGGTATGCTGTACTCGCTACAAGGGGCCGCTGAGCCCCCTAAAGCTGAGAGCACGATTGTACATGAATTGCCTGCCAAGACCCATCACACACAGATACTCCCTGTTACCAACTGGCTCTCAAAGCAGAAACGGTAAAGCATGTAGAATACATTCACGGCTGTAATCACACTTATTTCTATTTAGCCTCAATGATTTAGTTCTTATTTTTAGTCGTTTTTTTTTTATTTGTTTTTATTTTTACGAACTGCAAGCTATACTTAGAAAAGGTGACTGAAGTCAGTGCCCTTAAAATGACATTTTGACAGTGAAGATATCGTTCACATATCATTTATTAGTCAAGTTTCTTTACATCCGTGAATTTACACAAAAAGCACAGTCTAATTCTGTTTATTTGTGTCCAGGTTCCTTGTCATAATAGAGTTTCTGACTCCTGAAAATCCAGATACTACGGTTTCTCTCAAGGGTCGTGAGTATATTGATGTCCCGGCTCTGTCTAAGAAGGACTACAAGATTCATTTTTATACATTCAGAGAGGGCCAGTACAATGCTAAGGTTTGAACACAAACACACATTTGAATTCTGATTTTAAAAAAAATTGGGGAGTCATGTTATCCTCTCTTCCTAGGTGACATTCTTGAATGAGGTCTCGAGAGAGTACTTGTTCTACATCCTTAACTTCAAGGTTACCAGTCCAGTAGACTTGGCCACAATGGAACTGGTGTCAAATGTCCGGGAGAAGACTTCAGCCACCATAGAAGTTGAGAACCCCCTGACTACGTCTATCTGCCTCACAGTTGACTGTAAATGCCCTGACATAAGTGCTCCAAGTCTGCACACTGTGCCAGCAATGTCAAAGGTAAAATGTATTCCACATACCCTTAACACTGCTGGGTCAAAAGTTGGATAGACCCACTAACTTGGGTCAATTTGACCCAACTTTGGGTTGTTTTGTACAAAACTATCCAGGAAGTTGGGTTAGTATGACCCAAGTTAGCAGGTCGGACCAACTTTTGACCCAGCAGTTTTAAGAGTGCCGGTCATACCCACACATTTTGGTGTTACCCCACAAACTGGTTTTGTGTTCTGTCTCATTAGGGTGCGCTGACCTTCGACTACCAGCCCCTCCGAGTCGGCGAGACGACCACCCGGCTGTCTTTGTTTTGTAGTGATCTTGGTTACTTCCACTATGGTCTTCTTCTCCGAGCTCTACCTCAGCCACCAGAGAAGACTATTCAATTCAGTGCTTCCTTGGGGACTAGCCACAGTGTTGCTGTCAAGTTCCTCAACTTCTCCCACTTCAAAACAGAATACACTTGCAAGGTAGGAATGATTTAAAGGGTATAGGCCTACACAGTAAACTTGACGCTTTTTAGAGTGGGGCGAATTTGATTCTGTTTTAGAGTAGGCTAATACTTTTGGAAGACATTTAAAAAAAGTAAAGAATTAAAGTAAAGTAAAGAAAAATAAAGAATGGGGGGATAAATAAAAGTCACTCAAGGGTTGAGGATCAAACTCACAACCTTCAGTTTGGGAGACTGCCAGAAGCGCTATGCCCCTCCTACTGTTTGCTTATCTCCAAGAGACCAAAGAGTTCAGAAGAATCCAGCTGACACGAAATATTAATATGCAGCAGGAGCTGCGTGGCTCAAGATCGGCTGTCTTCCAAGGTGAAGGTCGTGAGTTCATTCCTTAACCCTTTTATTTATTTATTTTTTAATTTTTCATGAGTGATCTCACTCATCAATGTGACATTAACTCACTCATTCACTGCCATTGACGGCTGTAGACGTCCAAAAAAAATTTGAACTATTTATATTCGTTTTAATTTTTTTCCTACTTTTCTTAACAAGAGTATGAAAACCTAGAAAAAAATATTGTAAATTTAGAACAGATATAAAATGTTTGATTAATCGTGAGTTAACTATTGAAGTCATGCAATTAATTACAATTAAAAAAATGTAATCGCCTGACGCGATTTCAAAAAAGGAAAGATTATTAAAAATTAGGGGAGTCAGGCGGTAAAATTTTTTTTATCGTAATTGAATCGCATGACTTGACTAGTTAACTCATGAGTAATCACAAATTTTATATATGTTCTAAATGTACAATAAAGAATTCTAGGTTTTCATACTCTTCAATCATAGCTTGGTTTGCTGGGGGGACAGGGGATGAACATTTGCCACTTCCAAGCGTTAACCAGACTCGGCTGTCTGAAACACTGTCACGTCAAAGGCAAAAGATAAGCAAAATTGCATTGAGTTTTGCATAGATTAGCATGAGCTGACAATAGCTTCTGATAAAGTGTACATACAGTACTTGATTGGTCCTTGAAGTTTTTTTCTGTTGGGGGATGGAGGGATAATATTTACATTTGGCGATGTGTTTATATTCCACATGCACAGACCAACACACTAATTCACAAGTGTAGAAAGTGCAATATATGAAGAGCTGCATCCACAAGTGAAAATGTTTTAACTGTCTTGACGGTCACTCCCCACTGAGAAGCCACTGACCTAGTTGCTATTTTCTAGCTCTGCCTCAGGTCATCATTTTAATGGAAAGACCATACACTTTTGACTCAGTAGTTTATATGGGCAGGGTAAACAGTTGCTCACAACAGTCGATTAGTAAACCTCGCTCCCCAAAGCCTTTGACCCTGTTGTATAGTGTGCTCCACTCGCAAGCAGGGAGGTTGCCCGGGTTTCAGTATGGCCAACAGTTACACTTGTCGCAGTCATGTAGTGACACTTAAAGAGGAAGTCAACCTTAAACATTTCTTGACAATATTATCTTATGTGAGACCTCACCAGTCTAAACATGACATTCTAATTAACCCCTTCAGACCCGTATTTTTTCTGCTCGGCAAAATGTATTGATTGATTTTGACTCTCTTCCTACATAAGAACAACATGGAAATGTTTTTGGGGGGGTTATCTCATTTTTAGTTGTTATAGTGGATGCCAGGATAATATGGCTGTAGCGTGTTGTAAACCTATAAGCTTATATGCAACATTTTTAACATGAACATCATGCAAATCAACTTGAGATTGTGATTGGTTATGTAAGATCCAATCATGAATCAGAAGTGTTGAGCTCCTCCAAATTATGCGTTTTATTGGTTTAGACATGCAAATATGTCATGTCCACTGGGGCCATCTGTGGGTCTGAAGGGGTTCATATTACATTTGTGGAATATGCGTTATGAAGCAAAATCCAAAAATCCGTTTTTATCCATCTTGTCATCTGAAGATGACATCACAGTTGCTTAGGGCTCCGGCAATGATTAATCACAGCTCACCTGCTTTATGAAGCTGAGCTGTGATTGGTTGTTACCTGAGACCTGAGCAACAGTAATGTCATTTTCATTCAACAGCAAGTGGCAAAATGGCCGCCTTCTGATATTGATGAGAACTGCTGGGTTTTTCTGCTTAACTCATATTACACTACTACCCAAAATACTGTATTTAGACTAGTGGGGCTGCATTGAACATATTATTGTCAAATATTTTTGGTGGGTTGGCGTCCCCTTTAAGAACTTCTTTTTTTTTTCCAATTATAAAAATGCATAACATGTCTCCTTTCAGGAATTGTATCCACAGCATGATTTGTTTGTCTGTCCTGTTTTGCCCTTAAACAACTGCAGACTGACTGCCCAGCCTTCCTTGTGAACAAGACTGTGGCTGCATTGCCTGGTAACCAGACAGGGTCTCAAGTCAGCGTGGAGGTTTGTTTTGAGCCTTATCAGCTTGGAGAGGTGAACGGCCAGCTTCACCTGTCGTCTGGTATTGGGGGTGAATACATCTTTCTGTTACGTGGGGTCGGCCTCCCTTCCAAAACACAAGGCCCGTTCAACATTAGGAATGGTCGTAGCATCTCTATCCCTTTCAAGAATGTGTTCCTGCAGACCACCGTCTTTACTTTTCAGGTATTGTATATGTCTTGACTATCAAATAACTTTAAAATGATGTCATTGTTGTGAAATATATGTAACTAAACAATGGTACGTCTTGCAGGTGGACAACCCCTGTTTTACAGTCAAAGCAGCTGACACCATCCTCTCTAAAAAAACACAGCCCATCCAGGTCCACTTTTTAGCCCCTGAAGGAGGCTCGCCAGGGCCATGTATTGGCAAATTGACCATCTCCAATCAGTGCACAGATGCACAAAGTAAAGCCAGCTCGTGGATGTATTACTTGAGAGGCAACCTGCTGGAGTCAACGTAATCCCAACATTAATGCAGTCAGCAAAACAAATTATAATGCTACTTCAAAATGTTGTTTTACTGTCAAAAAAATAAAGTTTGTTGTCATGTGTGTAAATACAAGGCCATGCCCTCCAAAAATAATTAAAATACTACACAATACTGTATGTACTGTACATATACAGTATCAGCAGTCCCCAGCCACTGTGTATTGGTGGTACTTGGCTGCCCAGAAGGAGTGAACAAAAAAATATGTTGAAAATGTTCTGTTAGATACATGTCAAGCCACTTGTCTTGAGTATGTGATACCTTCATTGGCAATCGGTCATAAATAATGACCACACGGGGGCACTCGTGTCTTGTCTAATGACTCCAGTCTTTACCAAAGTCCCATTCTTTATTTGCTCCCCTCTTTATGGCCATTCAAGTGGCATTGCAATATTGCCTTTTGAACCTTCACGCATGTTTTGAAGAAGATGGACACGTTGATAGTTTTTACAGTAGCATCACAAAAAAAGTCTATATAATTTACCCTTGATGTGTATTCATTGTGTGTTGTTTCAATATATACTTTATACCAGTGGGTGCATATGCATTTGTTATGTGGGACTTTGTGGAGACTTACCTGATTCAATCATAATACTACAAAAAGTGTAACGTAACAGCCCGTGGCAGTGCCATACTTTTTTTGTATGAAAAAAGATGTATCCAAGAACATGACAAAAACAGCAACTTTTGCAATCTGATCTTATTCTCAAGGCCCTGGGCAGATCAGATTGACATGACAACAAAGAGGCTGATATTAAATTGGACAATACAATCTCATCCACATACTGGAAGCTATGCAGCCAATACAAAATGTGACTAATAAAGAGGAGACTGCAATCAATGCCCTTTCAAAAAACGAATATTAGTTTCTAAGTAAAGTGCTGGTTGGAGTGATGGGAAAATAAAGCTTCATGAGCCACTTGTAATTAATGTTTTTATTTTTTTGCTCCTCTAGATGGTGGTCTTGGTTTATAGATGCAGTGTAAATCAATTGCACTAGCCTTCATCTTTAAACCAAGAGCCTGTAGTGTTTAGGCCAGCATAGAATGTCTCGCTGACAATGGCCATCACCACTAGCACTTGTAAGCCGTATAACAAACAGCATTAAAAATTAAACTTTTTTTTAATGCAATTTCTTTCACTCAACGATATCGTGCACTACCATTCTAATGTGTTTTGCATATGCTTAAGTGCAGGTACAATTCTAAAAGTTGGAGGAAGAGACGCATCATGGGTCTAAAGATGACTAGTATTGTAGACCTATGACGTGAAAAAATTGGCATATGTTGCTTATCCCACATTTGATCGAGTGGTGTAAAAGTGCCCCACTGTATAGCGCGGGTGTGTTTTAGGGTGGGGTTGTGATGTAACTGGGAAGGGAGGCTGGGGTGGGGGCTCTTCTCCCCCATAGAGCGCAGCATGAGCGCTCCTGAGCAAAAGGATGTGCGAGCAGGCAGCGCGCTACTGTAGGGACGGAGTCCACAAACTGCTGAACAAAGAACAAGCCAAACTTCGAGCCCAAGAAAGCCGCGAACAGACGAAGCCCGTAGCCGGTCAGGACAGCGAGTCCGAAACGGCAGCTCAGTCCGGAAACAGCGGCGCCCAGCCCGGTGGAATTGACGGGCTCGTCCGCTGGATCGTCACCAAAATGAGCGACAACAAGAACATCTCCAGCAGGGAGTACGCCTCCAGCAAGGAGGAGGTGGCAGTGGCTCAAGAGCAGTTCTTCGCCCCGGAACCGCGGAGAGGCATCTCCGTCATTCTGGATGTGAGTATAGTACCGACTAGTCGCACGCACAGTGCTGGATCTTCACATCCAGCGTGGTAGTGCGCACTTACGCGCGCCGAAGCTCCATTTACTGGCGCACTGTAATTTTGCAGAGCTTTTAACGTCTTATAGTATTCATAACAATAAGAACTAATTGTAAACTGGTTTTACTGAAGCAAACTGTAGAATATGGAAAGTAGTTTGAGCATTTATTCCATATGGTACGCCTCAGGCATCAGGTCCATGTACTAGTAGCCTATATACTCTTATTTCTCCTTACAAGAGACAATTAAGTTACCGAATGGCTAGGGCGTACGCGGACCACTTCATCCCCCAACTCAGAGGTTGTGGGTTAGATCGCCAGAAAGCCAATGAAGCACTCGTAGAATGATTGAATGATTTTTTTTCCCACGCCTTCTGCCCTATAGCTATTCTACTAGTGCAGTAGTTTGGCCTACTGGTGGGGACAAAGAGCATATTTAATTGATTTAAAGCAGGATATCGCTCATGTCTAATAAATGCTTGACTTTCCAAAGTAAAATAGATAAACTTTTGTTGGAGGTGACTGTGAAGTTTTTGACTAAATCTTTGATGAATTCATTATAGATTAGGTATGCCTCAAATCATGTATCTAATTGCAAGACTTTCACATAAATAATAGTGATTTGATATTTTGGTTGTAAATTGCATTGCTGTAGACCTACACTGCATCATACTCAGATTGGTTTAAAATATTCTGCCCCTCACAAGATTATTAATTTGCCACGCCCACTTGAACCAATGACGTAACTACCACCCATGAGCCACCTGTTTACATTTGGGGGATTGATGAATTTTTATGCCATAACAACTGAATTTTACAATGGAATCTCCAACGTGGAACATCGTAGCTCACTGTGAAGATGAGATCAAGATAGTGACACCATCAATGATTTATCACAGTCCCTTAGGATTTCCCGTTTTAGATGCTTTTCAACCTTCTTTAACAATGAATCTGCATTACTAACACTGATCAGTTGATAATCTTTGCATGCAGGTCCGCCTTTTGTCACCAGCACTAAACTTACGTTGCCATTTCCCGTCACTCCTACACTTGTATCTGCTTGAACTTTCAATAGTTCATTGTGCTATTGAACCCAATGTTATTGGTGAGAAATCTACTTTAAATGTGTTTGACAGAACTTGGTGTGTGTGAGCACGTGTGAAGCTGCAGGCTGTATTTTACTTATGCTAACTCTACCTGATTGCCTGTTGTCCAGCCAAACAATTTTCTTTTCTCCTAACAGCTGCATCATTTCTTTATAGTTTACTTTTATAACTCGTGTCATCCCTTTTGATAACTAACCATGTGAAAAAGCACCACACAATTTCTTCAGACCAACTTTGTCTGTGAAAAAAAAAAAATTCTTTACTGCAAACGCTGACACGGACATTGCTAGGCGCAGTAATACAACAGTCAGCCTTGAGAACAGCTCCCGTGAGGGGAACTATATTTAAATAAATATAAATATTTTGTGAATAAGTGGTTTAGAAAATGGATGGATGGATGGATAAATGTTTTTGTAACACTTGGTCACGAAAAAGCAAATTAAAACTCTTCTGCAAGTATTTGGGATCTAATTAAGACTCGTATTCCATGTATTGAAACTACACTATAACATAATTTGGACATAATTCTGTGAGTGTGTTGAAGAAGAACCACCCTGTCACAATAAAACGTGACGGGGTGTTATGTGACGGGGTGGTCAATTTCACTCTAAAATGGCCATTGTTCTCCATCTGGTTAGGTTCCTGACCTAAAGGAGTATACTTTCAGTAAAAAAATATCATTTTCTTTACATTAAAAGTGTAAAATGTTTGATTAAAAAAAACAGTTTTCCCTATAAATATTGTGTGACTGGGATAGTTGGGTTGAGCTTGATGGACCTAATCTAAAAAATAAAATAAAATAAAAAAAGGAATAGAATGTCAGAACTTGCCTTCTTCCTGGCTGCTCCAGAGGTACAAATGATGTCACTTCCTCTTTGTGGTGTCACTTAAAGCAACAGTCAATAAACTCGTAAGTGTGACGGTGATGGTAAGATAAACTGAGGGACGCGCGCAAATAATATATATTTTTAAAATTTTTAATCAATATATTTTATGTAATCAGCGACACACTTATATTCATGGAAATAATAAATCTTTGACAAAAACCTTTAATGTATTTGGTGATATTTTGGATGCAGATGGTCATAATGTGAAAATGGTCATGTGGTCATGTGATTGCAAATAAAATGTCACTCTAAAAAAATATAGCATTTACTAATATATTATGTTAACAACAATGAATTTAAGCTTGAGAAACAAACTTGGGCACATTTTTGTGTGTGCCTCAAATACTTGATCAAACGTTGTGGACTCAAAAGGCACTCGTCTGGTACAATGACTCTCAACAACTTCTCCCCCTTCAAGTTCCAAAATTCTTCTGCAATAATTTGAAAACAAAGTTATGGCAAGCATCTATACAAAATAACTTCTAATAGCCCTTCACCTCACCTCACTGTGGTGATCAAACTCAAAATCATTAATGCTTTTATTATCCCAATACCTCTGGAAGTTGTATGATTATCGACTGGGTACATTAGCAATTTCCATTAAGAAAATGCACACAAATATATTTGTAAATATCATTTATGTAACCCTCAGTTTATATCCAGGAACTAAGCATGAGATGAATTTGTCACACACAACCTATCACAATGAATAACAGTCTGCATTGATTGCTCTCTGTTCACTTCCCCCACTGGTTTCCCCAAATGCCTTTTCTGTGCGTTTTTGTCTTTCAAAGCGCAATTTCCTGGCACATGGAAATGAAGCGCTCTAAAATACTGATGAAAGAGGCTGGCTTGTGCTCTGAATGCCAGAGAAACACTGACTGTGAATTCATTGCCACAATTATATGTGTATATCTAGAGTGTATGCTTGTTAGAGAACAAAAAGTTTTTCCTAACTGTTCACGTAGACAGGAATTAATTAGTGGTGTTTGTGTTTGTGGCGGAATGTACATAGAGTGTTTCAAGATGCATGAAATAGACAGTAGTAGTCATTATATGTATGTTTGTGAATTTATGATTATTACTACCCCATCTGATCTACGGCCAAAAGCATGGCACACTGCGACCGGAACTGTTCTCCAGTCAATCCCGTCTTTCTTACACTGTCTTTTACAAGATGCGCATGGATATCTTTTTAATCTACTGTTTCTGTATTAAACCCATGCAATTGTGTATTTGCATATTGAACACAACTATTGTAGTCAACTAAACATTTGCACATTAGAAAAAATAAAGGCTACATTTGTATGGTCTGTATAAAAACCGACAGCATTGCCTACTGTTAACTCTCACATAGAATGTTCCTTTGTGTGATTGCATGGGATTGTGTGTGAATAGCAGAGTGGACCAAGCCAAGTCAAACGTACGTCTTCCGTAGAGCTCTACTGCATACAACTTCTCCGCAGTAGATGGCTAGTAAGCTACGCAAAACCACGTGCCACCAACATTACCATAAAATACGGTAATTAGCATGTTAATGGGTGTGCCATATAACACAGTGATTTTCACATCGATGCAGTATGAACATCAGTGTAGAAGTACTGAAGCTTTAGCGGGTGTCACCGTCAGATCGTTTGGCTCGCGCCGCTATCATCACACAGACACGCCAGCAGACGCAGCCTTCAAAGGAATGACAACTTCATAGTTATTGGACACAATTGTGATATTTATCAGACAGCCTGTTGTGTTTTTGAGAGGTTGAAGTTGGATTTACTATACTTTGAAATAAGAGCAGGATTTTTAGCTTTGAATAAAACCCCTGCTTTATTTATACTTAGCAACAGTGTTAATGTGAGACTTACTAAGAAAAGAATGGCACCAACAGAGGAGTGCTCAAACAAGTGATGCTTACTATTCTTATTTCTAAAGTAGCTGGTGGTAAGCATACAAACATCCATGCATCCATTTTCTACCGCTTGTCCTCATTGGGGTTGTGGGTGTGTTGGATCTTATTTTAAGGCAAGAAGCGGGGTAGAAATTTAGTTTAGGCTTAATTAAGCGAATGACAGATTTTTTTTGGGGGGGGGGGGTGCGTTACGTCAATACAACTTTTTTCGTACGCTGATATTGTTATACGGCACAAAAATTTACCTTGATAACAAATTTCATTGTTACTGACTCACGTTCATTTTGTGTCCACAGATCTTCAGAAGAGCTGACAAAGACGGTGAGTAAATGTTAAAATTTACTAGATTGAGTTTAGATTACAGGAGAACTTTGTCATTTGTCTCAGTAGTTTTATCGGGGGGATCACATAACAAGAATTTGTCACTCACAGGAAATAACAAAATGAAGTAATTCATGAATAATAATGACATAATTATAATAAGAAATGTTTAGTGGTCATAATTAAATAGGCCGGATGTTGAAGGAGGTTGGGGATAATCTCACATTGGCCAACTGTAATTCCCTTGACCAGGTGATAGGCTGTGTGAATTGGGACATGTGGTATTTAATTTTCATTCTTAATTGAGACCTGGAAATTAAAATAATAATAATAATGCCGTGCAACACACAGTACGCATCCATGTTACATAACGTAGTTTACTTTAACACACAGGCCATCAAATAGTGGATGTGTATTTACCAATATTTGATCTTCAGTTTTATCAACTGACACATCACACAGTGAGAGTAACTCATGTGTTCATTACAGTCTCATTAAGAATAAACAAAAAATATATTAAATTGCAGCCATAGAATCTGTTTGTTGGTGGTACACTTTTCAATTTATGACTATTTGTGATTTGAAGTGATTTTGAGTGCACTATCTTTTTTTCTTTTGGACATTCAGACACATATACAAAATGGCGTGACCCCTTCATAGAGCGCCATGTACGGATTAGGGAATAGTGTGTACATTTGGATACAGCGAATGTCTTTCATTGACAGTTGAAAATAAGAAGCGGAAATGACGTCTATTTGCGTCGTGACGCTGTCCGTGCATTTCGGTTCAGATGGGGATTGATTACATTCCTACGGGAGTAACTCTGTCTACTCACGCATTTAAACAGGTTCTTCCAAATCTGTCAGAAACCACAATTTTTACCTTAACCTGAATATTGATGGCATGTAAACGTAGTGACTGATGGCTGGGCTGTTGAATGACAATCTTGGGCTGCTGAAAAGAGAGTGAGTAGAACCAGGAAGTCAGATCAGACGGACAATCTCTAAGGTTAAGATCTGGACAGGTCTGTCGATCAAAGAGCACAAATAAACAAACGGGAAACTGAATCATAAATCAGAAGGGAGAAAAGAAAGAAAATAGCACATTTGATATACTTGCACCTCATGCAGATTTGCCACTGCTTCTATCTTCTCTGGAGCAGCTGTTCTAAAGATGGACAAGCCTGCTGTCGTTGGATTGGTCCTTACTCGACGTCTTTTTGCTACTGGTGCAGAAAAGTCAAAAGAGGAGGGTTTTGGTACCATGAGGAAAGATGGTTATGATAAGGGAACTCTGATGTATGGAAAGCAGACTGGGAAAGAAGGGAAAGGAACCAGCAAGTGCAAGTTGAAAAGGAGCTAATTTTATCCTGCCTCTCTTGGGAGGAGACCAGGGGAACTGTTTTAATGAGAGGGACATGGAACGAGAGAAAGGTGCATATTTTAGGGAGCGACACAAAGAGATGTGTGGGGAAGCAAGGACGTGACAACAACAACAACAATGAAATGACGATGATTTCATTCGACGGACTGATTTGACATTTTCATTATAAATGGGTTCATCGTACTGCAATTCAAATGTGTACAGGTGCGTGCAAATGTGGGCCTCTATATTATGCATCCCCGATTTCCGCAAATGCACACAGCATGCTTCAGTAGGCATTTTTATTGGTGCTCGTCTGTAACAGAAGCTTAAAGCATCAGTGTGTTCAAGCTTGGTTGCGTGACTTTGTATATAAAGGACTGTGTGAGAGCATGTGTACGTGTGTGTAGTAATCTGACTTTAAAGGCATTGTTATGCAGCTAGTGCAGTGTTGCAGTAGCCCTGAACTATGAAATATTCAATTGGCAGCACCTCCTTTGTAGTTTCTTCTTGCAGTACCTCCTTGCATTGAGCAGGTACACTTTGAAAAGATGAAGGGGAAATCCATACAAGATTTAAATAGGTCACTATTTTGACTTCATTTTTCTATGGCTACCGACTGAAAGTAATTCCAATCCATTTTCTACATCACTTAAGTGTCCTGTTTGTTAAGCATCCTCTCCGGAAATTTGAGCTCACTGGAAGCGCTCTACGCTCCAAAACCAGAGACGTGGTTGTGGCGCGGATTCTATCTGAGTTGGGTGAACTCCGCTGGTTCGACATATCCGCCGGCAATAGCGGAGGAATGCACCTCCGTGATGCGACGGCATATTATAGATTACTGTACATTACAACCTTTTTTTGTGCAAATGAAATTCCACTAAGTGCATTTAAATCATTATAAAAGGGTGACAGACAATACGTTATAATGTCTACTAAAAATGAAGGTCAAAACATTTTGATGTATTGAATTCAATTTGGAACATATACAAAAACAATATGCAGTGTTTTTTCAGCTGTATGTTAGATGGAGTTTCACTTAATTGGTAGACTTAGACCTCCCTCTGATACATTTAGTCTTCGTATACAATAAAATTGATTACTTTCACACTTTCAATCAGCGGATGGGTTTTTAATTCTTTGCCTTTCTGTGTCCTGTGACTCATCCAGCGTGTATTAATCATCATGATTATGTTTGGCATAATGACAGTGCGCAGACAGGTTTTCGGGAGGGTTGTTTATCTATGCTGTCAAGACTGGACAGAAACACAGCATTGCAGCTGACAGCAAACAGTCGAGTGGAGCTGCGTCCTGGTGTGGCGGAAACACAATCATCAGTGTTGGACCTCATTAATAAAGTGACTTACAATACAATGTTATCACGACTGTACTAGTTTGCTGATTGTTATTATGAATACGTGCAACTTCCATTCAACAACAGTGGTTCCCAAACGTTTTACGCCAAATACCATCAAAATAATACGTAGCACCGTGATGTCTAATTAAAACACAGTAGTCTAGTAGGCCAGAGTGTCCATCAATAACAAGACAGAGGATCGTTGTAAAGTATGATTAATAATATTGTGATATCGTAATATTGTGTAAACACAGAAAACACACACGATAGCACCGCCTGTTCCATACATGATTTTGTTTCTGGCACCGCCACGGATAGTAGCTCGCCTCCGCGGCTTATAATCACGTCGCACCCTTTGAGTAACCTTAGTATCAATAATTGGGCAGTGTACACACTCAATTACTTGTCTTTGTGAAAAAGCCAATTTTAAGATTTACAATGTGTTTCCAGTGGCCACAACAGGCCGTTTGACCCAAACGGCCATTTTGCTTCTCCTTATTCAACTCTTCTAATGCTTTCTCACTGTCCATCACGTGACTGACCATGATAGGTGGGGTGGTGACGGAGGAGGATTCAGGGCTGCTCAGGCCTGAAGGTGCAATACGGTCCAGCCGTCAATCTGCTATGAATGACTGCGTATTTTTCCAACCCAGAATGTCCTGATAGGTACCCTTACGTTTCTCATGCCTTGATCAAGGTCCGACACGTTTTTCAATAAAACATAGAAGGTCAGAGGAAAATTTTTTCAACAAGGCAGGGAAGAAATATTTTATTCTGAAGCTAAGTTTACAATCTGTTCCCGTTGATCTAGGTCGTGTGTGAATCTGAACAGTTCCATTTTTTTTCAGATCCGACCCAATCCTCTTTCATGTGTGGATATCTTCTTCTTTTCCTTTTGGCTTTTCCCTTCACGGGTCGCCACAGCGAATCAGTTGCCTCCATCTAATCCTGTCCTCTGCATCCTCCACTCTCACACCAACTACCTTCATGTCTTCTTTAACTACATCCATAAACCTCCTCTTTGGTCTTCCTCTTGACCTCCTGCCTGGCATTTGGAAAACTCAGCATCCTTCTGCAAATATACTCACTATCTCTCCTCTGGACATGTCCAAACCATCTCAGTCTGGCCTCTCTGACTTTATCTCCAAAGCCTCTAACATGTGCTGTCCCTCTGATTTACTCATTCCTGATTCTATCCATCCTGGTCACTCCCAAAGAGAATCTCAGCATCTTCATCTCTGCCACCTCCAGCTCTGCCTCCTCAGTGGCACTGTCTCCAGACCAAACAACATCGCTGGTCTCACTACAGTTTTATAAACCTTTCCTTTCATTTTAGCTGAAAGTCTTCTATCACACATCACACCTGACACTTTTCTCCACCCGTTCCAGCCTGCCTGCACACGCTTCTCCACTTATTTTCCACACTCTCCATTGCTCTGGACTGTTGACCCTAAATACTTAAACTCCTCCACCTTCTTGGTCTCTCCTCCCTGTAACCTAACTCTTCCACTTGGGTCCCTCCCATTCACACACAGATACTCCATCTTGCTACGGCTAACCTTCTTTTCCTCTAGTTTCTCCTTCACCTGTTCTCATTTGATTTGGCGTGCATTATGGATGCTCATGTCAAACTAGTATGTAAATTAGCCCCAATTTAATCTAACAGTGACTATATTTACATGCAGGCAATAACCCTTTTAAAACACGAATATTGGCAATAGGCCATGTAAACAAAAAACAGAATAAGTTACCCCTTTCATAACCCAAATTCATGTTCATATAAACAGCATTCAGAATGCCTAGTTTGAACGGGGCATTGGTTTGCATTATGCGCATGCTCTATTCTTCTTCGTCTTCTTTTCTTTTTCACTTATTTGTTTTCGCAAGGAATCTTAGTCTTTGTAGTACAGGAACAAATTGTAAGCACGGCAACTTCGTACTCGCTAAATGAGCCTCGCTTGAATACATTAATTTCTCTGCTGCGTTTTCACGTTATTTTCTGTCTATACCGTTACAATGCCACATTTTGTATCTATAGACACATATGTACGTGTATACTGTATAAGTCTGTGTTTCTGGTGCTCAAGCCACCAGAAATTTCTCAAGCACAGCCTAGGGCCCTAAATTAACTTTTTTGATGACTTTCAAAAGTTACTAGCCAAACACAATTTCCACCAGTCAATTTATTTTCCCGGTGAAAATTTTCATTTTGAAGCTCCTAAACATAAAGTAACAACAGTATGGCTATCGCAGCATGTTATGTGTCGTATTAAAAACACTGATTATGAAACATGTAGTAAAGTTAATTTACTTACTCCCACATCCAGCCCTCATTCATTCTGATTGGAGAGCTCAGCCTCATTCATTAAACTGGCCACCTCTCCGAGTCAACGGCGTCCGGCGTCTGAAGCCACCAAACCCGTCAATCCCGAGGCTGATCCCCGAAGTGGGAGCCATCAGCATGGGCCTGGGGAGCGACGGGGCTCCGCTGCGCCTCGAGCTCTCAAATGAATGGGAACACACGATCAGGCGAGCGGTGTGTGGACTCCTGAATTTTTGTTTTTACCACAATCATTAAAAATCCATCCACAAGTAAATATTAAATTGTAAATATAGTTCAGTGTTGTTGTAAAACATTATTATATTTATTGTATATACTGTATTTTTATGGCGAAAACGCCTCTTTCTAACCTTGCTCTGCAAGATGAATTCTCGCGGTATTTGTGAGTTGGCGGGTTTAGAGCAGGTAAACAAACATGACGATGGAGAACAACACTTCTGGATTGAGGAGGAAATTGACCACTTTATTCAGCCTGGTGAGTGACATAAAAAAAAAGTACTGTATCAACTGTAATAAGCGAAAAGCGGAAATTATGTCTATTTGCGTAATGACGTGCTCCGTGTGTCGTGCTTACGAATGGAGTATTCCAATCGAGCACAATAACCATGTCAACGGGAGTAACTCTGTCCGCCACGCATGTAAACGAGTTATCTTGAATGTTTCAGAAACCGTTATTCTGACCTTAACCCGAATATTGATTGCATGTAAACGTAGTCAGGGGGGTGGAATTGCTCACTCACTGGCACATTATCACAAAAAGGCAAATTTCACACTTATTGGAATGGCAGCCACTCCTGAGATCCAACTATTGGTATACTGTACATACAATTACATTTATCAGTGTCCTATTTCAGTGATCAAACCCAGCACAGACAAAGCTGACATACGAAATAGCTGTGCTATTAAATCTGCACCATGTTACAAGTGAAATGTAAAATGTCAGCATTATTGTTTGTAAGTCTAATATGGATCACCTGCAAACAAGCTATTGAATAATGTGGGCTGGTGGCAACTGTACTGTATGTCTTCCAGTGCATTCATTGTTTGGATATTTAAGGAAATGGCATAAATATTTCTGCCATATCATATTGTCAGGGGGCCAGTCAGAACAGTGTCATATGTGTCTAATTACCTGCAGTTTTTAATTACCGACGTTGGGGCTAACAAGCCCCAGAGTGCACCTAGCTGTGGCAAAGTGACAAAAATAAGAAAAAGCTGTTTTATGACAAAAATAAGTGGACTTTTTTTTCATCTGTAGAGGAAATATCTCACAAGTTGATGTACAATATGTACAATATATAATTACAGTTTTGTAAATCAGAGGTGGATACGACTCCAGGACTGAACTGGCAAGCAATAATTGTTTGGTTATCAAATTAAAGCTACGTACAGCATAGCTTTTTTTTTTCTTGTTATTTTTGTGCATCATAGTGCAGAATATCATTGTGATAATATTCCACTGTGATATGTTTGTTCAAAGTCCAAATACATTGCTTTGGTGTCCTCAAGAGTGAAGACAAAGGACTCCCAAAAATTATGGAAACATGTATGTTCCTCATCCATATGGGTATGCTTTCATTAAGGCTTGGGAAAATAATTGACTGGATTGGCTGGCAACCAGTTCAGGCCTACTGCCCGAAGCCTGCTGGGATAGGCTCCAGCACCCCTGCAACCCTTGTGAGGAATAAGCGGTTAAGAACATGGATGGATGGATGGATGGGAAAACAATTGCTTGCATTCATATTTTGTGTATTTAGTAGCCTACTTGAAGTGTATAACTCTAGTGTTCGGAGGGAGAAATATATAGGATTTATTAAGAAAACTGTATCCAAACGCGTTATTACACTGGTTGCATTAAAGCAAGCTTGTAATAGATCCTGGAACGTATTTGTTGAGACGCCATGACAACTACATCTTACAGCCATATTCACCCGCGGGGAGCGAAGGCTGTGACGTCACAACGTTGAATGCCGTCTTGGCTCAAACCCACCTCCCAATTAAACGCGGCTTCTTCTTTTTTTTGATGAATCTGAGTCATTCTCGCAACTCTCGAGAGTCAATACTCATGGAAGGTTCATCAATCTGAGAGTGGCAACATCTGTTTGCCGATGAACGACATGAGACAGGGGGAGGTGCTGTCGCCTAAACATTCTCCTGCCGTATGTAAGTCAGAAGCCGGGTCAGGTTATATCCTTTCCGTTTTAATAAATAATAATAAATAAATAATCGAGTCTGGATGACAGATTTACATCAATGGGCAAGCGATCTGGCGTCTCACTCAATAGTAGCTAATGGGTCTAAGTGACGGCCTGTTAATGAGGTGATGTCACATCTGCCCCAAACTTGATAACAAGTATTAAAATTAACAAGTCAAATTATTCCGGCAAATACATAACAAGACACAAAAATGGGAACAGCAGGTATTTATCAAACTTTACAATATATGCTTCGTTTCCCCATCAATACCTTGGTATCTAACATCATTAGTCTGGTGGGTTGGCTATGCAAATTTTGAGGTTTGAACCTTTGCTTGGAGAAAACCCTTGCAACTAGACCCTTCCAAATTGCAATTTAGATCACCGCCAATGCATATAGGTTAATTTCCCATACACATTGCCACCTTTTAGCAAATCAACAAATATGAGATGACTTGTAGTATGAGTCATTATACAGGCTACCCTTTAGTTATATAATTTTTAAAAGGATCCCTTCTTTGCCTCAAAGAATATTTCAACTGTACAAACCCAATTCCCAAAAAGTTGTGAACCTATACAAATTGTGAATAAAAACTGAATGCAATTATGTGGAAGTGCCAAATTTCAATATTTTGTTCAGAATAGAACACATATGACAGGTCAAAAGCTTAAACTGAGAAAATGTATAATTTTAAGGGAAAAATATGTTGATTGTAAATTTCATGGTGCCAACAAATCTCAAAAAAGTTGGGACAGGTAGCAATAAGAGGCTGGAAAAGTCAATTGCATTCATAAAAAAAACAGCTGGAAGACCAGTTACCACTAATGAGGTCCATTGGCAACTTGATTGGAGTATAAAAAGAGCTTCTCGAAAAAAAAAAAGAAAAAAAAGGAGCTTCTCGAAGTGGTAGTGTCTCTCAGAAGCAAAGATGGGTAGAGAATTACCAATTCCTTCACTGTTGCGTAGGAAGATAGTGGAGAAATATCAGAAAGGTGTTTACCAGCGAAAAATTGCAAAAAGGTTGAAGTAATCATCATCTACAGTGCATAACATCATCCAAAGATTCAGAGAATCTGGAACAATTTCTATGTGTGTAAGGGTCAAGGCCGAAAAATCATGCCCATGATCTTCGGGCCCTTAAACGGCACTGCACCGGAAACAGGAATGCTTACTGTAAGGGAAATCACAGAAAGGGCTCAGCAATACTTCCAGAAAACATTGAACACAATCCACCGTGCCAGCCGCCGTTGCCAGATGAAACTCTACAGTATAAAGAAGAAGCCATTTCTAAAGCAGACCAAGCAGTGCAGGCGTTTCTCTGGGCCAGGGGTTATTTAAAATGGAGTGTGGCAAAATGGAAACCTGTTTTGTGGTGGGACGAATCACGATTCGAAGTTCTTTGTGGAAAACTGGGGCGCTATATATTCTGACTAAAGAGGACAAGGACAACCCAAGTTGTTATCAGCACTCAGTTTATAAACCTGCATCTGTGATGGTATAGGGTTGCATGAGTGCGTGTGGCATGGGCAGCTTCCACATCTGGAAAGGCATCGTCAATGCAGAAAGGTATATTCAGATTGGAGAACAACATATGCTCCCATCCAGGCATCATCACTTTCAGAGAAGATCTCGCATTTCTCAACACGATAATGCCAGACCACATGCAGCACCAATTGCAACATCATGGCTGCGTAGGAAAAGGATCCGGGTATTGAAATGGCCAGCCTGCAGTCCACTTCATTCACTTCTAGAGCACATTTGGCGCATTATAAAGGGGAAGGTGCAACAAAGAAAGCCCAAGACAGTTGAACAGCTCGAGAGACGCGTGTTAGACAAGAATGGGACAGCATTCCTATTTCTAAACTTGAGAAACTTGTCTCCTCGATCCTCAGACGTTTGCAGACTGTTGTAAGAAGAGGGGATGCCTCACAGTGGTGAAAACTTTTTTGGGATTGTTGACGCCATGGAATTTAAAATCAACATAGTTTTCCCTTAAAATGATACATTTTCTCAGTTTAAACTTTTGATTTGTTCTCTATGTTTTTTTCTGAATAAAATATAAAAAATTGGCATTTCCACATAATTGCATTCAATTTGTATTCACAATTTGTATAGTGCCCCAAATTTTGGGGAATTGGGTTTGTTTTTAAATTTGACCTGACTCTCAAATTACACCAGTAATACCACATTTCAATCTAATTTAGTGTGCATCCAACGTAGATGTTCTAATTCAGTAAATTTTCAGTTAATACTTCTCAGTGCAGTCTGAAGTCAAGAGCACTTTGGAGCAGATTTTCATCCAGCATGTCACTGTACATTGCTGCATTCTTCTGTCCTTCAATCCTGACTGGGAGACTCCCCATTCCATCTGCCCAGAGAATTTTATCTTTTACCGTCTGAGAGCTTTTCAGGTGCCTTTATGCGAATTGCAATTATGCACGGCAGAAGTGCTATGATACGGTGATATCATACCATGTAGGCTTGGTTGGTGGATGACTGCAGAGATGGGTTTCTTATTGCTCTTTCCACAGAGCTACGTCAGATTGACCATTGGGTTCTTGGTCACCTCCCTGTCTAAGGCCCTTCTCACCCGATCGTTCGGTTTAGTCAGGAGGTCAGCTCATGTTTGCAGAATCACATTCACTGATGCTGTGGAAGTGTCTGAGGAAGTATCTACTTCAGTGCTTGTAAAGCGAGGCGTGCCAGTTTCACAACCAGTGGGGGTTGCCATGGTGAGCAAAGCTACAGTGGTTGATTGGCAGTCCTTGATGATCAGAAGCCGCTCAGTGTTTGTTCTCCATCTCAGAGTAGAATATGGCTGTAGCTGTCGATTCTCTACTTCTTCTTTCCTAATGAGTTAACGGTTGGGAGCTTCCACTCAGCGGAGAATGTGTGCGCTCTCACTGCTCTGGTTAGAAGCTCTGCAGAGTGTATTTTTAGAAGAGTAGTGGTCGTCTGTTTTGAGATGAAAGCACCAGGGGGACTTAAGACATGACATTTACATGCCATCATTAGCTACATGGCATTGCTGGGTGTGTCTGAATCTCTGTGTGTGATAGCATGTAATAAATAACTAACAGCCGCACACCCAAGAGCGACATTTATTTATTTGACAAAATATCTTTCATTTCTCAATTTTAAGAGTTAGAAGTGAAGGAGGTCTAAATAGATTGTATCGAACTCCAATCTAATACCTCTCTGTTGCTCCGGTTACAACATGTATTTGTCCCCCCCGAGTGTCATTCTGACCTACTGTTTCCATAGCAACAGAGATAACCCCTGCTTAACCCAGGTAATTAGTTTTTCCAATTTTATCAGGACAAAATGTGGCTTAATTTAGTGAGACAAAATTCAGAAAAATGTTCAGTTGTGTTTGAAAATTTTCGTTTAGAACTTGGATGCTAACTAGGGATTATTTTATTCATTAAAAGTTTGACATATTAATGTCTTGTCCCATTAATGCGGCAAAATAGATGAGAGTATGTAAGCATTCTGCACTATATTAGAGACACTTGATAATCTTTAAACTTTTAAACTAAAGAAAGATTGTGCCTGCTGTAATGATTAAGGTCATTTTTTTCTACAGCACAGTCACACTTGTAGGATGGGAGTACTTAAAAGAGAAATTGAGCATAAAACTGTGGAGGAATACTCATAGAGGTGTCTCGCTACTTCGCGGTTCACTTATTGCAGATTCACTTTATTGTGAATTTTTATTTGTGTTGTATGTTTTATAAAATTGTGAAAATGAACAAATAAACAAAAAGAAACCTTGTTGGAGGCAATAATTGGTTCAGTTGGAGTCTACAGGAGCATATCTGAGTGATGTATCTGTGTGTAAGACCGATGTGACTGGCACTAAGCAACTCAAGTCTGTTTCGGTAAATCTTTTTAATCTTATTGGCATTCTAATTTGATTATATAATTTCCACCTGGAACTGCACCTCAAATCCTACTCACAGGTGATGCCATATTACTGCCAGGCTTTTCTTTTGTTGTCATATTCACCACCTGGCACTCGACATCTGTCACAGCAGCACAATTTGTTGTAGCTTTTCCAGTCAGTTCAAAATGAATTGTTGCTTTGAATTGTCAAGTCATGTCATGGTTTGCAAATGAGCTCGATTCACTTTGCTTTTTATTTTTCAATACAGATAGGTGTTTTCCTCTTGTGGGTTTTTAATGGCGATACTGTATCCTCTATGGGCCATCTTATGGAAACCAGAATCACCCTCAGTTCTTTTGTGACCCTGAGAAGGAATGTATTAATTTCATGCATATAGCATAAAGTCTGTATATACATCACACGGACATCATGATTGACAGTGAGAATTTCGACTGGAGCTTAATGACTTTGCTCTTAATTGGTCAACTTTAAACTATAGTTTTAATTTTTTTTATTATTATTAACAGAAAAGCATTAAAAGGTGTTCGGCATGCACACATGGTGCATTGTCGTTCATAAAAAAAACTTGTCAGATGGGTAAGATACTAGATACTAGATACTGTATGTCCTTCACGAATATTACAATATACAATAACAAATAATTAACAATAGTAAAGAAGCACACAATAAAAATCTCATATGTAAGGATTATATACGCAAAAACCACACAAGGACAATACAAAGGTGTGAAAGGTGTAAAAGAAACATGTGAACAGGGCTTCAGTTATCCGGAAATAACGCATTGTGTAAATACCAAAAGGCCAAATGACATGTAACAGACAGGCCAAAAAAGTAGCTAATTGACACATGACATAAGCTTATTTAGGCATCCTCCACTGCAAGTTCATTAATCTGCCGTGCCGTCAGTGCACCATTTTAACAACAAAAAGGTGAACACGACATGCTAAACTGAGCTGGTTTCACAAACTGACATTCCATTATCTGCCATTAAACATCATCACGCTGCATTAAAAAGCAACGTTGTGGGCAATGGCAGTCAATTATAGGCGGGCGAAGTAGTAGATCTGGCTGTTAACAGGAACCATAAAACCATTTGTGCAAATGAGACCTCCCATAAGGGAGCAGGAGAGGCTGCCAGTGGGTTTCAAATAGTTGGATGTGCAATGAAGGCAGGCGTTGAAATAATATATCCTTTTTCAGTCCATACTAAAATACAGCAATTATCCGCCATCACAGAGGACGACTCATCATCGGGACACAACCCCACCGCATCCCCCAAAACACGCATACATAAAGTTCCTCATGAGCCTGCAGATAAAGCACAACATCTCCTCCCAGTAAATTCGCTGTGCAACATTTTGTGCTGCCATACTCGTCTACTAACATTATTATGTTCAGCCAGCAGATTGATGATGATTACATATTACCACATTCTACTTTCCGCTGTGCCACAAAATAGACAAGAGTGAAGTGAAAGGTGATCATCTACTGTGGCTCATCTCTTTATTTGGAAAGACAGACAGGCAGGTTGTTTACACACAGGAAATTATCTTTCACTGATACGATGAGACGTAATCACAAAGAATAATTGTATTCCGGTTCCAATTCAACTTGGTTTTGTAAATTGGTTTTAGTTTACTGATGGTTAAACTCAAATGCATTGGGATTTTTGCACAAAAAGGTTTAGCGCTTCTACTTCTACTACTGGCCTTCAGAAGAGTTAGAATACCGAGACATACACTCATTGCCCCTTAAGCAGTCATCGCTACAATATCAACTTAACAAAGTGTCTGATAGATCTGACTCATTGGTCTTGCTGCTTGACAGGGGCAGTAAAAAAAATGCAGCGGTCGTGTAATCTTCAGCCAGTGAATTAGATCTTGGTGAAATCATGACAAGCAGACGTCACAGAGAATTTTTACAGCATTCTATCAAGATGTTTTATTCTGACAGTGTGCAAATTGGAAAATTATACTTAGAAAGTGAAAATTAGGCTACGTTAACGCTGCAGGTCTTAATGCCTAATTTCGATTTTTGGGGTGAAATCCGATTTTTTTTTTTTAGTAAGCATTCACGTTACCTATTAATTGCGACCTCAATCTATCTGCTGTGTGAATGTTATGTCTCCGCAAAGTGACCCGCATGCGCAGAAGAAGATACAACGTCACTTACAATGCTATGTTTGCGAAAGTAAATACGTATGGTCCAGCGTGTCAGGGTCACGGACTTTTATAAGTCCGTCGTCGGGGCCCATATTTTTATCTTAATGCGGGAGGAGGTAGAAATAATAATTTGGGAAAATGAGGCGAGCCTGTTTGAGCTCCTCATCTCACGGAGACCTCAAGTCGACGTGTAATAAATTAGTCGTCTGAGTGGCTAAATTACTTATCTAAATTACCGCAAATGTCAACTTTATGTTTAGTCACAGCTGTGAAACAACTTTGCTGATTCACGTACGTCTCCCGAGTAATGCCCCTGCCCGCAAAAAAACGGATACGTACCCGATCTAGGAAAGTGATCCAGGTCGGATAAGAAAAAATCGGGTTTGAGCCGTTCAAACTGACATAAAAAAGTCAGATACAGCTCGCATTTGGGCAAAAAAGTCCAATCTGGATCGCAGTTGCCGACAGTGTGAACGTAGCCTTAGAAAGCATACAATGGTGCTGCAGTGCAATCAGATGTTCTGCCTCCTTTTTGTTGGGTGAATTTTAAAAAGTGAGAACACAAATAATTCCATACAAGACTTAATGACACATTTTCAATGGCTGCTGACTAAATCATTTATCCCGTCCTCGCCAAATAAATATTCCAAGAATTATGGCTAAAAAGTTCAACCCTGGTTTACTTGAAATATACCAGGGGTTGGCAACCTTTTATACTCAAAGAGCCATTTGGGAACACCTCCCAATAAAAAGAAAAAAACATTTTGACATTTTATATACCTGTATACACACGCACAGATAATTTTATTTCTGCATGTACCAATAAGCATTTTACACTTGGTTGATGCTTAATTTCAAATAAATACCAGGCTCTATTTGACTACTCGTATTTAAAGGATCTTTGCGCAGTTTGTCACTTTTTTTTACTCGCGACTGCCACCTCTGGCCCAAAGCGTAACTGCAGCATATGTGCTGATTGTGCCCGCCACATGTCCGCTACTGCGCGGGAACGAGCAGGACATCACCCTCCACCACTCCATCCCTCCCCAAAGAAACTGGAATGTGCGGGTCTGCACACTCTACTATAAAGGGAAGATAAAAGCTGATAGGTGCAGTCAGAGTAAAACAGTCAGGGCTCTTCAAATTCATCTGGGCATTGGTGGAGCATGCATGATGTAGAAAAAGCTATAATGTTACCTTTTATAGCATAATGCACCTTTAAGAAATACAAATCCAAATTTACCCAACCGCACTAAATGACAAATGCAATGCCACAGATGCCATTGTGTAGTATACTGGAGTGTGCAGTCAACGTTCTTCTGAGTGGGGGGGAAAAAACGAGAATTATTTCCAATCTGCCATCTTTGACAGTTTTCACAGAATATAGTTACTATACGATTGTTGCACATAGGTTTGGCAAAGTTCAAGATCGACCCCTACCACATTGTAAGACAAGGCCATCTTGCCACCTTACCCCACAGCCCAGAAATATGAAAAAAAACCAGGAGATTTTTGTCACGTGTGCCAAACAGCTTGCACTAAATTGCCCATAAATTCATGCAGCTCTTTCAATGTTGTTGGCAGCCTCACTGACCAATTTTCTTCCCATCTTTTCAATTGATGGCATCTCTCTCTAAAACATTTATTTTCTTTCTTTTTTTTATTGAGTTGTACAGGTTTTGAAATGATATACAGTAGGTCTAATTGAAAATGCTATGTAGACTTTTTATATCCCCTGTACAGCATTTTGAGGTTGCATATGCCCACAATGACCGCAGCATAAAGGCCTAGATCAGGGGTGGGCACACTTGGTCCTCAAGGGCTGGAGTCCTGCAGGTTTTGGATGTTACCCTTCTCCAACACAGCTGATATATGATCAGCTCATCAGCAATCTCTGCATAAGCCTGGTAACAATCCTGTTGATAGAAATCAGCTGCGTTGCCCTAGAGGACCGAGTTTGCCCACCACTGGCCTCGATACACCAATCCAATGTCGGTCAAATCTGACCGATGCCTAATCCCTGTGGCGTTGGCCCAGATGTCAGCACGTTGTGTAGTAAAAGGACATAATTACACACCGCACCGACTATTACGTACCTTCAGCGCATGCGCGAGAAGTAATTCTCCTCCGCGGCGGCCATCTGGTGAAGCTAAAACGAGCGCAGGAACAAGCTACGTCCCCTTCTCGTTCCCGAACGAATGGATGTACTACGTTGTGGCGTATGCTGGACGCTGCCGACTCCTGACTGCTACCGTTCGCCGGTTCACCCGAAAAGCTGCACTCCGCGTTTTGGACGCGGTGCCGACCTCCAGCTTCTGAAGGAGCGTCCTCGAGACCGCCGGACGAAAGAGCCATGACCCCTGCTGCTCCCACATGGATCGCGCTGTTAAATGTGCGGTCATTGACAAACAAAACGTTTATTTTGAGGGAGTTTTTCCTTTCCAACCACTTGAATTTCCTCTGCCTGATGGAGACCTGGACTGTCCACCGCTTTGATTGGATTACTACCGCCTGGTTGCGCTTACTTGGACGCTCCGAGGACGTCGGGCCGAGGTGGAGGAACGGCGACTATTTAAAAAAAAATATATAATATATATATATTTTTTATTTTAACGATGTCTATTTACCACATCGATCACAGCTTTGAAGAAACCTTCTTTGAAGTCAGCCAAACTTTCACTGTGCTGTGTGTCATTTACCGACCTCCGAAATACAATAAGGACTTTTTAAACGACTTTGCAAATCTTCTTGCCAAAATCATGCTGAAATATGATCATATCCTCTTTATGGGGGACTTTTAATATTCACGTGTGCTTTTCTGAAAAAAAAAACAAAGTTGAGTTGAGTACTGTTTTTCCGCGTTGCTCTTCTTGCCCCGTGCACTGATTCGCTAGCTAACAGCCAATCCACAGTGATCAAATGCCCTCGACGCCGATTCAACATGTCGAATTTGCTGTAAAACGTTCCCCCGGCGTATTCCAACTCGATCCGACTTCACGACGTCGGATTGGTGCATCTAGGCCTTTAGACTACTGTGTGTTGTCATGCAACACCTAGCGTGCCGAGTTGCTGCCATATTTACTGTTTCGTTGAATGTTTCACCACTGAATTAGACTTACATTTAAAAAAAAAAGTTGTTACTTCCGTAAGAACTAATCTCTTCCAGGAACGGTTGAACTGAATCAGTTTGATAAATTCTCGATGGCTATCATAACTTTCTACCCATTCATCAACATTCCTTATCACTGGTACATTTCTGTGTGTGGTGTGTGGTATCACAAAATCAAAAAAAGCCAAACACAAATGTTTGATCCACAACCTCACCTGTGCTTATTAACCTTGGAAATTCCACTAAAGCAGCCGTAAAACTATCATGAACTTGTAAGACAAGATTGCGTTTAAGCTTTGAAGTTCAAACAAGATTGCTCCCTGTAGTGCAATTTGGTGTCTTGATACCTAACAGCAGTCTTTCACTCTTGGTATGGAGCAGCGAAACAATCCTCTTAGTTCATTTAAAATAAAGCTAGAGCAGGTGCTGAGTGAGATAAAAAATTATTTCTTTCTGACGTGTGTTCCTTGCGGGATGCGGTGATTGATTCGGAGGAAAGAAAGAAGCTGACAGATCAGTGACATTAGGTTTTGTTCCTCATTTATCATCTGAACACACGCACACAAACAATGTGTGCGACAAGACAGCTGATAATCTGATAATAAGGCGGAGGCAGAGATAAGGGAGGTTTAAATTGGATTTAGAGTTGGTGGAATTAAGTAAGACAAGAAAATGGAGTAATACAACTATTGTGAATGTACGTGTCTGTGTGCGTGCACGCACGTGTGCATGTGTTTTACTGGTACAGCAGGAGAAATATGGTGGTGCCCTCATTCTGAAAGCAGGGTCAGTTCCCCACTCTTCCTGTTGCTATGACAACCCATCATGCAGAGCCCCAAATCTAAAGCTTAAACAGCATGAGGGGAAGACAGAAGACATTTGGGAACAAGACTAAAATAAACTTAAAAAAAAAAAAGTACAGATCTCGAGGTCTCTACGACAAGAATTGTTATCAAGAAATTGTGTTGATTTGTAAAGGATGCGGGACACAAGGATAACGATACAGTATTCCTTTAGATTGACACTGAAAAAAACTCAGAAGACATACCATCTCTCTCTCTCTCTCTCTCTCTCTCTCTCTCTCTCTCTCTCTCTCTCTTTCTCTCTCTCTCTCTCTCTCTCTCACTCTCTCTCTCTTCCTCCACCCCGACCACCCTCCCCCTCATCTTGAGTTTTCACCCTTCGCTCTTTCACACTGCCGCGTCTCTCCAGAAGACACTTCCCCCTTTCATCAAGCAGATCTTCAAAGCCCTGACGCAGCTTGGATAACTAAAATGCTGGCATTATTCCACATCATGGATTAGTCCATTTCCTAGTGAAAGATAGCGGAGGAGAATTAATTACATTTCCCCTCTAGACGCACAGGAATCAACTTCTGTTGGCAACATTCAGACCACAAATTAGCAATTTAGAATACCTTGTGTTTATTGAGGTATGACAGTGGAAACTTTGTTGTGGAATGCCCCTGAAGTCGTAAAATTCCAAATTTGGAAATAATCCTGAGGAAAAAATATACCTCCCAAGAACATCCCACCTGAGTTTTTATTTATTTAATGTATATATAGGGCTTTTAGGGGCAGGACACGGTCCTAAAATCCTGATTCGCTAATTGTGCCGACATCAGCAAACAAGTTTCAGTTTGATTCGTAACTTAATGCGACGTATTGCCAAGGGAAAAAATTAAAATATTTCGCGTAAAATCCTTTTTTTTAAATATTTGCCCTAAAGAGTATATAGAGAAAACTTATAGCCTATAGCGCTTTATCTCCATCATACAGTATCCAAAATATTTTGCAAATCCCAACATTCAGTTATTTAAAAGCATATTATTATAATAAAGACGCATTGCTGCCGCATTTTTCTAACTATGGAAAAGTTGTTCTTTTAAGTTTCAAATTAATTACTTTAAGCAGAATCTCGCATTGTTCAGTGGTAGAATCTGGGTAGATTATTGCACACGCTGGTGTTGTAAAACCGGCAAACATACGGAATGCTGGATGTGCTAGCCTGCATGCTATTGGTACCGTAGCTAGCTGCGGAGACCAGTGTTGGGCAGTAATGCGTTACTAGTAACACGTTACTGTAATGTAGTTACTTTTGACAATAACTAAAACTCTAACAGATTACTTTTTATTAATACATTAACTCAGTTACTGTTACTAAGAAAAATAAAAGAATCAATATAGAAACGATATTCCTTTCACCTCGCACTAAGATTTGAAATCGGCGCTCAAAAGTGGTTTTGCCTGGAGGACCGTTGGATTGCGAATGGGGAGAGGGTTGGGCGTGGTCTGGCTGTGATTAACAGCAGCAACTCACTAAGAAGCCGTTTAAGGAGGCGTGTACGGTAATTAGCCGGTGGGTGGCGGGGGCGACTACGTCATGCAAATGACAAGTACATATTGTCTCGTGTAATGAGAGGACAAACAGCCAAATTGTGTTTATCCCAGTGTTAAACCTTAAGATGGCGCCAAACACACGGTTTTTGCCCCAAATTCAAGCTTTAAACAAACATGTACTAAAATGTAAAAATAATGACCAGGACATGTAGACAGCATTTGTAGACACCAGTTTATATAGTTTATCAGCAAAATAAAAGTTGTTAAGTTATGTTTTAAGAAGAATTGATGATTCATAATTAATCAATATCGGATTGAATTAAAGTGAAATCGAATCAAAAAATAAATAAATCAAAATCGAATGTAACCGGACTCTTGTGAATCGAAATCAAATCGATTGAGGAAATTAGAATTGATACCTACCCTATTACCGTTACGATATGGTGAGTTTGTCCGTTACCTGATAAATTAATTGTTGGCTGGCTGCTGTGTACTGTACTACTTCCTGTTTACAATGGAATGCGGGTGCCATACAAACGAAAAAGAGGCATTGTGGGCAGGTAACGGCAGTCATGGAGAGTCAAGGCAAGCGCAAGACAACTTTCGAAGGGGAAATACACTCAGTATACTTTACTTTAGCATAAAGGAAAACACATTTTAGTCAAATGTAAGATGTGTCTTTCTGGTTTGAACGTCTTCTAGTATCTACTGCGGCAAACAGCAATTTTAATGTGCTGAAACACCACAATATATGCGTCAGTGGACACACTCAAAGTCGAGTCAAGCCCTTCCACCAAAACAACAGCGAAGTGTATGTTATTTAATTTAATGTTTATTTTAATTTCATTGTCTTTATGATGTCCCTTTTTCTTTTCATTTTGAACTACACACACACACACTCAAACAACAACAGCAACAATGGAGAGGAATACGCACAATTTCAGAAAGCTAGTATACAAATAACATTGAGGCTACCTACCGATGCAGGCTTCTTTTTTCTAGAGGTTCCACTGTATTTCATAGTCAACCCACAACACGTCTGACAAACAATTGCCGCATATTTTGCAGCATTTGGAAACAAAAAAATGTGGCATTAGTAAAAGTATCCACCCACAAGCAATTAGACCAAGGGATCCAACATAGCAGCAGTCTGGTTCTCCTCTAATTGATGTCAAACTGTCGTGTGAACATGCCATTTTCCAGCGCAAGTCACACTCCCACCACCAAAAACAGCATTTCAAGTTGTAATTCTTGCAATGTGCCTTTTTTAAAAAAAAAACAACGAAATTGTAGTTTTGTACTAGTATGATTGTCTTCACGCTATTCGTTTTTAGAGCTGTGGGAGATGTATTTGGTTTTAAATGACAGGCAGAGCCACAATCACATCACTGACACAAAAGCTTCTGATTACTGAATGGCTAACAATCACAGTATGAGGTGGGGAATAAAAAGCTTCTAAATTATGTTAACTGATTGCTAGATATAATATTGTTTGTATGAATCAGTCGTGTATTGGATCACTTAATTGCTTTTAGACCTCAAAGAGTGAAAATAGCTAAGCTTGTCAGTGTCCTAATGTTCTTTTTAGGTTACCAAAAATGACAACAGTCTTAAAGATTTCCAACAATGACTAAAACTGTATGTTTGTTCCATTCAGTTACAAATACACAAATAAGATTGCTGGTGAACGTCTTGACAACCCCCCAAAAATGTCTTAAAGTAATCAAAACAATTACCCAGTAAGCAAATTTTGATTTGCATATATCGAATGAAGAACAACAGTGTCTGTGAGTGACCCCAAACGAACAGTGATTAGAGATACTTTCGATCCGTTTGCTGTTTGAAATGTGGAAGTGCTAATACAGTAAATGGGTTCTCTGTCTTTAATGCGTGAACATGCCTGCTGCTCTGCTGCTGCTGTTTTACTGGTGAATTCCTAAGTAGGTTTAACTGGGCTTGGTGGCTACTAACAGTAAATTGGGTCACTGCTGAATTAAACACCGGTGCCTTGGCTCTCAGTGCTGCTTCACTGCTGTGCCAGGAGAGAGCCAGGTTAGAAATAGTGATGGCCATCAAGTCTGAATAAATAGCTGAGCCCAGGTGGAACAGAAGAGTGGAGAAAAGTGTTACGTCTGAAACAAGCATCCATTCTGTTCAGGAGAGGTTATGCCAAACATTATCAACATGTGTGAATGATACAAATGATCATTCTGTGCACTTAAACACCCCATCTGAATGCTAGCCTCCTTAAGGTTTCTCCTAAAGATCAGGAGAAGACATTTTGAGACACAGGACAGTAAGAGAGGTGCAGAGAACCCCCCCCCCCCCCCCCCAAAAAAAACCCCAACAACAACAAAATTGTTTATTGACTTCCTGGAGTTACACTTTCTTAGTCAGCTGTGGAAGCAAACTTTAAGTACTATATAACAAAGAATGTTATTAAATCAATGGCTTTTATCAAGACAGTTTAACAATGATTACAATTTAATCATTTAAAGAGGCAATTTTGAAACTTTTAGCAAAATTTGAATGTAGCTTCACTTCAATTAGCTCTTCCCTAATGTTTAGTGTAAAAAAAAAAAATGTTAGCCACGCCTGCTACATTGGTGGTATGATTTCATCTTAACTCATTCACTGCCATTGACGGCTATAAACGTCAAAAATTAATTTTAACTATTTCTTTTTTTTTTTTTTTTTTTTTTCTTTTTTTTATAGAGCTCAGTATTGTTCATTCGGAAATGTCATCATCATTGCTCTTTTTTTTTTTTTATTTTATTTTTTTTTTTTAAATATATATATATATATATATATATACATACATATATACATATATACATACATACATACATACATTTTTTTTTTTTTTGTGTGTGTGGGTGAGTATGTGTGTGTGCGTGCGTGCGTGCGTGCGTGCGTGTGTTTGTTAGCTCACCAGAAAACCTATTAGAAAAAAAAAAAATCTCATACCGTTCACCTAAATCGAACACCAGGAGACCCGAGGGGACCGAAGAAAACCAAGGAAGGTGAAATCCAGCACCGACCAGACACCCCCCACCAGAACTCCTCCCCAGCCCAAGAAACATCCAGACCCCAACAAATCCAAAAAACATAAAATCAGGGAGGCCTCAAGAGACCAACGGAGAGACCGAGAAAAGGAAGGAAGGACAGACGAAGCCGCGTGAGATCCGAGACACCAGCCTCCACCGATTCAATAACCTGAGGAGGAAACAGATTGTGTCTGAGTTTCGGTAGATGCTGGTGTGGTGGATCTGGCATGCATGAAAATCTCCACCAAAGAGGGGAGCCGTCGACCCCCGCCGGAACAGAGCAAGCGCAACACCTCAGGGCCCCCCAGGCCGCGGCAGCGCCAAAGGACGACCCCCGGGCCCCACCAGGGCCACCGGCCGGAGAGCAAACCCAGGAGCAGGAGCGCCCCCCGCCCCAACCCGGCCCGCGCCCCCGGCCCAACGCAGCAGGACGGGGCACTGCAGGCCCACCAGGCACCCCACCGGCCCCCAACCCCCGCCCCCCCCCACAACCCCCCGCCCCCCATCCACCCCCGCCACCCACCCCAACCCAGCCCCAGCCGCCCCCATGCCCCCAATCCCCCAGACACCCCCCACCCCCAGCACCCCCCCACCCCGCAACCCCCACCACCGCCCCCCCCCAACAAAGCCGCCCCCCCCCCCGACCCCACCCCGACCAACCGGCAGCCCCCCAACCCCCGACCCCCAGCCCCCGGGGACCACCCGCACCCAGGCACCGGCGCCGAAGAGGGGCCGGGCAGCGGAGCGGAGAGGGCAGCCGCGCCCACCCCACCCCCCGCCGTGTGGAAGGACGGAACACCGGGGGCAGAAGGGGGAGATGGGGGCACCGGAGGGCGGCCGACACCCCCGAACCCCAGGCCCAGCGGGGGAAGGCCCCGGTCGTCACCCCAGCGTTCTTTGTGAAAATTAACCCCTGTTACTGAGTCCGCCAGCTCGCGGACTGGCGAACTCTACCCCTAAACCGTGAATGTGACCCCACCCAGTGTATATACAAGTGTGTGTGTGTGGTGCATTAAAATTAGGAGCAGGTGAACCGGAGCCGATGGAAATGATATTCCCACGCTCCGATCCACCCGCCACCCAAGCATGTTGCTGAGTGTATGTGGTGCATTAAAAAAAAATAGATAGGGCGGGGGGGGGGGGGGCGGGTGGCGACACGGACAGGGGACCGCAGCACTGCTCTATACTGCGGCCCCCAACCGATGGCACCCCCACAAGCCCCCCCCCCCACCCACAAGTTGTGTGGTGTATTAAAATTGGAGGGGAGTTGTAGGGTGAAGACGGTGTTTCCACCCTACCCCACCCCCCAAAGTGTGTTATGTGCCCTATATGTCTATAAAAGTGTATTGTGCAAACCTAGTGTAGTGAGTTAAGAGGTGTGACCAGCGGGGCCCCCCCCAACCGGGCGGGGGCAGGAGGCGCACCGGCCCACCAAGCCCCCACCCACCCCACCAGGACCCCGGCGGGCATATGGGACCCGTCCGGCGGGGCGATAGGGCTCGCCCCCCGGATACTGGGTCCCGCCCGAGGTGTCAGGACGCCCACCGGAGCGGGGCGGGCACGACACCAAACCCCAGCCACCCCCGCCGGCCCCCATAGCACCGAGACCCGGGCCATGGATGGAGCCCCCGGCCCAGGGGAGGGGAAGGAAGGCGTACCGGGGAAGGGGAAGGGAGGAGGGAAGGGGACGACAAGAAGGGCAGGGGGCAGCGGCAGGGACGCAAGGAGAGGGGGAGAGGAGGAGGAAGGGCGACGAGGGAGAGGGGACAGGGAGGCGGAGGACGGGCGGGGAGAGGCGAGGAGGGAGAGGCAGCAAGGGGGAGGAAGGGGGAGGGGAGAGGGAACCACCGGGCACCCCGGCGGCCCACAGGCCCCGAACCGCGTCGCCGGGCCCAGAGCGACGGACCGCGCCGGAACGGCGCCGCCCCCGACACCAGGGAAAGCCCCGCAACGCAGCACCCCCCAAGAGACCCAGGGAACGGCCAAGACGCAGCCGCCACCCAGCAGCCAACAGAGGGGCAGACCCGCCCACTCCCCGCCAGGGGGGACAGCACCCACAGAATTAACCCACTGGCATGCCGTGAATCCGAATATCAACCCCTGGTGCCCATCGGAGGTGAATCCGCTCGATCCCGCTGGCAGCAGCCGGGTTCCTGACTATGGAAACACAACCATTAGTTACAAATTGCCTAATACAGAAACATCAATGCCAGTTATAACGCTGCTGTGGCTCTCGCTAACAGGCAGAATTAAAATCCAAGTTTAGGTTAAAAAATTCTATATACGTAGACCATGTTTCTTTAAATTTTGACATTTGGTTTTTATTTGAGGCAGATATTTTTTCCATTAAAATATGATTTATGAGGAGGTTAGACCATTGGTCGATATTCAAAGTTTGTTTATTTTTCCAGTTAACAAGAATTGTTTTTTTTGCGATAGTAAGGGCTACAAGTATAGATTGAAATTGTTTATGTGGTAAGTCAATTGTTGTTAAGTCACCTAGCAAACACAAGTTTGGAGAGAACGGTATCCTACAGTCCAAGACAGCGGAAAGTTTTTCTAAGACTTTAGTCCAGAAACACATAACCGGAGTACATAACCATAAAGCATGAAAATAAGTGTCTGTAGTGTTTTGTAAACACTGGAGACAAATGTCGGAGTCTGAGAGTCCCATTTTCTTCATCATATATTGAGTAATGTATGTTCTGTGAATAATTTTATATTGGATAAGTTGTAAATTTGTGTGTTTTGTCATTTTAAAAACATTTTCACAAACTTGAATCCAAAAGACAGATTCCGGAGCTATAGACAAGTCTGTTTCCCATTTTGAGATGGGTAAAGACGTTTTATCAGTATATGAAAGTAACTTATATATTTTTGAGAGTTTTTTTGTTGTTGTCGGAGAAAACTTGGTAATATCTTTAGCTAAAACAGGCGGTTGGAGCGTACCCTGGAGTGTTGGAATTTGTTTCTTTATCATACTTTTAACTTGCAAATAATGTAAAAAGTTTCCGTTTTTTATTTTATATTTTTGGAGCAAGGATGTATATGATATAAACATATTATCTGAGAAGAGATGGTGGAGATGTGTAATTCCTTTCTGCTCCCACACATTCAAATAAAACGATTGGTTGTTAATTTGAAAGTCGGGGTTATGCCATAGGGGAGAAAGCCCGCTGGGCTCCACTTTGGCTTTTGTCATTTCTAGTGCCTTCCACCAGGCAGTCAGGGTGGCGGAAATCATTGGATTTTTAAAGCAGTTATGGCGCTTAATCGATGTTGTAATAAAGAGTAAATCTAGGAGTCTGAGGTTATTACAATCCTTCTGTTCTAGTTCCAGCCAACAGTTAGTATCTCTATTGGGTTGTGCCCATAAAATAATATATTGTAGCTGGTTGGCTATATAATAGTGCATAAAATTTGGTGCCTCTAGACCTCCTTTGGATTTATTTTTCTGAAGAGTAGATAGACTAATCTTTGCTTTTTTTTTTTTCCAGTAAAATTTTGTAACGGCTGAGTCCAACAACTGGAACCAGTTAGCCGTAGGTTTAAATGGAATCATTGAGAAAAAATAGTTTATTTTGGGTAAAACTTTCATTTTAATAGTGGCTATTCGTCCTATTAGAGAAATAGGAAGATTATTCCAGCGCTCCAAGTCACTATAAATGCTATCCAGAAGTGGAGTGAAATTTAAATGAACTAAATCAGTTAATTTAGGTGAGATTTTTATGCCTAAGTATTTTAAATTACCTATAGGAAATGAGTAGTATGGGTCCTGGCTTGCAGGGTTCCATGAATTTTCTGTAATAGGTAGAAGTGTTGATTTTGTCCAGTTAATAGAATAGTCTGATAACTGTGAGAATTTAGTTATTAAGTTAAATACTTCCCCTAATGAAATAGCAGTATTTTCTAAATAAAGTAAAATATCATCGGCATATAGATTAATTTTATGTTCTGTTACCCCAGAGTGAATTCCTTGAATCATTCTTTCCTGGCGTATGGCTAATGCAAGCGGTTCAATAAATATTGCAAATAATAAAGGCGACAGTGGGCATCCCTGTCTTGTGCCTCTCTGTAGAGTAAAACTCTTAGATATAATCCCATTAGTAGTAACAGTAGCTTTAGGAGAATCATATAATACTGACACCCAGTGAATAAATGACTTCCCAAAGCCAAATTTATTTAAAACAGCAAAGAGGAAGGACCAGTTAACTTTATCAAAAGCTTTTTCTGCATCCAATGATATAATAACTGCCTTTTTATCATGCCGCTGTGACATACTAATAAGGTTAAAGAGCCTTCTAATATTATTAGTAGAGTGACGCTCTTTAATAAAGCCTGTTTGGTCGCTATGAATGATTGTCGGGATTACTGTTTCTAATCTAGATGTAAAAGCCTTAGTGATAATTTTAATATCAGTGTTAATTAGTGAAATCGGACGGTAACTTGATGGAAGGGTGGGGTCTTTTTCTGGCTTTAATAAAAGTTTAATTGCTGCTGTATTCATGTGTGGGCGTATGTGACCATTAGTTTTAATTTCTGTTACTACTCTTAAGAATAGTGGAGCAAGCATTGACCAGAAGTGCTTTAGAAATATAGCCGGATAACCATCCGGGCCGGGTGCTTTGCCATTTGGCATACTATCTAGAGCACTGTACAACTCGTTTATAGTAAGTGGTGCATCTAACATATCTTTATATTCAGTAGTTACCTGAGGTATACTTAAGCTACTGAGGAATGCCTCAATATGCTCTGGGTTAGGTTTATTAGTTTCTGAGTATAAGTTGTGATAATAATTATAAAAAATTTGATTAATTTCTTCTGGTGATTGTGTACATTCACCAGTTGTACCTTTAATAGCCGTTATAAGCGATTTTTCCCGATTACGTTGAAGTTGGTTTGCAAGAAATTTACCTGATTTGTTATTATATTCAAAGTTGTTGTATCTCAATTGTTGTATTATAAACTCTGTCTTTTTAGTTAACATATCGTCTAACTGTATTTTTGTATTTTGTAAGTCAGTCCATATTTGGTTATTTGGGTTTATTGCGTACTCATCCGTCAGTTGTTTAATTTTATCTTCCAAGTCTTTTTCTAATTTTTGATCCTGTTTCTTTTTATAAGATGAATATGATATAATTTTACCTCTAATTACTGCTTTCCCGGTTTCCCAGAGAAGAGCTGGAGATAGGTCTGGAGAGTCATTTATTTCCAAAAAGTCCGCCCATTCTTTTCTTATAATTTTGTCAAATTCTGCGTCGTTTAGTAGTGAGATGTTAAAACGCCATGTAGGTGGTGGTTTAAAGGTATAATCAACTTGTAGGGAAAGGGAGACTGGTGCATGGTCGCTAATAATAATAGGATGTATTTTTGTAACGGTTTTATCAGCAATAGAATTATTTGTAAGAAAAAAATCAATTCTTGAAAAGGACCGGTGCACAGCGGAAAAGAAGGTAAATTCCTTCTTATTTGGGTTTTTAAGTCTCCAGCTGTCGACGAGGCCAAAGTCATCCATATATTCCCCTATTACTTTTGTGGATTGTGATCGCCTTATACATGTTGTTTTATTAGAACGATCCATTAATGGATTTAAGGTTGTGTTAAAGTCTCCTCCAATAATAATAGTAGAGTTCGCTGCTAATTCAAACAGTTTAGAGAAAAATTCATGGAAAAAAGCCGGATCATCATTATTAGGGGCATATAAATTACCGAATGTATATATTTTATTAAATATAGTCACCTGAATAATAATGTATCGGCCCTCTGGGTCTGTTATTGTATTATTTAGAGTAAAGAGTAAATTCTTATGTATGAGTATACAGACTCCCCTTTGTCTACTGTTATAAGGGGCAGAGTACGCTTGGCTAAATTTTTTATCAATAAGTAATTTTTCTTCAGATTTTAACTATTTCTATTAGTTTAACATTTCTTCCCACTTTTGTTAACAAGAGTATGAAAACTCAGACTTTTTTTTATTGTACATTTAGAACAGATATGAAATTTAACTAGTGAAGTCATGCGATTAATTATGATTAAAAACTTTAATCGCCTGACGCCCCGAATTTTTTATAATTGTTTTGTTTTTTGTTTTTTTCAGTCACTGCCATTGACGGCTATAAATGTCAACAAAATGTTCTAGTTACATTTTTTTCCCACTTTTGTTAAGAGTATGAAAACCTAGAATTTTTTTTATTGTACATTTAGAATAGATGTAAAATTTGTGATTAATCGTGAGTTAACTGGTGAAGTCATACGATTAATTACAATTAAACATTTTAATCGCCTCTTGCCCCTCATTTTTAATAATCTTTTTTTTTATGTATTCATGGAAGAGAATGAGTTAATAGTTTTACTATAATTCACAAAAGGGTCTGCTTCGCACTTCATTCGAAAATGTTGTCGTATCCTCATTATCATGCGGGCTCAAGACTCGGTGTGCCTGTTTGCCACTTTAGCAGATAAGCACCATGCTAGGTGTTGCGACGTAGCTCGGGTATGTCCTTGAAGAAATGCCTGGCAGAATGACAATTTGGTGGCAGGATGTCGGTCTAATATTACGCCTGCTCAGACCATGTCTTAATATTAGTGCAGCTGGCCTAACGTGATTCTGTTTAATTTGATCAGGGCTCAGGCAGATTCTGAGCATCGCAGTCATGTGTGAAGATATATGAAACCGTATGAATCGTGTTAGAAATCTATTCATTGAGGGGGCATTTTCTCTCATGTGCCGTTTTGGATAAACGCACTCTGGGTGGAGCGACCTTGAGATGTGGGTGTTTCCTTACAAATCTCATAGTACGCGTATCTTATTCTCCCAGAGACTTAAACATCGCTTGTCTTTCGCGATCAGTAGGCTGTACTTAGTAGCGCCTCTTGAAGGTGACACATTATATTTAGCATTTTCAGTCCTTTCACAGCCGCTGACGTAGTGACTGCCATGTCGTCTCATTTGATTTGTGCTGACATGCGGACGGAGGGTACACTTGGCCCATATATGCTCACCTACTGCCCAACGGCTGCATATGTGTCCCTGCTTTACGATGACAGCCGAGTAGAGGTGTGAATTGCCTAGTACTTGGCGATCCGATTCATATCACGATTCATAGGTCCCGATTCGATTGATTTGATACCAATTAATCCAGCTACGAATCTATAAATTGATTATTGCGATTTTTTTTTTTTTACTCAAATTCCGAAAATACTAATCAGTAAACTTGTGCATGTACACTGTAGGATTTGTATGAAAATGTATTTATTTATCTGAAAATTCAGGCTGCATTTAACAAACAGGTTGCAGTCTGTTTCATGTTTGAACAGCACTGAAATAAAATGTGAAGGCTTAATGTTCCATTAATATAACATTCTTCCATGCTTAATGTGTGAATCCTAACCCTAAGTAAGACGTTTTGTTGAATATTCCCATAAAAAATTGATGTTTAAAAATGGATTCAGCCGCATATAGAATCGATTCGAAACACCCTTACAGCCGAGCATTGATATTATATCATATCAAATTGGTGAAAAAAGGGATCACGACCAGCTGACTTTTTTCATCATTTTTATAGATTTATTTTGTATTTGATGCGCCGCGTGTGGATTGCGTTGCTTGGCAGTAGACATTTTCCTCCGGAATTCAGAATTATGGAATTCATCAGATGGTCTCGAAACATAATTGACCAAATATTGTCAAAGAGTTGTTCAGGAAAGGGTGAGCCTGCTTGTCCAGAAAGAACACTTGCGGCTGGGTATAGGCTATGATGGATTCCTGGAATAAGTGGAAAATTATATACATGTCCATGTCCATCATTTCTGTCAAGGATGTTGAATGCACATATAATTGGCATTCTGATATCCTGCTGTTTGGAGTTGGCAGTTTCCTGATTTATGGCAAAGTTTGGATGCTGCTGTTATGACAGAGGGCAGTGGCGTATTGTCAACACTAAGACGAGTGAGCGCAATCGCAGACTGAATGCCATTCCTGAGTGATAACGACATGGAGCAGCTGACGGCACACTTTGAAGAAATGACAAATTTTGCTAATTGAGAGAGGTTCAGGCAGAGACTTAAAGCTGACCTGAGGAATCTGTTATTTGGTGGTCATCATTTTCTTCTATTAAATTGCGATCTTTTTTTTTTGTACTTATCAAATATCAAAGGCATTATTCATGCCACAACTATTTGCTTTGGAAGAAAAAAAAAGACATTTTTAAGATAACCCAACACACCCACACATCCCCGCACAGACATGCACTCTACTCTCGAGTGTTCACCCTTAACTCTTTCACACTGCCCTGCCTCTCCAGAAGACACCGCCTCCTAATACTTACTCATCAAGCATACAGTAGCTTCAAAGCCCTACTAACGTCACTCACAACTTGTCATGCTGGTGCTGCCTAACACTGACTAGCAAACGTGCTAAAGGACAACCTCCTTGTTGTAATTAGAGGACCTTTAAAGGGGAAGTCAACCTCCCAAACAATTCTTGCAGCCCCACGAGTCTAAATATGGTATTCTGGTTAATACTGTATTGCGTAGGGGTGTGCCAAAAAAATAGATTCTCATAAGAATCGCGATTCTCATTTAGTACGATTCAGAATCGATTTTATTTAATTTATTTGATACTGTCTTGCCTTTGTCTGTGTGTGCCTTTATTTGGAGCGCTGTTCATGTGTTACTCGGTTTGGCCACTGAGGGGCAGTGTGGTTCCACATGGTCTAATACACTGTTAAGTTGTAGCCACATTAGAGAGTAGAAGGAAAAAGTCACGATCAAGTTATTCCAATAAAAGGTTGTTTTTTTTCTGCGTGGAGCCATTCTTTTGAGTGATAAAGTGAGTCAGACTGGAGTAGATCATTACAATTCCTTGCACATCTATGGATTGAAGCAAAAATCATTGTCAAACAAATCATTTTAAATCAAAAATCTTTCTTAATCAAAAATCGATTATCAATCGAATCGCAGACCCAAAAATCGGAATTGAATCGAACCGTGAGACATTCAAAGATTCCCACCCTTAGTATTGCATTATTGGAATATGAGCAGAGCTGCAAATTCTAACAGTTTTTATCAATATTACAAGGCGGCCATTTTGCCACTTGCTGCCAAGTGAATATGACATTACAGTTGCTCAGATCTCAAGTAACAACTAATCACAGCTTAGCTTCAGAAAACAGGTGAGCTGTGATTGGTTGTTGCCTAAGCCCTGAGCAACTGTGATGTCATCTTCCGTCGACAGCAAGTGGCAAAAGGCCGCCCCCTGAGATGGATATGAACGGCTGGATTTTGCTTCATAATTCATGTTCCACGAATGTAATATTAATCAGAATGTCATGTCTAGACTAGTGAGGCCACATATAGCATGTTATTGTTAAAAAATATTTAAGGTTGACCTCCTTTTTAAAATCCTTATCCTGCACCCAGAAACCAGTAGAATGAGGAATAAGGAAGGAAGCCCACTTTGAAAGCAGCACTTTTGAGTCCCTGTGGTTTTCGACTGTGCTGCAATGGCCCCACAGCTCAACCTGCTGCATCCAGTCAAGCACACTCAAGGACAAGCACACTTTGAGGGCAGGGAAATGAATATTTAATATCTAGCTCTGCATCATGTGGTGAGAGAATCAGTCGTATGAGCAGTGAATCCAGGAAAACCCTCTCCCTTGTTGCGGTACACCATGCAGAGAAAGGCTCTTAATGGATGGCAATGAAACAAGAAAAAGCAGATGTGCATTTTATGAATGCTTCAAGAAATGATCATGACGATCATCAGGAATGAATGATGTCCAAAATGTTTTTGTTAGTGATGATGAAACATAATTATAATTAAAAATACAAGACATTCTTGTCTGATAGTGGTAGAAAGACATTTCATTTTCAAGCCATTCAGTCGTCCTCTGTTTACTCATGTACCGTTAGCTCCTCCCACCAGGGAGTTTGTCAAGGAGCAAGTGGAGCAAGATGGTTTGAGGAAGGAGATGTTCTTCCCTCGTTGTCGTCATTATTACAGCTACTGTAACATATGTCCACAGCAGCTTTCTGATCAATAAAACAATATTACTTACATATCGGATGTAAAGTATGGCTTAGAGCCTTCATCCTTGTTCCTCTGTTTCCACATTTCTGACAGTCGACATCCTGGATAATATGGCGACATGAGGGAGCCTTTTGCAGACGAAGCACTGAGCGGTGAGGAGGGTTGAGACACAACTTGCCAAATTTAGCGAAGCCAGGATTGTCTTAAAATAGAAAAAGTCCAATATACAAACCCCAATTCCAATTAAGTTGGGGATATCTCTCTCAACCTATATCCAATTGAATGCACTACAAAGACAAGATATTTAATGTTCAAGCTGATGTATGTTATTGCCCCCCCACCCAAAAACAATACCACTGCGTTACATCACATTTCCTTTTAACAACACTCAAACGTGTTTGGCAACTGAGGACACTCATTGTTGAAGCTTTGTAGGTAGAATTAATTCCCGTTCCTGCTTGGTGTACAATTTCAATTGTTCAACAGTCTGGGGTCTCCGTTGTCATATTTTGCACTTCATAATGCACCACACATTTTTAATGGGAGACAGATCTGGACTGCTGGCAGACCAACTCAGTACTCCCGCTCTTTTACGATAAAGCCATGCTGTTTTAACCCGTGCAAAACGTGGCTTGGCATCATCTTGCTGAAATAAGCAGGGACTCCCTCAAAAAGAAGCCAAAGTATGGAAGAGGTCTCCCAAGACTCTTCGCAAAACCATGATGAGAAAATCTTGTCTGTGCAGTCTTCTTTCGATTCAGTCGCCAAATGAGAATGTTTTTGTAGCGCATACTGTCATGTGTCTGTGTGCACTCATCCACACGCGATCACTTTCAGGTCGAGAATGGAACCATAAACTGAGTTTGCCCGTCTCGATTGTTTGTCCCCATTGGCGAGCTGGCGAACGTTAAAGCTCAGCCCTGTGAGCTGGGATGCCCCTTTTATATACTTTAATCATGACTAGGGATGGAAATTGATAAGATTTTTGCCGATCCCGATTCCATTTTCAAATCTGCTCAACCATTTGATTCTTTATCCATGCTCTTAATGATTAATTTTTGGGGAAAAAAGGAGCATAAACAGGTAGATCAGCAACCACTAAGTTTTTTTTCTTAATTGTATCGTAAGATACATGTTTAAACGTAACATGACCTTACAAAATCTAACAGTGCGGTCTTAAGTGGTCCACATTCGAGGACTGCCATGGGGTCCCCAGAAAAAAAAAAAACTTTTGAAAATAAACATACTACAAACAAATCAATATTCTTCTGTAGAATTTTACAAAATACAACCTAGATAATTTTGTGCTAATTACACCATAATCGATTATCCACTAATATTTAAAAACTTACTGAGCACTTAAAAACTCCTCCTCCTTGCCTTCAGTGCTTTAGTAAAAAGAGACACAAGCAGTGTGACTCCCATGCTTTTTGGTCAAAGCTCGTTCTAAACGTCTTTGCACATTTTGCAACCTTGAATGAACCCTGATGAAAAAACACTCGCGGCATTACCCTCGCAAACCCGTGCCCGTTTAGCCCAAATCCCACATCAAATTTTGAACATGTTCAAAATTTCTCTGCGACAAGAAAACGGTTTGAGAGCATAAAGCAAGTGTTGCAAGATGCCCTGCTGTTATCTTTTCTTGTAAAACTTTGGAGCGTTAGGCGCAATGTTAGTTGCCCGACGCCTCTAAAATAGTAAATGGACTTTTTTTTATATAGCGCTTTAACTACACCATATGGTGCCCAAAGCGCTTTACGCTGCCTCACATTCACCCATTCCGACACACATTCACACACCAGTGGTCGACTGCTGCCATGCAAGGCGCTGCCAGGTCCGCTCGGTGCAAATCGGAGTTCAGTGTCTTGCTTAAGGACACTTCGACATGATAACCAGGGGTGAGGATCAAACCCACAACTTCACGGATGAGAGACAACTACTCTACCAGTGAGCTATGCTGCGCTAGTAATGTTGCATGCGTGTTGATGTCATCAAACTATGCCAAGGAATTGAAACACTGGGAACACTGGGTTTTCGATTCCCATCCCTAATTAGGTGTGGGAGGAAAAAACATTTATTGGGACACAATTTTGTCGTCATGCTGCATATTGTTGAGCAATGCAAAAATATTGGTGTGTCCCACTAAACCATTAATCTTTGCTACAGTGAATCAAAGTCAACAAGCTTGAATAATATTGTAAAAGCCAGTAAACATCATCCAAGTTACACAGCAGCACACACACACACAAAACTTTTGCTAACATTGCGCTTCATAAAACGAGCACAAATCCAATAGTGTTTTGTGAGCTTTTCAAGTGCTTTCCAAAGGGCCTCGAGGTTTTGAAACATAATCGACATTGTGTTCCTGCCGAGGTACTGACTCAGACAGGCAGCAGGAGTTTGGCTGGTTTGTACTTGACTGAAAGCAATTCTGGATTGATTTCACAGCAGCTTGAAAAGGGATTGACGACAGCAGCCGTGCTGTGTATTTGTATGAGTATTTGGTAGGTATTAGGTAGTATGCCTTGTGAGTATTCCCATTCATCCAGGTCATTTCAGTTTTAGAGCATTGAATCGATTGCAACTGGATTGTTCTGGTTGACGTTTAGCCTCTTGAGCAGGCTTTACCTTAGTTGTGACAGCACTAGCCTGAGTTGGTGTGGAAAGGATAAAGTGGATGAGAAAAAAAGGGGTGAACGATCCGGCACTCTTTTATTTCTCAGGTGGATGAGAAAGAATGACAGATGCGGAAGAAGGTCTAATCTGTTCAAAATGGTTTCCACTTTTATACTGTCTTGGCCGCCCACCCACACGGGGGACGGCTCAGCCCATGTGAAAATGTGTAATCTGATGGTCTTAACTGGTTTCAACCAGAAAAATGTGCCAGAGCGCAGATAGATAGGAAGACGCCTAGCCAGGGCAGGTCACAGCGACACAACGACCTAGCTCAAGTCAAGTAAGAACAAAAAAATCTTGCGTCAAAATATTCAGCCAGAGCAAACACAAAAATGAATTTTATAGACTGCATGTTTTCCCAACTATTTATTTTAATTACTTTAAAAAGGGAGGCATGAGCAACAAATCTAGCAACTTTTGTCCCATCACCCCTACCTTTGTCCTGTGGGAGGAGTAGTTGAAGGAGTAGGAGTAGGTTCTCACACAAGCACACAGACGACATACAAACTTGAGAAACGCTCCAGTGACCCAGGTGCCTGGTAGCAGATTCTGTCAATATTTAATGTAGCCCATCATGAGAATGCCTCCTGCTCCAAATGATTCATGTGAATGTGCAAGTAAGAGGATCCGTTTTGCTGAGAAGAACATTTATGTGCTCTTCCAAAAAAAAAAAGTCAGTCTCAACAATTGGGGTTTTCCAATTCTGTAGACCCACAAAAACTAATTACACAATTTATCTGATTGAAAAAAAATGGACTGATGAATACCAGCCCTGCCTCTCAGTTCTGATAAACTACAATGTAATTTTATCTCATGATAAGCATATACAACCATTCTCATAAGTCCTATTGTCTGCCGCATGAGTGACATTAAAAAAGTCATAGATCATCACAATTTAATTGAGCAAGACGTCAATTTTCCTGATTAGTCAACCACTGCTGCAGTCTGTAGAAAAACAAAACAAAAGATGAAACAAAGATTATTGAAAAAGAAAACTAAATATGTCACTGATACTGTGGCCTTCTCACATCAATGCATGTGTGTGTGTTTGTGTCTCCTTCAGATGATGGTAAACTCTCTCTGGATGAGTTCCAGGCTTTCTTCTCTGATGGTACGCTCAACGAGGAAGAGCTGGAGAAGTTGTTTCATACCATCGACTCAGATAACACCAGGTGAGCACAAATACAATCACACTTTATCCACTCGCTCCATACTATTTTGAAGCCAAGCTACCTTCTGTTGCAAATACCCATTTGACCTTCATTTATACTTTGCTACCGTTTTTTAAGTACTTTATCGCATTGTGATACAACACATATCGCCGCTGCTATGTGAAAAACATAATTTTTTTCTTTTTACATTATTAGGGTGTTAAATAATTTTTAAAAAATGGACTTACGTGTTTTTCACATAGCGACGATATGCTAACATGCATGATCTTAATGTGGCCAAAGGGTCTTAAAGTCGGCAGAATGAAAATAAAATGGAATTGAAGTGCAGCTTTCCTGGCATTGTAGCTTATTTAAAGCTTTCCGTTTTTACAATGAGTTTTAGGTCTCATTTATTAATCAAACTGCATACATGGGATTTTTCTGGTGGCAGGTGGAGGTTGGCCTACCTGAGCATGATTTGGAGCATTCAAATTGGTTCTTACCTGTAGTGTGAGGGCTTACTATGACTATGATTATGATTTTTTTTCTAATTAGCATCTGTTTCTATGAATGTTTGCAAATAATCTTCCTTTTGTTTTGGCAAGCTCCTTCCCATTACACTCGCTAAAATAAAATAGACAGACAGCGATTTGTTTTAATTTTTCCTCTGCTTTTCCCACTATTATACATAAACCAGTCATCATTCGTTTAATTGCAGTTGCTCTTTGAAGACCTCCTTGATTGGCTCTCATTAAATCAGTGTATGGACATAATATGTTGAGCTAATCTATTTTACAATCAAGAGAAGTCTGTATTTTGAGTAATCAGCATTGTCCTTGATCATTTCCACAGCAGTCACATCTTTGAAAATGTATAAATAAAGCCAGGCCGGCCAAAACCTTAACGCTATTGTTGTTTGTATGTATAATTAAATACAATGTGCAACAGTAGCAATCACAACTACACACTATTTATTATTGTCAGTGTGATGCAAATGGTGATGGAGACTGATGATATTGCCATGAACACATCTGCCCGCTTGCAGCAGGTGTATTACGCATCCACTACTTTGTGGGTGGTGGGTGTCAATGGGAAAGATTCTATTCATTTAACTTAAGTGCGCTTGACAACCACCCATCAGGTCTCAGCATTCCCATGTAAAAGCAAGATATTGATTTGCACAAGTAAAACCTAAACTGGCATTGCAAGCATTTCCTGAGACAGCAAGAAGTTGATGGATGGAGTGAGTGGTTTGATGAAGAGGGATGAGCGTACGGAACAGCTTCCCGCCCCTCAGACTTTATCCATCTGTCTACATCTTTCTTTCTTTCCATCTCTACCATTTTAAATAGAGGGAGTTAGGGAACAGATGTGCAGTATTGATTATTTCTAATGGTCATTAAGATATTGCCAAATATGTTATTGTAATTCAACCAAATGACAAAAACAACAATGCAATAATTACTGCAATAATGACATAACAGGAATGTACCATATTTGTTCTGGGGTAGGCAGAACCGTTTTATCAGAACTCAAAAGACAAAATTATGATGCAAGATATAGATTTATTTTTTTGTTAATCTGGTTGATATGAGGAAAGTCTTCCAAAATTGATTGACAGAATTTTACCATTTGAATTTGATGACAGTCATTGTGTTTTCATTATGACTCAAATGGCAAAAAGAGTCATTTGCAATCACCTCTCCATTATTCCTCTTCCACACGAAATTGATAGTAGTTAGTTTATAGTGTGTAGTATCGTGTTTGTTTTGTGTTTTTTTTTTGTAATCATACAAACAAGTCCCAAAATGAATGGGGCCAAATACAACTCTTTATGTTTGATGTTAAAAATCTTGGATGATTCAAGTATGACCTGGTGTAAATGTGATGCAGACTTGATGCTTCACAGGCACTCTAGGCTTAGATCAAATTTAGTGGGGCACACTATATATTTTTATTTATGATATTTACTTCTCCAAGTGGCTTCATCCTCTGTAAAAATAGCAATGAACAAGTCATTTTATTTTTGGAGCGTTTCATGGCATTTGTATTGTTTACTGAACAATCATTCAGGCACTGAGCAGATGGTGTCTTTCTTTCCATCTCCTCATCAGTTACAATTTCCCAGTCTTCGGCTGTGCTTTAATTCTTCTCTTTTTTATCTCTCCATCTATGCCTCATCCCTGTTAATCACTTATTTTCCTGCTCTGGCAGACACACAATGAACCAGACCTGAATCTTTCCACGTGTGTGTGTTTGTATTTGATAGTGCATGCAAAAGTCTGTCATTTTCTGACCCTACTCTTGTCCTTCCTTCCTTCCCCGTTTCCTTCTTACCTTTTCCACTGCTGCTCCTGCAATGTGAAAGTAATGTTGACACTAAGGAACTCTGTGGTAAGTATAATTACATTCACACACGTTTGTCTTTGTATCTTAGTGGTGACATTTCATTGACATAATGCATTTCCTTGCGCCTTACCCTAACCTTAACCATCACAACTGATTGCCTAACCCTAACCCCAACCAACACTAAACTTTAAAACCAAGTTTTGTTCCTCAAAAAGAGGTCTGAACTTGTCGGGTCCCCTACAATTTCCCCACAAGGACACACACACCTCTCAGCAATATCACTATCCACACCACTAAAATACTGACCTTCCGACTCCATAATTGCTATACCTACCTACCAATCCCTTGACGATACTCACCTTCAGCCAGACACGTAAATAATCCGTCCCCTACTAACAACATCATTACCTTTTTTTTTTTTTTTTTACCATATCGCAAAAAAAATCTGATTTAACAAACTAGAAAATTATATTTACAAGAATCCAGTTAAATAAGAATAACGTCAACCACACAAAGGTACTCTCAAGTACCCATTCAGCCTAGAGCTACCAGACCAGTATTCCGATGGCACGGGCAGGTTAGTTTTTTTTTAAGCTTTCTTGACAACTCCCCCTGCTGGTCATAGACCTTGCAATTGAATTGGGAACCGAAGGACAGGCACTGGCCGTTGCTCGTCGCTTTAGCCCTTTGCCCCAATGGGTCAGCCTGAATAACATTCAGGCTGCTCATAGCAATTGCAATTGCAATTGGAGGAGGAAAAGGGACACAGACACGTTTTAAAATTCTCTTTATTAAACAGCCCTCTTAGACCCACACCCCACTCATTTTTATTAGAAAGAAGCAGACAGCTCAAATGTTCTTAAATAGTCACCCTCAGGCACCACCGCTATTTTATTGGATACCCGGAGAGCATTTAAATTAGGCCTGCATTAGGGGAGGCCATAGGAAGTCCCTCATTCAATCCAGACAGACTGAAGCCGGTGGTCGAGGACCGGACCCACTACGGCGTAGACGGCAAACACCAGGAAAGAAAAAGGCAAGGCAGCCACCCCTTAAGGCAGAAAAACAACCTTATTTCACCCCATTCCCACATTACCCATCTACAAGACAAAATCCACAAGGAGCGCGTGTGTCTGCACTCACCCCTTGCACTCAACCTGTCCGGGCTGAGTCTTTGTAATCTGTTCCCCATTGGTGGAGAACGGTAAACAGATGAATTACGTCCTGAAGACATACTATCCCCACCCCAACACACATTCTTCACTCATTTAGTGCCATGTGTTGTCCATTAGGGAAGAGTGTGCCCAGTCGGTGAATCCAAAGGTGTTCCATCCTGCGTTGTTGTTGCGACGACCAGGCAGGGTCATGTTGCAAGTCGGTGAATCCAAAGGTGTTCCATCCTGCGTTGTTGTTGCGACGACCAGACAGGGTCATGTTGCAAACCCAGAAAGTCCATGCAGTCCACTCCATTATGCAGGAAGTGCTGCACCAAATGTGTCTCCGTCCAGCGCCGGGTCCGGATGTTGTAGACGTGCTGCGACCATCGTGTCTTCAGCAGTTGGCCCGTCTCACCCACATACATCATTCCACACATCCTGCACCGGATATTGTAGATGTAATTGAAGCTGGCGGCGTTCACTTGTTGAGTAATAGTAAAGACCCTCCCTGTCGACCGATTCTCAATCAGTCTTCTTGGTTCCCGCCAAACTTGGGTTCCCGTACCCGGGCGACGAGCCATCACCAAGACGCAAGGTTCCTCCCTCTCCTAAAAGCCGACAACAACCGGACAGCACGCTGTAACTGTGTGACAGTCAAAGCCACACTGAAGTTGCGCTTGATGTCCCGATACGCCCATCGATGGCTCGTGGAGTAAAAAGAGATTAAGGTAGGGACCACTTTGTCCTCTTCCGACCTTGCCCTGGAACCAGCAACCTTGTAGTCCTTCAGCACCTTGTGCAAAATAGAGCGGGAATACCTCTGGGTTCAAAACACTTACATTTACAAAACTGTAAATCCTGCTGATCCAGATCAGTTTGTGATGTCCATTCAGGACATCCACGAACCGAGCCCCATAACATCATCCATGTATCGGAAATATTATAGGGGAAGATTATCGCACTTTGCCAATGATACCGTTTCCCACGCGGACATGCAAATGTTTGCGTAAACCGGTGCGAAGCTCTTCCCCATCGCCGTCCCTTTAACTTGCAGAAAACACTGGCCATCAAAAACAAAATCATTACAAGTCAGGTTTAGGCGCAGTAATTCCCAAATCTCCTTATATGGACATCGCGGGTCAGAGTGTCATCATAAGCAGTCCTCCACTGCGGGGATACCAAGATCAGTGTCGATATTGGTGTACAAGTTGACAATATCCAATGTAAAAAAGAAGAATTGAAATGGCTGGTCATCACGGAGTTACAGCAGCAGCGCCTCATGTTCTTCAGAAGTGACATTCGACGGTTCCTTAAAATGGTGCAGCCTCTTGACATCCTCACGGTCCCTTGTGAAGAGTTCAAGAAGGGGGAGGGGGTGGACCCAATCTCCTGCAGGTCCCAGTCAGAGGCAGGCGTGAAATGTGTCCTAGGTGCAGGTCGCTCAAGTGCCAGGATATTCATAATCTTCAAACGCCGATGATAGGCGGCCAAGTCCGCCTCAAGTCCCAAATGCGTGCGTCCGGCAGAATGTGTATTGCGTACAGACATCACCCCCCTTCCCAAAAGACTAACTTGTGCACCCGCCAACCCCTTCACCAGTGACAAATTAAAAACTGTGCCCCCCTAAAACCTATAAACTGTGCCCACTTCCTCCCTATCCCTCAATCCAAAAAAAGTCATCCAGTGGTTCCAAAGTAACAATCCCGTTTGCTCCGTCCAGTGGAGTTTGTCCTGCGTGGTGCAAAAAAAGGCGTCACAGAGGCGCAGAATCCCCACGCCAAGTTCGTCAATAATGAAATTGATCTGGCGCAGAGGCTTTAAGTCACATGCAAAGGTAAGTTTGCGTGGAAGTTGATTTGCGACATAAAGATTATAGCCTGCTGGAAGACCTTCCCTGCCGCCCGTACCAGTTTCACGATGGCGTCCTTAAGGGTTTGTATGTGTCCTATTATTAAATCTTATTATTAAGTCCAAGTGACAAAATCACATAAGAGACCTGTGGTGACATGCGTCCTATTGGAGAGGACATGTATAATATGGGAGAAATTGGCCCCAGGTCTTAACTCTCAAAAAGAAGTGTAAAGTTGTGGAGCCTTCCAAAATGGCCCCACAAGTTTGTAAAATCCTGCAACATGGGCCTGACCATGTAGCAAAAACAAAAAAACACACACACACGCACATGACCAAAAATGGTGTCCAAACCTTTTCCACCGATTGCTACATACAGAAAAATCTTTGAGGGCCTCTTTGACATCTTCACATTTACTACAATAAACACACTAAAAACAAATCCATCAGTGAAAGTAAAGGTAAACCATGTAATTATATATTATTTTTAGAAATATAATCTCTATTTATTTATGCTACATTCCATACACAGCTATAGGTGGTAGAGCAAGAATTTCAGGATTTTTCAGGATTTTAGTGTGGTTCCTGGCACTGGATCCCACTAGATTAGATCCACTGCGCTTGCTAGCTGAACTGATCAGTAGCAGAATCACATCTACACATCCAGAAACACTAAGAGCAAACTGTATCAAGCTGGCAGTGTTTAAAGTAGTTTTTACTGAACGATCGTTATTGTGGTATGCTTCTTAAATTGGATCTTGACACGGAGGAAAAAGTGGAGCAAACTATTTTCAGTTTCACCGTGTTTTTCATTGGAGCGTTATTAAAAATTGCATTACATTTTTACTTGAAAATATCTTTTTAATAACAGCATGTTGTTAGGTTTAGTCACAATGAGTAGTAGTAGTAGCAGCAGCAGTAGTGGTAGTTGTAGGAATATTTTCCTTTTGGCCAATTTCCACTTTACAGCAAAACTGTAAGCCCTAAAACTCACTCACCAGTTGACATTGTTCAGATTCCGCAATTGAAACAACTTCTAAAGAAAGCACATTTTGTAAATTGAGCAAATGACTGCAATCAGCTGAAAAGAGATGCATGCGTTGCTGTAGGTGTAGTTTACAGTAGACAGTAATCAATCGTGGGTGGCCAGTAAAGTTCTAAAAAAGCATCATTTTGTTTGTTGGAACGCTACAAAGTCCCCTCAAGAAAACCACATTACATTACATGTGTGTATAAAGCAAGAACGGTGCAAAAGATAAAAACGTTTACACAATCATTAGTTTTTTCTTTTCTTTTACAGACAAGGTTTGTGCAATAACATTGTTGTATTAAACAAGCAGATGTCCTCTTGACTTGTTTTCAATTATCAATGTGTATGGAATGTAGCATAAATAAAAAGAGATTATATTTCTAAAAATAATATTTAATTACATGGTTTACCTTTACTTTCACTGATGGATTGGTTTTTAGTGTGTTTATTATAGTAAATGTGAAGATGTCAAAGATTATCAAAAGTAATTAAAAAAATGTGTATGTCCTTAAAATGAATGAATCAGGCTTTTTCTTACATCAGTCCAGGAATGTTGTCTTTAATGCAAGTGTATTAATAAATTTGTCCACATATATTTGTGTATTCAGACTACTTTGCGAAACACATGGGGGACTATGAGGGAGTTCTGGCCTCACTGGAGACACTCAACCTTTCCATCCTCAAAGCCATGGACTTCACCAAAAAGGTAATACAAGTGTTTGATGCTTTCAAAATGCTTAAACCGTTTTGTGTGTGTGTGTGTGTGTTTTGTTTAATAACTTATTTCAGTTTTATTGTCTTCTTTATTATTCTGTCTGTGGCTTAGCCCTGTGAAAACGCAATATATGCACGCACAAACACAAAGGAAAACACCCTAACAGCTGTTTCTGAGTTTGATTGAAATTCTGAAATTCCACTGTATAATAATTGCTCTTAACAGTCACATGACCACCATAGTTATAATAAGTGCACAAATGAAAAACTGAACGCTTTACTACCTGTTAAAATCCTCTAATAAGGTCTCAACGACAAGGAATTGCAAGCCATTGTAGTGATAAGTCACAACATGTCTTTTTCGGGACTCCCTCAACACAACCACATGACCTCCTCCTCCTCAGAGAACAGAGAAGCTCTCAACCATGGGGGGTTGTGCTTCACACCTTTAATGGCCTTAAGATGAAAAAAAAACAACAACACTGTGCGTAGCTTAGAGCTTCTCACTGCCGCTGCAGGGTGCGAAGGCTGCAAAATGCAAAATCCCTTTTCATACCTAAACTGTATTTACCACACGCTTCTCATGCTGTGCAGGTGGGTCAGGAATAATGACATGCATTCACATTGTGGACTGCTGGAAAATATCAAGATGTCAATTTTGGCTCATGTGCATGTGTGTGCGTGCATTTGTGTGCATGTGTCTGAGTATCGTGTTGTGTTCTGTGTATGTGCATGGCAATCAGTTATCCTAGTTTTTCCTATGAGCTATATATAGAAGCTGGGCCACAGCAGCCTCTCATATCCAGTTAAAGCTGCTGTCTGTCCTTTGCTGTGTGTGAGAGAGACAGTGTCCATTGTCTTGGACCTGCTCTGCATGACTATGTCTTTATAACCACCAGCTGTCTTAATCTCTCATCTTTAGCCTACACAACCGCATGCATCCAAACACACACAGGCTCAAGAAACACAAAATGTACATCCACATGAAAGGTTCTGTATGTCCGTTTCTTTTATCTTTAATGCTCGCACTTCTAATATTAACAACCAGAAGACTGCATATTCTTCATTGAACAATTTACTGGATGCCAGAAATATTGAGTGCACAGCTGTGAAGCTTTTTTTCCTGCTGGATGCGGATGGTGGATGTTGGTTTCAACTAGATAAGTGTGCCAGAGTGCAGATAGACAGCAAGACGCCAAGCCACGACAATTCACAGCGACACAACGGCCTTGGGGACAATCCATGTGATTATTGTAGACATCAATTAATTGAACAAATTATTATTATTGTCTTAAAAATATTTTTAATAGCACCTCCTGACCGTGGCACAACTATGGTGGGGGCGATAGATGGGTTAGAAAGTGATCTCTAAGAGGCTGTTCTTAGCGAACAAACTTCCTGGTGTTTCTTTTAGAAGCACTTTGTATGCACCGATCTCCTGCATTTAAATGCAATGAAGACTGCACGCCTCTCTATCTCTGTTGAATGTAAAGGAAATGAGGGAGACTGCTTCCATTGGATGGCAACAAGTTGCCCGTGTTTAATCCCACAAACGTGCACAAATAGCGCAAATGCCGCCATCTATCAGAGTGCCCGTCAAGGAAAACATCCATGCATGCAGTCAGAGTGTGCTTTGTGCTAAACTTTAGAATGATTATCTATGCTTATGAGATACAATAATATTGTAGTTTATCAGTAGTTGAGTAAACTGAGAGGCAGGACTGGTGACGTTTTTCAATCAGAATAAATTCATGAATTGTGTTTTTGCTGCTATAGAAAGAGAACTGTGACTTCCAAAAATTCCAGTTCTGAGGAAACACATTTTGTCGCAATATGCAATGTAAGTATTGTGTAGCTGACAGTCACATAAATGTTCTTCTTAGAGATGTTGGCGGAATCCTCCTTAAAATATAGGATTCTTCTTTTTCTCATTGGTGGGCAAATCCAAAACTGTGAATAACAGCATCTCAGAGGAGAGGTGCCTGTTTTCGTGTAATTTTGTTATCGTGACATAATCCATGAAGCACTGAATAAAATCTCCAAATTGAGGCAGATGTGAAGAGATGGTGGGCTGGGGTTAAGATGGAGCGTGTTATTAGTTTGCGCAAAGTCTGCAGGCTGTGACTTTGCTTCTTAGGAGTCCAATGAGTTTTGATTAGGAGAGTAAATATGGATACATGAGGGGAAGAAAAGAGTGACATAATTCAGTTATACAGTTAACTCTTGTCTAAAGGTGGTTTGCCACTGTGAAGGGTTAAAAGCAGAGGTCAAATTTAGTGTGCAGGCATTTGTGCGATGAATGCATGTCCTTTTCAATACAGACTTGTCGGTGATGGTTGCCCCATACATTTTTCAGTGGCTAGCAAAGTTCAGCATGTTCAATTAGTGAGTACTCGAATTCGAGTAGTATGACTGACTGTGTAGTCGTTGGGTAAAACGTTTAATATTCATTATGATTACCCAGACTGCCAGTGTCTCTGTAGACAGCATTTACCACAACCTCATTTGTGCTTCCAGGTGAACAAGCAACATGCAAATGTGATATTTCCAATATCTTTATGCACTATTAATAATTTTTATGTCAAGGTAACATTCAGCTGATGTGGCATTGTTGCCTGAAGTTATTGCAGACAAGATAATCATGAAGTAATTAGTGTTATACGTAATATATTAATTGATAATATGCACAATTCTAATGATGTATAAAAAATAAAAATAAAACTTTGGACAAACGGTGATTTAATGTAATATAGGCCACTTTGTCCTGGTTTAGAAATCAGTCACAATGATCTGACGTTAACCTACTAGCAAATGCCAGCAAAGATTCTCAATATTTATGTTTCTGGTCAAATAAAAAGTTTGAATTTGAAAACTTGTCCAATTTCCTGAGCTAAATAAAGTCAATAAACTCCTTCTAGAGGATTATTTTCTTACAAGTGAAACCATTTTACTGATATTGATGAGAATTCCAATCAACATTTAATAGTTTACCATTTCTAACATTTCCTCTCAATGTGTCTTGATTTTAGTTTAAACACGTCCAAACCCTTTTGTTTTTGATACAGGAAAAGCTAAGGATATGCAGAATGGGACTTTAAGAAATAAAATGTTGATTTTATATAGTTTAAAAAAGGAAACCAATTGTTTTTGTTATTATGTGAAATGCCATCCATCCATCCATCATCTACCGCTTATCCGGGGTCGGGTCGCGGGGGCAGCAGCTTTAGCAGGGAAGCCCAGACTTCCCTCTCCCCAGCCACTTCAGTCAGCTCCTCCGATGGGATCCCAAGGCGTTCCCAGGCCAGCCGAGAGACGTAGTCTCTCCAGCGTGTCCTGGGTCGTCCCCGGGGCCTCCCGCCAGTGGGACATGCCCGGAACACCTCCCCAGGGAGGCGTCCAGGAGGCATCCGAACCAGATGCCCGAGCCGAACTTGTTCCTCTCAACGCGGAGGAGTAGCGGCTCGACACTGAGTCCCTCCCGGATGACCGAGCTTCTCTCTAAGGGAGAGCCCAGCTACCCTGCGGAGGAAACTCATTTCGGCCGCTTGTATCCGGGATCTTGTTCTTTCGGTCACGACCCACAGCTCGTGACCATAGGTGAGGGCAGGAACGTAGTTCGACCGGTAAATCGAAAGATTTGCCTTTCGGCTCAGCTCCTTCTTTACCATAAAAGTTATGAACAGAATCGGTGACAAAGGGCAACCTTGGCGGAGTCCAATCCTCACAGGAAAAAATTTGACTTACTGCCGGCAATGCGGACCAAACAATCGGTCGTACAGGGACAGAATAGCCCGTATCAGGGGGCTCGGTACCCCATACTCCCAAAGCACCCCCACAGGACTCCCCGAGGGACACGATCAAACGCCTTCTCCAAGTCCACAAAGCACATGTGGACTGGTTGGGCAAACTCCCACGCACCCTCGAGGACCCTCGAGGGTGTAGAGCTGGTCCACTGTTCCACGGCTGGGACGAAAACCATACTGCTCCTCCTGAATCCGAGATTTGACTTCCCGAATATCCCTCCTCTCCAGCACCCCTGAATAGACCTTACCTGGGAGGCTGAGGAGTGTGATCCCTCTAAAGTTGGAACACACCCTCCGGTCCCCCTTCTTAAAAAGGAGGACCACCACCCCGGTCTGTTTAACTAGAGGCACTGTCCCCGATGTCCACGCGATGTTGTAGAGACGTGTCAACCACGAAAGCCCCACAACATCCAGAGCTCTTAGGAACTCCGGGCGGATCTTATCCACCCCTGGGGCCCTGCCACCGAAGAGCTTTCCAACCACCTCAGTGACTTCGACCCCAGAGATAGGGGAGCCCACGTCAGAGTCCCCAGACCCTGCTTCCTCACAGGAAGGCGTGTCGGTGGAATTGAGGAGGTCTTCGAAGTATTCTCCCCACCGATTCACGACGTCCCGAGTCGAGGTCAGCAGCACCCCATCTCCACTATACACAGTGTTAATGGCGCACTGCTTTCCTCTCCTGAGACGGCGGATGGTGGACCAGAATTTCTTTGAAGCCGTCCAGAAGTCGTTTTCCATGGCCTCGTCGAACTCCTCCCATGTCCGAGTTTTTGCCCCAGCGACCGCCGAAGCCGCATTCTGCTTGGTCAGCAGCCTCCGGAGTCCCACAGGCCAAAAAGGACTCCTTCTTCAGCTTGACGGCATCCCTTACCGCTGGTGGGCTCTGTGAAATGCATTGAATACAAATATTGATTGTCCAAATAAATGATTATTCTCTAGAATATTTAATAATTAATAGCTGCAGCCCTACATTCAATCACCCCATTATATTGTCACATTAATTTTTTTCAGAATAAGAATTATTATTTTTTTGCTTCAGGTCCCTGGGATTAACCTTTCAAGAAATTGCTACAAAAAAAATCTAAATTGGTCCTCAAATGATAAGCAAAACTGATTAAAAAAAAAAATTATAAAAAAAACCCTCAGTATTTTCATAGTTATTTCGAGCCTTGGTTATGCTGGTCGAAGTGAGTGTAGTACAGGCCAAGGAACCGAAAATGGATGACTGAAAACAAAATATCCTGACATAGAATCCACTTACTGTTTCAGCCTATGACCTCAGTAACTTGGGTCATCTTGTGCGGTGGTATTCCTTCTTCTGACTTTTTTCCTATGAAGACCCAAAAGAGTGGCAGAAGTTACCACATCTAACAAAGAGGCAAAAGAAGTTAAACAAAGATGTGCTTTTATTAAGTAAATAAATGTGACAAATTGCTTTTACAAGTCAATAAATGTTGTCACGTAGCTGTTGGAGAGGAAAGAGCAACATTACTTGTTCAACACGGCTGATAAAACATGATTTATAGGCACTACTTTCAGGAGGACGTCTGCTTTAAGACATTTCCTCTTTAGAGTGACAGATTGCCACTTATTGTTTCAAGCACTACACTGTAGCCATTTTAATGTACACTATATGAATCACTGAGAGCACTTAGCCCCAAAACGGAGGACGACTGCAGTTGCAATGAAAACTGCTTAAAAGTATGAATGAAGAAAATAGTTTGAGAGTGAATTCATTTGTCAGAGAAACATTTTGAAGATCCACCTAATGGCAGGACTTTGATACCTTTCAAAGACATCAAACTTGTGAACAAATACATTGTCTACAAAGATAGAGCTGGAGCATCAAACTATTTCAGCCGTTCATCCCCTTACTTTTATGACACTATTTATGTCAGAGGTTGCTCTGGAAAACAATTTTAATTGGCTCTGAAGAAGGTGGATTTAAGTAAAAGTCCCTCATATGGGTGTGTATGTGCAAGAATTTATTAACTCTCCTGTCTTGTATAAACGCTTCCTTTAATGAGACATTCTCATTAGTACTGTATTTTCCTTTTTTTTCTGGCCTTCAAGATGTGCGCACACACACATACTACACGTACACGACATCCTGTCATCTTGTTAAGCTTATCTTTTTTTTTTTTTTCTGAATCCGTTCCGGAAATTGTTAAGTGTCCTCCTTCACATCTTCTTCCTTCTCACTTCCTTTTTATCATCTTCTCCTCTTTCATCCCAACTCCATTGTCTGCCAGCGCCCCCACCTCATGCACTTCAACCTAGCCTTTCGTCCTGAGGATTATGGTGAAATAGATCACGGTGAGGGAGGTTTCCGGGATTCAATAACGTGAGCAGGATGAGTAGAATCAATCAATGGAGGAGAAAGGAAAGCGGACACAGTTTTCGTTGTGGCAAAGTAGAAGTAAAAATGGGAAAGGAAACCAAGTAACCGTGGATTCAATAAATAAATTAATTGATAGTTAATATGTGATCATTGTTGGGATAGTTTCTGTTGCAGTGATCCAAAACTCAAACACATTTCATGGGATATATATCGTAATAAACCTCCCTGTGAAATATATTTACATAAACACAATAATAAATAATTCTACAATGTAAATTATTCATGTACCCTTTACACATAGCATGTAGAATGCAATTATCAAATACAGTTGTGTAGCCTATTTACCAATACTCTTTCTTTCTTTTTTTTCCTGGGGTGGGATAATTGCTCCCACATGACTTAAATGTCCAAAAGAATATATCTATTTACTTTTTCATTTATTATTCAGCATGCTAATGTGTAGTTCATGGGGAATTATTATAACACGTTACATTATACGCATACTGTGCATAGGCGTACAACACACATTATACTTGTTGCTACTGTTGCTCGCTGCGGCGGTAAGAAGTTCCATTGTAGCTCAAACAGGGCAAAGAGAAAATAAATGGCACTGCCTACGAATAGTGCAATTCCTGACTTATTGAACTGTATTTTGATTTATATCACGGGTTGACCATTGGCTGCAGGTGATCACGCTACATTGCTTGACCTATCAGTGCTGCAGGGAATTTAGTGTGCTCAGTAGTCGACTTATGGCTGTTGTGATGGTACATTGTGTATTTATTTTTATTATCGTCATCCCTTTATACTAATTATGTCAAGTAAAAAAAAGATAGTTTAGACAAATATGTGCAATATGAATTCTCGTATAAAACGGAGCATATGGTGTTCTACAGGGTTTAATTCTGGGGCCTCTGCTGTTTTCATTGTATCTGCTGCCCCTGGGTTCCATTTTAAGAAAACTGCAGTGGCTGTTTTAAAGTGCTTTATAGAGTTGAGTGATGGGAGTCAGCATCCTAACTGCATGATTTGCAACGCTAAGTTGAGCATTTTGAGTCCAGCACAACTAGCTACCTAGCTAAACTAAATGAACACTAGCATGGAGATGGGGAATACAAGAACACACCACTTTCTGAACTCAAGGTGAAGAGAAACAGATTTGATGAAAAGGTTACTCTCCCTTTTCATTTTTTCACCAGTAAACCCTGTACCTTGGTCTTGAATTTGGAGGAAAAAAATTTTAAAAAATTCAATAAAGAAGGGTTCCGTGATTAATTAATTGTGTGTCAGATTTAAGGCGTGGTTGAGGGTGCAAGTGCAGAGAAGCAGAGGTGAAGTAAAAAAAAAAAGAAAGAAGAAGAATCAAAAACAAGGTGGCAAACACTGTACTGACCAGCAAACAAAAGCAACAAAGTCCAAAAACACAAGTGAGGAAGGCTGTGAGGAAACTACATGGCATGACAGCAAAAACACAGCAGCAACATCAACAAATAATGGACCAATGAAGACTGAACCAAAAACAGGGGACTAAGGTCCCGTCCAGACGGAAGCAAAGCCGGCTTTGCTCCTCAAACAAATCTCGTTCACACAGAAGCATTTCAAGACTTGTGTGTGTCCAAAAGAAGACGCTGAGGACGTTTAACGGCTATAATGTATATGCCAAGTCTGGAGTGGCGCTGTAGCACAGCCACAGGGAGTTAACGGAAAGCGTAGAAGAAGAATAAAAAAAAAAATAATAATTTTTATTGCAATCTACAGAACAAACATGGCTTTGCATGTATCGAAACAACATAAAAAAAAACCAAATTTTAAGCCTTGTTTTTATTTTACTAGCAAAAAAATTACATTAATTAAAAGCTAGGCAATCTTCCTGTCATGTACCAATAGTTCTACTGTATATACTATATAACTTGTCACGGGCAAAGGTAAATTTTGTTTGGAAGCAGCACCTTATATTCATGTTATGTTCAGTTTGGTTGTTACATATTAACACCAAAGGGAACATTTTTACTGTCATATAATTGGGCGGCGGGGATTAGTGGTAGAGTGGTCATCTTGCAACCCTGATATTGTGTGTTAGATTTCAGGCTAGTGTGACCATGGTGAAGCATCCTTGAGCAAGATACTGATGTTGCTCCTGATGCTGCGTCATCAGTGGGTGAATGAGTAGTCAAAATGTAAAGCTCAGTAAAAATGTAAAAGGTGGAAATGAAGTACCATTTATCAGTACTGTATTTTTGAGCATTTGAAATGTATTAAGGGTTGTGCTTTAAGGGCCACTTCTGAGTTTTGAATATTGTCATTTGATTTATCTTTGTCTTTTAAAGGAGAAAAATCAATTGAAATCGGGAATTCGATTTTGGAGGGGAAATTGTCAGTGGCTTTAATTTAAGGTTATATCACCTAGCCCTGCTGTGATTAGCGAATGTGAAATAATGTGAAAAAGTAACCCTTGTAAGCAATAAACAATGGCAAAGATGGCCATCATTAACACTGTGACACAGAGAAGAAATCCTGATATTGAGTCCAAATTGTTTTGTGAGGAAATGGTCATGGACTCATGGTGAAAAAAGGCAGTAAATTGTTTTTTGGGATGAATGGTTGCATTTTGTCAGTATTACAATATAAAAGGAAATGTGAATTTAAGTTCAGGGCTCTGTGCTCCTAGTTTAAAAACAAACAAAAGTTAGTCTGCCCTATGTAGTGTTTTTACATGCTTTTAAGTATTGTTTAAGCGCTGTAGGTGACTGCAGCATGTGGTTCAAATGTTGCCGCCAGTCAAAACAAATAAAGAAGATGAAGACTTTCCACCATCTGTAGACTTTGAATACTAATGCTAAAACACTGACAACAAAGCAATATGCTTCCCTTGTCATGTGCCAAAAACTTGGAAAAGAGACAGGCACATAAACAGCAACAATAGATTTCATAAAATGATTGTAGCCATCTGTTAATGTACTTTCTGCTGATGCAGTGATGGAAAAAGTCTCAAAGGTTAGAAAATGGGTGCAAATGTGCTTTGTGAGGCCAAATTTCTGACACAATTTTACTTTATGAAAATGTATTGAACTGCTTAATATTGATTTGACTTTGTCAGCAGCCACAATGGCGCAATGGTTAGCCCTGTGAAATCAGGCTTCTAGGTTGGATCTGTACTTGAACGTGGCTTGTCCCTGTGCTTGTGTGTGTTCCTCCCACAGTCAAAAAAACAACATGTCAAACAGTGTTTTCTAACCTTTATTGTACCAGGACATACATTTTACTTTAGGAAAATGTCACGGCATCAACAATGAAAAATGTCACAAAAATAATGAATACTGGAGTTATGATGATCTTGTGTTAATTTACACAATAATTGACTTGTGTGTAAAATCTGGAGTAAAATTTAGAAAAATAATGTATGCAATAAAAACAGGTCAAACTACAATTATTAACACAAAAATCAATAAATTTATAAATATAAGTAGCAAGTTTTGAAGTAAATAAATAAATATCAATAAATTAATAACGCAAAATACAACAGACCCCATAAAACACTAAAACAATGCTGCATCAAAAGCCATAGAATTACAATTTGCTTTAAGACAAGTTTTTAAAGTGGAGAGAAAGGGGCTTTGTCTAATGTTTTAACGGAAGGTTGATCTAAAGGGAGGGACCAGCAACAGAAAAGGCTCGACCCCCTCCGAGCCTCTGCTTAGTCCATGGTACCTCCAGTAGTGTCTGGCCCATTGAACTGCAGCACCCTACATGTTCGTAAGGGTGGAGCTGCTCAGAAAGGTAAGTCAAATGAAAGCCAAAAGAAGAAAATACAATGAAAACAGCAGGGGTCCCAAAATAGAACCCTGTAGAACACCTTAAAACAGAGGTGCAGAGCAGGACTCACAGCAAAGCAAAACAAATAAAAAAAATCCGTCAGCCAAATCTAAACCACTACACAGTGCTACCACTAATGCCCAACTGGTGCTGCAAACGAGCCAAAAGAACACTGTGGTCCACCGTAACGAATGTTGTTGTCAGATCCAGCAAAACAAGACATATATAATCTCCAGTGTCATTTGCCAAGAGGATGCCAGTAAAAATGTGTAACAGGGCTGACTCTTAAACTTAAAAACTGATTGGAAAACCTCCATGATGTAATGTTAGTATAAGAAGGAATTCAACTGTGTGTATACCACTTTTTCCCCAATAAAAAAAGAAAAAAGAAAGACATTTTAAAAACGGGTCTAAAATTTGACAGCACACTTTGATCAAGCCCATGAAGGTTTCTTAAGCAGGGGTTGTTTTAGTTGTTGGAGGAATACGCCAGAAAACAGACTGCCGAAAGAAATGAGGAACAGAGTCAATGGGGAGCTGAATGGCTTAATCTGGCGAACCAGATTTAATTTAATTAAAAACAAAGCTGACATACTCACAGCAAGCCATGACTTATTCTGTTGTATGAATGGCAAGCTGTCTGCCACTTTGGTTGAGAAACACTATGTGAGTGAGAATAGTTGTCTACCTCTGTTTATGATTTATTGGTTAATGTCAAGGATGTAACCACCCTTCACCCTACATCAGCTGTGATAGTCTTCAGATTGCTTTGACTCTGGCCAGTGTAGTGTTATAGAAAATGCATGGAAGGAGGAATCAAATAATGTTGCTCTCTTTCCCACATAAACACCAGTCAGATGCTGTTTGCGTTGGAGCAGCCAGTGCTGCAGCACTTAAGGTTTCTAAAGATGCATGCCTTCCTTCTGTGAAATCGTTTAAACGACAATTCTAAACACATCAGACTTGAGTGAGAAACCCTGCTCATATCTGAGAATGTGAACCACTGCAAATTGTTTTACTGTTAATGCGAACGTGAATTATTTTCTAGTGTGTCAAGGGAGCCGACTGGCAGAGTTGTTGTCAGCCGGGTGAGTTGACTGATGAGGTTACGCCCAAGCATGAATAATGCAGCATACTTTGGGGTGAAGAAGAGAGAGTTATAGCTCGGTAATTGGGTGAAAAGAGAACAGATGGAGGGCCGACACTTAAGGAATTAATGCAATGACAGTCCATCCTTCTCTTTATCCTAACTCTTCTTATTCTCTTTCCTACCCAATTTTTCCTTTCCTGTCCTCCCAGCTTTTTCTTTGAGCATCTCCCGTCACTCTTCCTCTTCCCTGATGTCGCATCCATCATTTCCATATCATGTCTCGTGACTTTCTGAAGACTGGCGCAGTATCTGTACTGTGTCAGGTTGTCAGTTTGTGGGCATGACGTCTGATTGGAATTAACTCTGACCTGCTGCTAGCTATTTAAACACTTTCACACTGTTCCAGCCACTTCCTTTTCTTTTCTTTTTTGCAAGGCTGTGTAGGAGTAACCTTGCTCTGCAAGATTAATTCTCGGGTATTTGTGAGTTCACAAACTCCCGAGAATACATCTTGTACTGAGCCCGTTGATTTCCACCGATCCGTAGTGGTTCGGACGAATCACAGAGCAACATTATGTTTGGGGGCGGCATATGCAGCTGTGACGAAACCAGGAAGCGCTGAGTCCACCGACACCGTGGGAAATAAACTAATCTATCATGGACAAATGGACGCTGCAATTAATTATGTTATTGTAGAATCACTCACCAATTCCTTGGCGAATGTTGAACAGCGACGCTTCATAAATTTTGATCTGGTAAAGGCGAGACCGAAGACGACGTCTTTATCCGTTGCCGTGATTGGTCAAAACAAACGTGAACAAGATGCCGCATCATCCAATCAGCTCGAAGTATTGTACAGAATGTCCCACCTTTCCCAAGCAAATCACGGTGAAACAGTCCCATATTGATATTGTGGAAGACTCCCTTAAGTGAATCACAAATCAATCTGGCTATGTCCAGGTTAGTGTAGGAGTACTGGTTACAAAGTTCATCATTTCGTGCTAACCATAACGTCACAGCCATGCTGTCCGTTTCAGAAATGTGCTGGGTTTAGAAAACAGTACAAAGAATATACTGTACAGTGTACTCTCACTTTTCACAGGTGATACGTTCCACGCCCGCCCGTGAATTTTCGCAAAGTGGAGGTAGTAAAATAAATAAACGCATCTACGAAGCCATAACGAACCCACCACACAGTTCCCACTCTTCCAAACACTTGTTAAGTTAGTAAATGTAATAAGAAAAATAGCTATGAAAAAGAAATACAAAAAATCTAAGGGGTTTAATAATCTCTGAAACCCCGTGAAATATCAAGGTACAACACGAGGTAAACTCTACTTTGTATGAATTATGGACTCAAATAAAAATCCGCGATAGAGTGAATCCGCAATAAGTGAACTGTGAAGTAGCGAGGGAACACTGTATACCGTTTTTACTCACATCCATAAATACAGGTCATATTGTATAGTAAAAATAGCGAGAGGGACTGCTCTTAGTGAGATTTGTATTAACTAATGCACGTAAAAGGACTTTAATTTAGACATAGCCATCAACCAAGAAACAAAAATGACTTCCCACTATTTTTCTCTTGCAAGGTTGAGCCAAATAAATGCAATTAGAAACAAAAAGTTTGACAAGTATGGCACTGGATTGTTGACAATTTGAGCAGAAAATAAAATGCTCTAATGAGGAACAAACAAGGAGTAATGATTCAGTTTGATTGATTAGATACATTGAAATGTCACCTGAAATCATCTAAAATTAACTACACTTACACAGGGGCATGAAGACAATGGACGATGAGTCACCAAATTTCCATCGGCAAAGTTGCACATTATTCATGCATTCTCCATGCTCTTTTTATACTCTAGCTACAAAACTTTTACTTTTCAGTTCTGCAGAACAAATTGTGGTTGGGGAGTTAGCTGGATTGTGGAAAGAAGGACGGTTTAATATTGAAGGCATTAAAAATGATAAATTCGTCAAGACTGTGTGTAATAGATTGCTCTGCCTCTACTGTAAACCTACTAAAGACAGTTTCTTTGAGTTAAGCTCAGAAAGAAGAAAATATGACAAACACTCATATTTCCAATATTCTATATTGGACAGACCTGCAGATGAAAGTTCAGTGCGGCATGGCTTATGTCGACAACACTAACCTTCATTTGCAAACAAGCTGACACAAACATGCGGCTCTTTGAAGTGAACGAGCTTGTTGGCTGCTGAGAGCCTTTTAATTTGAATTTTTATTTATTTATTTTTGCTTTGACTATTTCTAATATATATATTTTTTTCACTGCACTGACCCCTCTGCTGTCCCACGATGGCCTCTCCATGCACTGACTATGCATTTCACACACACAAAGATCAGGATACAAGTAGAGGAGAGACAGGGGGGAAGTGTATATGTCAGCTGTTCAACAGAGTGGGGGATAAACATAGACGAGTTTGGATGCATCAGAAAGGAACTTCTCCAAAACAAATCAAATATTAACAAAGAGATGACATTGGATCATCTCCTCTAAGTGGAGGCATTCGTCTTTTAGAATTTTGCGCTTTTAGAATTTTGCGCTTTTAAATACTATTTTTGTTTAAGTGGACATGTGTCCCTATACCCATTGACTAAGTGCCTATTCTGGGCCAGTTGTTTGTAAGGGTTTAGGTCATGGACGGTTTAGTAGTTACTACTCTTTAGGGATGACCCGATCCGATCACGTCATCGATCGGAATCCGGACATTGTCTCCCGATTATAAATATATGAGGTTCTTTTTTTATAACTTTTTTTTTTTAATTAAATCTGGAGTTGTGAGACTTGTGAGACTTCGTTTTTCCACATGGCATCACTTTGCTACAGTGAGACTATTAATGTCATTGAGCGGCGGGGCTAAACAAGGAAATGGCGCCGAGGTGTTTGGAAGTAGAGGATAATAAGTTATTATCATCTTTAATGTGGAAAGCGAAGACGGTGCGACTTGCACTGTGTGCAAAGTGAGCATTTCGTGTGGCGGAAATAATATACAGTAGATGCGTTGCTTCCCCGCTGCACCGCTGCACTTCATTGACGGCAAGCCCCGCCACCATTAGGCCCTGTTGACTTGGAAGTGCTTCGTGCCATCCCGGCGTCTGCGCTGGCGACTCTGGACGCCCTTTGAAGGCAGCCCAGCACCTACCTTAGCGCGAATCCGGAGGTTCGGAGTCGAACGTCCTTTAGTCGTGAAGAGTTGGTTCTGTGAGGGGGAGGATGACCCATGCTCCTGTCATCTTCCTTGACAAGAAGAGCTGTGATCTTACTATAAGATGGCAACTGGAACGTTTTACGATTGAGGCCTTAACCTTGACCTTAAACATGTCTGCATTGTTAACTGTGTGATAAATTGTATCCGTGACTGTGTGATGATTTGGATTTGTGACTGTGTTTTGGAGCTGCCCCCTCTCTTCAGAGAGCAGCTTCTAAGTAACTAGGCAAAAAACAATAAAAAGGAGGAGGGCAGCAGAGTCTGGTTCAGAGTGGAATGGAAATTGTGAGGTCTCTGTCTGCTCTCCTCGTCGAGCAAAAGAATATAACTCTCTTGTCTTCCTTTCTGATTGTTGTCTATTAAATATTTCAGGTTGCCTAAACCTGACAGTTAGCCCATCAATTTGTGTTAAGTAGCATGCTTTAAGACGGCTACAGTAAGTTCTCAAAAATAAAGCCAATCATGGCTCAGTTTGCTGACCAAACCCAGAAAACAGGTGAGCCATGATTAGTCGTTACCTACTTCCTCAGCACAGGTGATGTCATCTTCAGTCGACAGCAAGTGGAAATATTTGTACATGAAAAATAATGAAGTTATCAAATTCATTCTGGATAAAATATGAACTATTTACTGCTGAAATTGGCTCAATTAGTCAAGTATCCCTTTAAGTTAAGTAGGAAAGGTTTCTGTTTGAGAGATATTTATTTTCGTAAGTTAATTTTGTTAGTTTGCATTAAAGTAAATTTCTGGATAACGACTTTTACATGTATTCATATCATTCAAAAATCTGAAAAAATTGTTTCAAGAAGAAGAAGAAGAAGAAGAAAAAGAAAAAGAAGAAGAAAGTAATGTGTGTGATTGTTTTCTGTACAATTGCCTTTATCAATTAGGCACTGAAGTCCTTCCCCACACATCAAGTATGAAATTAAATGACCGAGTACATCTTATCTTATGAGCTAGTGAGAATGGGTCTGTGAGCAATCTGAATTATGCCCCACTGTGATGTAATTGTGGCTCATTTAAATAATACCACCCCCACCAGTTTTTTTTTTTATCAATGACTTGGCAGACAGCAAAAGACAAAGAATTTAGCCGCTTGGAGATGAAACGCTGACACCACAAGTGAAAATACAGTTGCTCTATTTTTTTGCTTTTTTTCTCCCCATCGATTGGACTGCCACATGTAAACATCAAGCATCTATCTGCAACATTAACTTTTGTATTGATTGTTATGGCCAAAAACGAATACATCAATATAAAGAAATAAGCATTTAAAAAATCCACTGCTATCCTATAGAGAGAACACCTCAGCAGTCTGAGATGTGGCATTGTACTGCCTGAAGCTATTTGAAAAGCACAATAAAGAAAGTGCCTTAACAGCAGTATGTGAGTGTGCTGGAGAGGCAGAGAATACCCTAAGCCACATCTTTTCTCAGGAGGATTTGAATTCACTTACCTCTCAACATCTTATCCAGTCTCATGTCCTTCAGTGGAAAATGTACTGTATGGTATAGACTAAAAATATGTATTTATTTTTAGACTTAAACTGTATGCTAAGTATGCTATTAAGTGTTTGTGAACACTATAATATTATATATATATATATATATAAATATATATATATATATCCCGTCCCGTTGCGTAGAACCAACCAGGTGAGCCAGGCCCCTCCAATACTGGCGTTCTTGTGCCAGGTTCGTGTTAAGACTGGACCAAGCACAAAATATGTAGATATATTTTTACGTGGGCTTTATTCCCGACTGAACATAAAAATGTACAGCATTAATCAAAGAAAAAAATATTTGATATATTTGACTCGGGATTTTAGCAAAGGTCAGGATGTCTCGTCTTGTATCCCTCACTATGAATGTTAATCTCAAATGACAGCTGTATTCCTATGAACAAAAATAGCCCCCACAATCTAATAGACAACAATAGAATTGTAGAAAATAGTCAGTATTAGAGAACAGTAGTGGCTTGCTGAAAAAGGAAACAAAAACACAAATGAATATTTTCTAAGCCACACAAGTTCTTTGTAACAGTACAGTGCATGAACGAATTATAACCAACTAAAGATTATAGTCCAATTTTTTGTAAGAGGCAAACACACTTACTTAATGTGTTTCCAGGATATCTTGTGTGAGTGAGACACACGTAGAACACACACGTACATATACAACAAAACAGTGTGCTTTTAAATTAACAAATAGCATAACACACATTTTCATTATTTTGAGTAGTTCAACATTTTGTGGTACTGTATAAGGCAGGTCCAAAGCATGACAATTATCCATTGTCATGAACCTGTTATTGGAGCATGAGTATATATATTTTTTTTTAAATGCAACTTTTCACGTAGACAGTATTGGAGTTTTCCATTTTTTTCTTAATCATTTTTTTTTTTAAATAGACCACCATAAAAGGTTTATTTATTTATTTGTTTGTTTGTTTGCTTGTTTATTTTCTTATTTTAGTAGTTTTAGAAATTGTAGTTACTTATTTCATTTGTTCCATGAGGTAGTCTACCAAATTCTGATGCCAGTCTTTGGCATCTGTTCCAGCGGGGCATGACGAGACGATAACTTCTAAGTCTGAGGGATTTCTACCTTTAAACTGTGATTATCAATTGCGTAAACTGTATGAGTGTGATTGTGCTTGTGCTCAGGGAGAGGCGGTTCTATATGCCATTAAGTGACTAAATGTGTAAGTAGATGCTAGTAAGGGAAGAAATATGCACACACACGCACACAAAGATGTTCACACACTATCTCAGTGCCCCTGCTGGCTCAGTCAATTCTCCTACCAGATTAAATTTACCCGATCTCATCATGTTACGTTCATTCTGTAATAAGCAATGTGAAAGGTTGCGTCAGTGAGGGCCATATTGAGGCTGGGTGTGCAAGACTTCAAATGAATGTTTTCAATGAAGCTGTTGAACCTCGGAGATGTGATGAGATGTGGAGTGGTCCTTCATAACCACAACACATAAGTAGACTGACATTCAACCTTCCCTATGATTTGAACTTCTTTAAAAAAATAAAAAAAAGGTGTGCAAGGAGACACACAGATGCTAAAAATATTGTGTACAGTAGCTAATTGCCAGGCTATGTTAAGGGTCCAAGTATACATTCTCTTGAGTAAGTGATCTGTGTGAATTATAGATCACAGTGTTTCTATCTCAGGTTTTGTGGCTGGGCCCATGGGGCTCATTTGGCCGAAGGGGAGACTGTGATAGGCGTGTGCAGTATTGCAATATGGGAAGAAGCAATATCGGAGTATAAGTGCGATTATATCAGCGCTTATTTGGAGTCTACATTGAAACTCTTCTTTTATTTAGTAAGCTGTATTTTGCTCTATATGTGCCTTGGCACAAATGCCGGTGGATCCAGAGGCTAGATATTTGCCTATTTGGTGCCAATATGAGTGTGAATGATTTGTGTGTGATTGTGTGTGCCTTGCAGCTGGGTGGCAATCAGACACTAGTTTACCCCACCTCTTGCAATATTTGTTATCCTGATGGTCTGTTAATAATAAAATTATCAATACTGTACTGTACTTTCAACCAAAAATGGAATGCCTACTGGGCAGAGTGCCTTCCCAGGAGATTAAATCTCGATTAAGTAATTTGTGCTAATTTGGATTAGTTGACCTAAAGCTAAAAAAAATCTGGAAGATGCAGGTTGATGAGACATCCATCTGAAGCAGCTTCTCACCCAGCAGAACCGGTTGCACGGTATTGGAAGCACTGGAGAAAGGAGCAAAACTAGCAATGATTTAATAGAAAATCCATCAGGCAAAAACAATTTTTTTTATCAGGAAAAAGGCCAACTCTGAAGCGTGTCTGTTTTTGTCCATTCATCCAAAAGAGTTATGATGCCAAACGTTACTTGTGGTTGACGAGGGGCTGTCCAAGAATGTTTGAAGTCAAGCATATCGAAGCCCTCCCCAAACCTTTCCCACAATGTTGGAAGCACAGAATTGTCAAAAATTGTCTATACACAGGCTCAGAGTGTTAATGATTTCCCACAATTATTCGGAAACAGTTTCTGTAAATCTCTGCTTGTGTTCATTTTTTCAAATTTTATCTGACGTGAGACCGGACTGACGCTCTAAAACCGGAGTGGTGAGAGACTAAACAAATCCTTCTTGCAGCCGGCTTGGAGAGTTCCCGTTAACTCCTTAGTTTTAACAGTGTTGCTGTGGGTGAAGATAAAAGGGAGCTTCAACCCATTGAACGGAGAGTCGGCAGGGTAAGCGAGATCTGCCAGTGAGAGGGGCCAAAGGGAGTTGGGTTGCAGTGTCAACGGGACAGCGGCCGAAAGTGGGGACTTTGGCGGGCCGATCCCCGGTTAAAGAAGCTGGCAGGGAAGGGAGTCTGAGCTTGTGTGCAAGTTTGAGGTGCCTTGACGTATGTTTAGTTTCGGTACCAGTCCTCTTGAGAGGGGTTGGACTGTGCCTGTCATGGCAGCAATCCTCGAATCTGTTGGTGGACACCAGAGGTGATGAAGTCGGTTAAGTTGAAGAAGGCTGGTAGAATACTAGATCTCTTTGGCCTGTGAGGCTCCAGAGGTAGCTGATGGGTACCATCAGGCACTGCAGCATTAGTGGTCGCTGGGGTAAAAACTCAAGCATGGGAGGAGTTTGATAAGGCTGTGGATGAGATCCACCCGTAGTTCCCGAAGGCTCTGAAAGTTGTGGGCCTGTCCTGATTTATATGTTGCTGCAACATAGTTTGGACATCATCCAAAGTGCCTCTGGATTGGCATACCGGGGTGGTGGTTTCCCTTTTTAAGAAGTGCAACCCGTTGTTGTGTTTAAACTACAGGGCCATCACACTCCTTAGCCTCCCTGGTAAGGTGTATTCAGGGGCTCTGTAAAGGGTCCATTGGGAAGTTGAATCTTTGATTCTGGAGGAGCAGTGTGTTTTTCGTCCTGGCCGTGGAACAGTGGAAGAGTTCTACACCCTTGACAGGGTCTTCGAGGATGCATGGGAATTCGCACAACCACCAACCAGCCTACATGTGTTTAGTAGACTTTGAGAAGCGTTCAACCATGTCCATTGGTGAGTTCTGTGAGGGCTGCTTTGGGAATATGGAGTACCAAACACACTGATATAGGCTTTTCAGACCTTGCACAGCCAGTGTCAAAGTTTGGTCCACATTAATGGCAGTAAGTCAGATTTATTTTCAGTGAGGGTTGGACTCCGCCCTTTGTCACGGATTCTGCTCATAACCTTTATGGACAGAATTTATTGGTGCAGCCAATGTGCAGGTATGAGTTCCGGTTTGATGGCTAAAATATTGTCATGATCAGTGTTTGGTCACTTTTGTATTTGGTTTTGCTTCATGTTATGTCTTGTTTTCTTGTGGTTCATGTCTTTCTCGTTATGGCTTTGTGTCCACCTGTTTGTCAATGACTGTCCTTTATGTCTACCAATCAGATTCCTCAGCCACTTGTCGTGTCCATGCGTTTCGCATTGTCTCGATACTTTGCTTGTATTTAATTCCTGGTTTCTGTTCAGTCCTTGTCGGTTTATTCGTTTGCTTTCGCTCCCTCGTCCTGGTAGTCCTGCCTATGTAAATTTAGTTTGAGTGTTTGTTTCTTTGAATCTGTTTTGTTTTTTACTTAAAGTGTTTTTGATAGTTTGAAGAGCCTATTTTTTTTCTTAAGTTTTGTTCATTAAACATTTTTGTGTTTCTGTTGCGCACCTCCAAAACTGAGACCATGGTACTCAGTCAGAAAAGGGTGACCTCCCAGGTCGGGTACGAGTCCTGCCCCAAGAAAAGAAGTTCTAATATCTTGAGGTCTTGTTCACAAGTGAGGAAAGAATGGAGCAGGAGATCGACAGGCGGATTGATGCAGCGTCTGCAGTAATTTGGGCTCAGTATCAGTCTGTAGCAGTCAAGGAACTGAGTTGAAAAGCGAAGATCTTGATATACTGGTTCACTGTGCACCTACTCTCACCTACGGTCCTGAGCTGTGGGTCATGACCCAATGAACAAGATCGCGGATACAAGCAGCCAAAATAAGTTTCATCCGCGGTGCGTCTGGTCTCGCCCTTAGAGATAGGGTAAAAATCTCGTTCATCCGGGATTGGCTCAGAGAAGAGCTGCTGCTGCTGCTGCTGCTGCTGCTCCGCTGGCACCAAAAGGAGCCAGATGAGTTGGCTTGAGCATCTGATTAGGATGCCTCCTGGACAGCTTCCTGGTGAGGTTTTCTGGGCACGTCCCACCAGAGCAATGCCCCGGGATAGACCTGTGACAAACTGTAGAGACTGTGTCACAGTTGGCTAAGTTGGGCGAAGTGGCTGGGCAGAGAGAATTCCAGACTTCCCACTAAAACTTCTGCCAATATGACCAGATTCCAGATAAGTAGAAGAAATTGGATGGATGGCTACGTTTAAAATGTCTCAACAGGAAGTGACAGAGCTTTTGCATGATTGTATGTTTGTAGGTTTCTCTATTGGAGTGCTTGTTTAATGATGGGTGAACCTCTGTGTGTACCTTTTTATGAAAGCCATCAACTGAGATAATAGAAGTCAATGCGGCCTGTGTGAACGTGCGTCTCCTGGGAGTGTTTGTCTTTGATTAGAGAGCAGCGGAGAACGGCTGACTACACTGGAACTTTAATTGTCTCCCTGAATCACTGCACTGTGACTTATGACAGTAAAGCTGACATGACTGGTTGACTCTGCTCTCCAGAGTGCAAGTGCAGTCAATTATGACGTTTACATGAGTGTTTCCAACAGGCTTTTTAACATGGGTATGAAATGATTATTATTTTTTTTATTCTGTTTATTTAATGAATTGGTTGCCCTCGGAAGTCTATTTTGAATAATATAAAACCTCTCTTTTACAATACAGTACTGTATCCCCAAAATACTCTGTGACTAACTTTCAAAGGAGAAGTTTATTTAAAAAACAAACAAACAAAATTATATAAAAGTATATTCAAATATACAATTAATTTCAAAAGGTGTGTTGGGTAAACGAATACCCAATACCATATCCTTTTTATTTTTTTATTTTTTTGAGAGAGAGAGAGCTCAGTATTGTTCATTCGGTACCGATTCAACATTCATCATCATTGTACTCTCTCTTTTTTTTTCATTTTTTGTGCGGGAGTATGTGCGTGTGTGTGTGTGTGTGTGTGCGTGTGTGCCTATGTGCGTGCGTGTCAGTTTGTGCTCAATAATTCACCTGAAACCTATTAAAAGTCCCATACAAGTGTTTGAATTTCAGTAGATGCTGGTGTGGTGGATCTGGCATGCATGAAAAACCTCTACCAAAGAGGGGAGCCGTGGACCCCAGCCAGGACAGGGCAAGCACAACCCCCCAGGGCCCCCCAAGCCTCGGCAGCACCAGGGCACAACCTAGGAGCCCGGAGCGCCCCCCCCCCCCCCAACACAGCCCGTGCCCCCAGCCCAACGCAGCAGAACGGGGCACGGCAGGCACACCAGGCACCCCACCGGCCCACAGCCCCCTCTCCCCCCACAACCCATAATCATATAATACTGACACCCAATGAATAAATGACTTCCCAAAGCAAAATTTATTTAGAACAGCAAAGAGGAAGGACCAGTTAACTTGAAGGCTTTTTCTGCATCCAACAATATAGTAACTGCCTTTTTATCATGCTGCTGTGACATACTAATAAAGTTAAAGAGTATCCGAATATTGTTAGTAGAATGACGACCTTTAAAAAAGCCAGTTTTTTTTTCTTATGTAGGCTATACATGTATACGAATCTTTTCTCACATATTCTCTCTGCAGCTAAATACTATCAGCACTTATTTAGGGTAGACTGTTATTTCAAATGTATGGTGGCAGAGCATCTAAGTGCCTCAGTGTATCAAACATGTTTGATCATTTCTGTACTCAGGCGCCACCGGCTCTACGTATGCGCGGAACAGGCGCGAAATCCTCGCTGATATTATCCACGGCGCATGCGCTCTTCATACACCAAATATAGCAGCTCCCTATTGAGTAGATTTCAGAGGCTCCGATGTAGGGCTAACACAATATTTCATGAGAAGCAGCCATCAGTCGCCTTATCCTTAACTCGGAGGTAGCCATCGGGAATGGTCACATGATCTCGAACACGTGATCAACGCAACTTTAAGCAGCTGTGTGCACCTAGTGTGCGCGGAACAACGCTATCTGTGCTCGAGAGCCATCCATGCCGGGAGCCGATGGCACAACTCACGTAAAGAGAAAAATGTCAATATTTTTTTTTAACTTATCATGGTACACGTTTCTTAATTTGCCAAATATTCTATATTTTGTTTAAAAAATGTATAGATTGTGTTGAATGAAAGAATGAGCTGTTTATATTTATTTAAATATTACCAAAAAAAAGCAGCATAAATTGGAAATGTATGCGGTACTCACTAAAAAAATGTAATTATGTTGAAAATCTTCATATGAGTATAGCGCATAAAATAGTCATACATCTGGGTCATCATACACATTTGTGACAACAGGCATTCATGGTAAAAATAAAAAATAAAATACAAATAAAAAAGTAAGAAAACTGTTACTATCTCAGGTATGGAGGTTCTTTTTTTGATGTAACAACGTTAATTTCAGGAGTTACAACTCTTATTACTGCTATACCTTTAGTCCCACTCAGTTTGACTGACATTGCAGTGAGCATGTCTCTTAACTCATTTGTGGAGCTCACAAAAGCAGTAGATGTAGAAAAAAAGTGCTGCATTCTCGATCCTAAATGTCAAATATGTCGCTGCAAATTGGGGTGGCAGCTTTTTTTTAGGGTGGCACCCTATGCCAACCCGGATGATCCGCTCATGGCCACAATGTAGCAGAGCCCTTGGCTAAGACAACATAAAAAAAACTCAGTAGACCACTATAGTGATTTGGGAACAAGGGCTTGCCAGTGAATTCTCTTTATTACAGATCAGTGAAACTTAAAGATGAATAGAAAGTTTATACTTTTGGATACAATTATTCAATATTGCGATATGTGACAGTGTGGATGGAAAGCAACTCGATGTTGCATCTTAGTTATTATCTTTTTCTATGAATATAAACAGAAACAAACCACCCCATTTCATCCACCCCCAGGCCAAATGATAAGATTCTGACTATAGCATAACAATTATGGCTTTTTTGTTTGTATTGGCACAATCGCTAAGGCTAAAATTGAAGCAGTGAATCTGACAGGCAGAGAGTCCAAAAGGGGTTAGGCTGTAGAGAGCTGTTAATCTTGTCTTTCATGAAGTTGATGCAAGTAAAAAAAGTTTTCTCTAAAGGAGAAACTTGAAAGAGAACAATGACAGAAAATAAATAGGATTATGAAAAATGTAACCTCCAAACAAATGAAATACTGTATCTATTCTATGAACAGGTTTATGAGAGAGGAACAAACGTGGAGCAGTTTGTGACCCGTTTCCTCCTGAAGGAATCAGCCAATCAGATCCAGTCTCTACTGAATTCTGTGGAGAGTGCTGTGGACGCCATTGATGAACAACACAGCCAGTCAGGGTGAGCCTGTAGTGCAGTGTGTACCCCCCCCCCCCCCCCCCCAAATATGTGTGTAGGATATTTCAGTTCATATGGTTGAAAAGTTAAGCTTTACATGACTCGTGTTTTTTTTCCCTCTTTGGCTTTCTCACACATTCCGAAAACATGCATGTTAGTTGACATTTGCCCGTAGGTGTGTAACTGTGTACTGTGTGTGCCTTGTGATAGACAGGCAAGCAGTCAAGGGTATACTTTAGCCCAGGGGTGCTCAAGTTCGGTCCTCGAGAGCCCCTATCCAGCCTGTTTTCCACGTTTCTCTCCACTAACACACCTGATTTATGATCAGGATCGTTATCAGAATTCTACAAAGCTTGCTGATTAGCTGATCATTAGATTCAGCTGTGTTGCAGGAGGGAAACATGGAAAACAGTCTGGATAGGGGCTTTCGAGGACCGAACTTGAGCACCCCTGCTTTAGCCCAAGCGTCACCAACTCCAGTCTTCGAGGGCCCCTATCCTGCATGTTTTCGATGTTTCCCTCCTCCAACATAACAGATACAACTAATCAGCTCATCAGCAAGCTCCGCTGAAGCCTGATAGTAATACTAACCATTTGAATCAGGTGTGTTGGAGGAAGGAAACCTCTAGAATAGATATAGACTGATATGTCAGGGCCGATACCGATGCTGATTATTAGAAGTCAAGGAGGCCGATAACCGATGTTTGAACTCGATTTTCATTTTCAGTAAAACGGGAGGGGGGGGGGGGGGGGGGTATTGGCTTCAAAATGTTCTAAAGTATAAATGCCAATCTTGACTTTGTTGTAGTGTCTTAAATCATTAACGCTAATTGAACAACTTTTCAAAATGTAAGTTTTTTTTTTTTCAAGTCGTAGACAATATACTTCATTTTAAATTTAAAAAAAAATTGTTCAGAGAGCTCCCAAGGTTATCAGTACATTTTAAAAAGTTAAATGGAAAATAAATGAATAAATAATAGGGAAAATGTTTGGCCGAAACCGAAAACCGAAATGGCGGAAAAAAAAAATGCCAATTTTTACTATCATTGCATTTATTATAATTAGTTAAAATTATAATATTATTATAAAATACAGGGCTTAAAGTACTCCGGCACAGTGCCAGATTTCCGGCGTAAGAGCCACCAGCGCAATGACAAATCCAGCGAAGTAAACGGCAGTCTTATCGATGTGATGATTTGCACACTTGATGCTGACAGCCGGACACAGTTGCCGTTCCTAGAGATCAGTTTAATAAATTTACCGAGCTCACTCAAAGACCAAAAACAACTCAACTCGGAATTTCATTTCATACAAAGTGCTGTACATGGAGTAAAAATCAGTCATGGAATAAAGCCGGGTAAAACAAAAATAACACCAAATACATTAATAAATATCTTAAGTTGGTAAATGAATAAGTCAATAAAATAACACAAGTAGGTAAGTAAATAAATTAATACTAAAATACAGCAGGCACCATAAAACATTGAAACAATGATGAGTCTCATGCCAAGTCAAACGCCAAAGAAAAAAGATGTGTTTTAAGAGTGGGTAGAAAGGGAGGTTGCCTAATATTTAAGGGAAGGTCATTCCAAAATCCCTCCAGGAGATATTTGTCAAAAATCTCCTGAACTTTCTACACAGGAAAATAATGTGCTGTTAAGCACAATTTAAGTAAAAAAAAAAAAGAAGTAGATTGTGTAGAAAAGAAAATTTCATATTTTTAATGTCTTCTGTATTCATAATTGTTCTTTCACCATGCGAAAATATGTTTTTTTTTATCCAAATACCTGATTATGACACTCACCTTCGCGTTGGCTGTTTAATTCAAACATGCTTGCATTTATTTCGGTCATATTATTTCGGCTTTAATTTTATTAAAAATTTTCGGTGGCACAATATTCGGTGCATCACTAATAAATACCATAGCTGGGGTTTTCTTTCAATTAAAAAAACCCTGAAATCTTAAACCTTCTTTGTATTAATGCCGAACAAAAACAAATGGCTCATAATGTTCCCAGGGTCAGCAGCATCCCTTATAAAGTTAACAATTTTTTTTAATAAATAGTTCCCTGAGATTAAAATGGTTTTAGATTTACCTTTGACACCGATATTCATCAAAATGCCCAATATCTGCGCCAATATCCCTACTCTCAACCATGCAGTATTAGGGACCCTCAGTCCTGCATGCGATAAGCGGTAGAAAATGAAAAAATAATATATTTTTTCTCATTATTGCTATACTGCATGTAGAGTTATTAAAAAAAAATAAACATGCCCTTTGTGGTTTTGGCTTTCGTCTGCATGTAAATGGTGTTTCGGGGCACGCAAAATTGGCTTTCTGAATTGGCCAAGATGAATGCTTTTCAATAATTTACTCCATTCTATTTTAGTCATCTTCCAGCTAAGACGAGTCCCCGGATGTCAGAGAGGCACCATGACAACGTTGTTCCTGATTATCCCCCTAACAACAGAATCAGTGCAAGGGAGGCTGTCAGAACCATCAACACTGCCTCAGGTGCCACACACACGCACACACACTGCAGCACTTCTTTATATTTTATGGCTGGTTCCATCCATCATGTGCTTGTATGATTACCTTCACACCCACAATCATTAGGCGGCGGATGCTCTACTGGCACTCAGCCGTTTATCATCCACTTAACTCAGAAGCACACATGATTCCGTGTCATAGGCCATGCCAGATGACATTACATCATCATCAAGATAAGAGTAACCACAACTCCAACATTTTCTTTGTTATTTCAAACAATATTGTGTAGGCTCAGCATCCGTGAATTTTTGCTGTGTGATAACACATTTATAATGCCCAGAATTGACTTTAAATTGAACAAATTAAAAGAGCCATTTAGCTCCTGACTTGTTCCATTTTCAAAAAGCCTCTGACGCACTGGGCCATCTGGCCGGAGTGAGCCTCGGTGGCCTTCACTGTGGCAACGGTCAACCCACGTTGTCTGCTTGCGTACTTGACTGAACGTGATTTTTTGTGATAGAGCCAATTATTTGGATAAATCTTCAAATAATGTATTCTGTGTATAAGGATGAGGATGTGAGCAGTTCCGGGAAGTTGTGATGATTATTCACACCAAACCTGAACACCTTGGTTGATTGGTGTAGAAGTTGTTCAACAGGAAGTTGTAGCATTTACTTTTTTGGGTGACAAATACAGACTGCTGCCACCCTGGTAGGAAAGTTACCTTTTATCACTCAAGCGCACAATATTTCAGAACGCTGACCCATCCTTGGTTGTGGTTGTACCAAATAATTAGGTTAAGCTGCTTCTTTAGAGACAAATTATGCAATGTTTTCACAATTTTAAATATTTCCCATGTGTCTCAATAACATCAAAATCATCATCAAAATGCCATCCTTTTTGTATTAAGTATAATTTCAATATTCTTTTTCATAAATCACTCAAAGCAGCTCATTTGATAGGGCGGGCCCCTACATTTGAGCAGGTATATGAAATATCAAATGACCAGCCCTAAACCCGCCACACACGCTTCCAATGGCAAGTATATATTTTGTTAACATCTTGGCTAAGACTGGCTGTACTTTGGCGCTAAATGTAAGCAAGCAACTGCAAACGGCAAAACAAATGTGAGCAGCTGCAAGACAGCATTGATTATTTTCCCTTGGGGGAGTAAGCACAATGCTGCTGAAATACACTTTGTCAATTACTGTGCGGATTGCGTATGCGCCGTGAACGGCAATCTCAAGAACTCAACACGCACAACCCTTCAGCTTCACTAAGCAATTAAGAAAATGCAAAAAATAAAAAATAAATAAAACATCAGATGCTAATGCTGTTAGCTAGTACTCATTTGTGCATCAAGTAAGTGAATCCCAGTGCAGCCCTGCTTTCCTTTTGAATTTGACACTATATGTTTTATCCTAAATGAATGGTGACTTGACCAAAACCACTGCTGGCTAATTTTACCATATAACTCCATAAAGCATGTGCCTTTAAACATTATATTGCAATTTCACTCAAGAAGATAGCAAATGACTGCCAAATGACTTCAGCCTGACATGGCTTAAATCAAATACTTCCTCATCCCCATGTTGGCTACGAAGAACAAACATTGGAGTAAGTGTCAGTTTTTAGAAGCTGACACAGTTATCACTGTAAGTTAATGTAATTTTATGCTAACAATGCAGCTGTGCTCACCCTAGCTGGCTTCCATACTGTAGTCCATTGGCCGGACTGTAGTGGAACTAGAACTTTAACCAGCACTCCAGAGACACCAACTATTTACAAGACAATAAAAAATTGGGCACAACAGATTAATAGGCCTGCAGATTAAATCAGCCAATTATAGCCCTCCTAATATTTGCGACAACAACAAAAACTGCAAATTTGCCAATTGTTTCCACCCCCAGCATGTATCCTAGCAACTGACAATAATGTACACAAATAGCCAATAACTGATAGTGATATACACTTAGCATAATAGATCATGTCATAACTTTCATTCCTTCAATATGTATACATACTGTATGTGTTTATTATATCAAAACAAAAAGCACCTACCTTTAACACAAACACACACATATGACAAGGATTTACATCTTTGTAACTTCGGAATTAGACACATGCAATGCATTTTGGGAATTGAGTGGCTTGAGCGTCATTACATTACATTAAGTTGTTTTATGTATTATTGTTTTTTTTTTTTATTAATCACTTATCTGTATTTTACTGTCAAACCTAAAAAAAATCCATATCAGAACCTAATAAAAATGCACTTTTCCATAATATATCCTTTAAAGTTGCTTTTTTGTGCTTTTTAACATCTTTTTAGCTGTGCTGATTAGTCCACATGGGGCACAAGAATGGCTATAAATCAAGGGAATAACTTCCGGTAAATAGATTGGGGCATCAAACTGAGAGAGCTTTTTTTATGCACATCCCAGAAGCTAAACAGAAATTCTGGCCACTCAGTTTGAGGACATGCAAGACTCTCTTCACACTTTCTCTTTCTAATTGCTCCTCTCTGCTATGAATAGTGCATTCAGAATTCTTCACATCACTTCACTATGTTCATATTTTGTTTTGTTTCAGCCTTATTCCTTATTTAAGTTTTGTCCTTGGAATTCTCTGCACATCACCCAGTATGGACAATGCGCATGATCTTTTACTTTTAAATACGTATTTATTTATTTATTGATCGATTGTCAAATTTATTTTTAAAAAAAATTTAGAATGTGATGCCATAAGCTTGGTTTATCTATTATTGGTAAGCGTCTCTCATTCTCTTTTTCTCCATCCTGACTGATCTTGCTGGAAAATATCTCAACATGATGCTGCCACCAACATGCTTCGCTCAAGGGCTAACATTGGCAGTTGACTGATGAGCAGTGCCACACCAAGAGTTCAGTCCTTGTCTAATCAGACAAGATTATTTTGTCTCTCGTGATCTTAAGGTGCCGTAAGGCATGCAGCCTTGTGCCTTTTTCAATGGATAGGCTTGCATGTGGCCACACTACAATATAGGCCTGATTTATGGATTTATTAAATTTACAACTTATAGAAGCCATCTCATCGAGACTTTCAAAGCAGCAATATATATATATATATATATACATATATATTATGGGTGTGAATTGCCTAGTACCTGGTGATTAAATTCGTATAACGATTCATAGGTCACGATTCGATTTGATACCGATTAATCCAGATACGAATCTATACATTGATTATTGCGGGGGTTTTTTTTAACTCAAATTTAGAAAATACTAATCAGTAAACTTGTACATGTACACTGTAAGATTTGTATGAAAATGTATTTATTTATCTGAAAATTCAGGCTTATAACTGAGCCACTGCATTTAACAAACAGGTTGCAGTCTGTTTCATGTTTGAACAGCACTGAAATAAAATATTAAGGCTTCATGTTCCATTAATCTTTCATGCTTAATGTGTAAATCCTAACCCTAAGTAAGATGTTTTGTTGAATATTCCCATAAAAAATTGATGGTTAAAAATCGATTCGGCCGCATACCGAATCGATTCGAGAATTGCGCGCTATAATATTGTGATATATTGGCGAATCAATTTTTTTCTAACACCCCTAATATGTCCATCCATCCATTTTCTGTACCGCTTGTCCTCACAAGGGTCGCGGGGGTTGCTGGAGCCTATCCCCTAATATATATATATATGTATTTATTTATTTATCTATTTATTTTTTCTCGAGCTTTCTTCAGATCTGTGGCTCAAGGCACTTCTGTCTCAGTGATCTATAGACAATTCCTTTGAGTTCATGCTTGGTTTGTGCTCTGACATGCACTGGCAACTGTGGGACCTTACTGCATATAGACAAGTCTGTACCTTTCCAAAGCATGTCCACTCAATTTAAAGTACCAGAGGTGGACTCAAGTTAAACCGTAGAAACATCTGAAGGATTGTCAGTGGAATCATCATATAGGTCAGTTGCTTATTGATTTTCATGGCAAATGCTGTGAATATGTCCACCATGTCTTTTCATATAAGATGAACAACACAGACGTTATAGTTTCCTAATCTCTGTGGTGTAAATACTGTATGTCCTTATAGGAGAGTTCTTTATAAAGTTATTATTGCTTTAGCAATTGATCAATATGGCAAATATTAAAGCTCTCAGGTTTAATGAGGTGTGATCTTTCCACAGTGGTCACAATGTAACATTGCGCTTGCGCAGTTAATGTGCAGCAAAGGAATCATCAATGTTACGTCTGTCAACACTGAAGTCCAGACATTGTCATGACTCGTTATCACTTACTTTACGACAACAGTTCAAGGCAGATCCGTCTTTGCACCAACTAGTGTGTAAAACACAAGTTCTGTTCATAAAAGTTACTTGCTCACCAGTATGTTATGAAGCAAGCGCACAGTAGTGCCTACAAATCATATTTTTATTATTGGGAGTCTGTACAGTGATGTTCCTCATTTCCCTCCAACAACAATGTTGCAGCACACAATGAAAGAACAGAGCATTTACTTCTACAATTTGTCAAATACACTTCACATAAACGACAAACTGTTTATATTAAATTGTGATTGTGCTGCCCACTGAGATTGGTAGGACTGTAAAATGGGGAAAGGGAAATGAGAATCTAGTTAAAATGTCAATAAATCTGCTTTATACAGTACATAGAAGTGTGCAGTCCTCACAAAGAAATCATTGATGAGAAATAGGGCTGTGCATGAATCGGTGGTGACTCAAATTGAGTTGTGAATTGGCCACTGAAAACGAACGCTGAACCAGATTTATTTCCATTAGAGTCAAAACTGTTCATAGCATAAAGTCATCAGAGAGGAATGTTTGGACGACTTGTCTACCTATGTCTGCTGTATCTACGTGGGGAGTGCATACACAGGAAGCAACAGGAATATTTTCCCAGCTAACACCGTGCTAGCAACAAGCGAAAGGGAATTTGCAAAGTTGAGTGATAAACTAGCTTTGTGGCTAGGATGAGGCTAGCAGCAACAGACATGGATTTAGAATGGCACCAAAGAGAATAAACATCCTTTGTTCTGCTGTTGGCCAGGGTACGGCGTGGGATCCTGGAGGTTAATTTAAAAAAAGAAGTTATTTTTAACTAAAAAGTTTAACCTTTCCGCGTGTAGATACACCGTGTCAATGCACCGGTGTAGGTTACACTCCAAAACCTTTCAATGAAGTGAATATGGCTTTGTAAACAAAGGATCAAGATAAAGTGCATTCCATTTACAATTTTGATCAAATTAAATTTTTCATTTGTTGGACAATGACGGCAGGTCCATTGACTAACACTTTCGAGTTTATCATTCGGTCACTAATGTCAATACGAATAGTGAATGCGGATTACTGACATGAAATCTGACCCCAGTTTCCTCTAGGTAAACACCAATCACCGAAAGTTTAAAGATTTGTCTAAAATTATGACAGTTAAGAACTTGAAACGAACAAATAGTGATTTCAACCCTGACCTCACTTGGACATGTTGTATTAGACACAATATGGATGGATTATTGATTGATGCTGTATAATAAATCATGTGGAAAGTCAATTCCCTTTATGTTGTTTATATTTCAGATTTATTGGTTTGTGAGTCTTGTATAAAAACCTTTGCTAACACAATGTCAGTGACGGTATTTTATTTACAACATGACAAAAGTCCACGACCCTATTGAAGATAAGCGGTTCTAGCAATGGATGGATGGACATGACAACACAAGGATTCTCTGTTTATTACGCTATAGTCCCAAGTGTGACAGTATACCTTCTGAAGTTATTGATAATCCTACCCTTGGGGGAAAATGAGACATCTTTTCTTTGATGTTTGTCTTGCCTTTAAATTACCCACTCCTGGAAATGTGTTTGGCCCTTGACCCTCACACCGGCACGATGGTGTTCATATAGCGACTGTATGTGTGTGAGATGAGCCACACCATTGACAGTAACATAAAGGTCCAGTTTTACAGCACCAAAATTCTATTACAAGGACAAATTTCTAGCCACTGCTAAACACTGTACAGTATAGCTTTATAACTCAGTTCTACATTGACGGGGCATGTCAGAGCTGTTGAGGTCCTCAAGAAATGGCTGACATTGCCTCTCATCAATGACAAAACAATGGCACCACTTTAGACTCAGCAAAGACTACATGTTAGGATTACCTTACATAGCTAGGGCCCCTTACTAGCTGTTGCTAGCTCATAATTAGTAGGGGTCCCGAGAGATGGCTGTCGTTGGTCCATATCAACGATACAAATGGCAAACCCCTTTCAACACTGCGATGGCACGTCAAGCCTCAGGAATCTATCTCCCTAATGGGGCCCCCTACTCGCAAGCTTGCTGTCAAACACACAGACAAGTGAATAAATTAAACGGATCCCTGATGCCAGGCAAAAAGAAAGAAAAAAAACCAAGAAGATAAAGAGAAAAAAATGTCTTTGTGGGAATGTGTACCTGTTACATGAGAAAAATAAGGAGGTTAGTTGTTCTCAGTCCCACCAAGCATCTTGAAAGTTTACTGTACATTATTAGCTAACATTAGTAAAACAACAGACCAGCTAATAAACTAGTTAAGACATAACATTGCAAAATACTTTGTGTTCGGGTGTTTTTAACATGTTTTTCATCAGGCATGTTATTCAATTGCAAAGAAATACCTTAAATAACTATTTTATATATTAGCTCATTTGCTCAAAAAAATGTATAGTCTAAATATCTTCTATTTTAAATGTTTTAAGTGTCCTAAAGAGGTATTTTTATGTTTTTTTATGCTAGAACATACAGAAGGCTTTGATGCAGCCTCTCAACTGCAAAGAATGGTTGGAAAAAATGGTAGTTATGACACAAACGGCCAGCAGGTGGCAGCAAATGAAAAGAGATCATCCAGGGCCATGTTGAAAAAAAAAACTAATTTACTCACAATTCTAAATAGATTTGTGAATAATAATGAAAGTTAGCTATATTCTAATGCTAATTGATGCAAAACGGAAACAGATAGAAATATACTTTTTGCGCCTGATGAAAGACGAGACTCAAATCTTTCTTTTGGTCGGTTCCATGTTCTTATAGCAATAGAACACAATATTCTGTCGGCCTTGCAAAATCTGTTAAAATCCAGTAAAACAGCCGGGAGTGAAGGGGATTGCTTCTGCGAAAATGGCTGGGAGTGAATGAGTTAAAACATTGTTTCTCAGCTCCTGTCCTCGAGTACCCCTATCCAGCTTGTTTTCCATGTCTCCCCAGCCAACACAGCTGAAGATCATTATCAGGCTTCATGCAGAGCTTGGCTGATTAGCTGTGTTGCTTGTGGGAGACATGGAAAACAGGCTGTAAAGGGGTACTCGAGGACCAGGGTTGAGAACCACTTTTGAAGTTAAAATGTCAGATGAGTACATATTTTTCTTGACTCTGCCTGTGACAATTACATTTTCTAATACATTTCATGCTTATCGTTGATGATTTGGCAGGGACTTCACACTTGTCTGCTACCCTATTTCCGTTGTGCAAAAGTGGGCAGCTGCAGGTGATGTAATGAGGTTTCATTTTGCCATTCGCCACATGAATGGCTTTTCACCCTCAGTTATCTCAATATTAGTTGCAGAGAACACACCTTGAATGCAACATCTGGATATTTAAATGACTGTGGTTGCCATTGTGAAGTCATTATCAAATGACAAATACTCTTAATGTTGATCTGACGTACTGCAGTTTTGTTTGTATCTTTTGCTGATCACATTTTTTATTTCAACCAAAATACTCCTCCACCTGCTCAGACAATTAAAATAATGTGTGTTATTAAGCGTGAGAATCTCCTGTCATCTCATGCCTCGATTCTGTAAAAAAATAAAAATAAAAAATGCCATTAATAGATATGGACGCTTGTCAAGCATCTTTAATTTTGCATGAACGTGGTATTATCCTGCACAGTATGATATGGCACGGACCTATTTCTGCCCTGCACCATATGCACCACGTTTGTCTCCCAATGCTGACATTTTTGGTTTAATTTAACATCATTGTATTAATGACATTTAGAAATCGATCAAATGTATCATCAAGACGCATATGTTCATACAATGCTTATTTATTTCTCCTAACCTTCTATAAAACATGTTTAGCCCATCGATTATGACAGTGTACATTTAACATTTAACAACACACAAAAAAAATGCAGCTCTTTAGGTTATGAGAAAAACATGCAACATTCATTATTCAAAACGTACATAGATGGAGGAATCAATCCCATATTTTCCCTCACTGTGTATTGTCTTGTCTTGTTTCTTGCACATAGGAGCACAGAATGCCATCCCTTTGTGCTCGTGATATAGCTACTCTACAGTAGGAGGTGTGTAAGTTGATGAGGAGAAAGATAAACATGCCAGGCAGTGCAATTGCTGTGGAGTGCAGATGAATTGGCTAAGGATCAAAAAATGAGAACGATGAGAAGTGGGGGAAAGAGAATCGAAGAGCTAAAAATATCTCTCGCTTACTCCAGGTTGAGCAGCCACTTGCTGTATTGTATTTCTGTGCAATGGCTTACTGCATCACGACATTATCACTTTTTTGTTTTAAATCAGCTGCATTTAATTGTTCAGGGTTTTCCCAGCACATGGGGACGTAAGTCCTGTTTGGGCACGTTGTCCGTACGTCTGTGTGTGTGCTTGTACACACGTGATAATTCGTTTTATTAACATGAGCAACGAACAATGTTCTAATCGTGCTGGCCGCACTTGCTCTAAGATTTACAACTAATCTAGCTTTAAGCTGTATATTATTCATTAATCAACACTAGCCTATGTAGAAGTAACCCACAACAGTCCAGGCATATTAGAGGTACAGGTGTTGCAGCTGACCAACTCTAATCAACTGAAGCTGCTCCACACACTGGAGAAGTTGTTTGCGCTGTTGCACGCACTGCTGATATTGTCATTGATATGCATGAGAACTCTTCTTATTTTGTTCTTTGAACTGTACATAAAGCACAGATAAAGAAATATTGGTCGGCTTGTCTTGGTGACAGTTGGCAGATTTTTTTCTACTATGCTTTATTGTACATTACATTTTTGCCATCAAGCTATTTGACATCTCCACTTTCCATACGCACTCATATGCTAAAGTACAACAAGCATTCAGTCACAACACAAATCCCTTTAAACGAGTTGCCCTTTGTGTTTTATAAGTGGTTGCTATGGAAACTAAAGAGGAGTAGACTATCCATTTAATATTTCAATGCTTTGCATAAGTTTACATAGAAATAATGACACTTTAATTGTGTGTGCTAAACAATCATTTATAAAAACGGTGTTAATAGACACACAATAGGAATAGTAGATCAGCAAGTGTACTTAACCACCATCCTGACCTCCTTATCATTTGGGCAAGTAAAAGTACCGGTATGTTAAAAAAAAAAGTTTCCTTTTCCTTTTTCATTTTTGCATGTTCTTTCTAAACAAATTACATTTTATTATTATTATTATAAATATGAAACCTTTATTTAACCAGGTTAGAGGACCAGGGCCGATTTTTTTTTTTTACAGTGTTCAGGAATGCAGCAATTTAAACATCAAGTACATGTCTATCACATGCAATACAATCACATCAACTATCCCGTATGAAAACTACAAATCATAAACAACACATAAAATCAGTAACACGTCAAAATAGTGTAAAATTATCAAATATGGCAAGAGTAGTTAGTGGTAGAGATCTCTGATATCTTTAGTTTGAACTGACCAGGGTGTGGAGTGAAGACCAAGTTTAGGACATTTGAGCTGAGGGTATCTTTACTCAATTGCTAAGATTGTTGCTATTTTGAACAGGACCAATCTTAGGACAAATGTATCTGGCCAAAATGTTCTCGTAACGCCATAATGTCACAATATCGAACTGGGATAGAGACTGCATATAAACAGATGTGTATGTGTGCTACAGAAAAGCACAACTTTAGTGTGTATAAGAAACCAACTGGGTGAATTTTGAACATGTACAGTATAAAAAATTAAGTACAGCTAAATTGAATGTTTGCATTTAAAAGCGTTTGTGAGTCAATGAGAGCATGCTGCAATCAAGTAAAAACCAAGCTTCAGGTTGCCTAACTGTATCTTTAAAATGTCACCGCACAGATCAAAGCGAGGCAGATGCGAAGACTGCTGTAGACTCTGGGGGAGGTGCCAAAATGCACCGTTAATATAATCATATTCAAACAAATAATTTTTATTAATTCTTATTTTTAAGTCAAATGGAAAAGAAAAGTAAATGAAAATGAATATAAATATTCAATTAAGTGAAGAGAACCAAAAGGATTTCATTTGAAATCAGCATTCCTGCCCAGGCAGAGCAGCGGCTTGCATCACCTGTGTAGAATTAACTCTTAATTGCAGCCCAGGTCAGTTGCTGTATATTTCTATATTTATGATGGTGGTCGTTGTACTTTATATGGTATATGATTCCACGATTGAGTAACACAATTAGAATCAGATTTTTAATATGAATAATATTTATTTTTTAACTAAAACTTAAAAGAACAGTGGCAGCCTTATTTGTTGTGGAGTAAACTCGAACCGTAGTAAATTTTAAGGATGTTATTAACATTAAAAATGTGTGTATTATGTTTCTGTTAATACTAGAACTGTCAAACGATAATTTTTTTAAAATCAGATTAATCACATCTTGGAATTTTGATCAATCACAATTAATCGCTTAATTAAAAAAGCTTTCTATCAACATTTATTTCCCATTTATTTAACATTTGCAAATATTTACAATAAATTGACCACTAACCATATACATTTAAAGCAATACTCAATATTACTACGAATGGTAATATGAAATACGACCTCCTTTGGCTGATTGGCAAATTTATTGACATGACTTCAGAGAGCTTCATTTAAAAAATGGCCCAAACTATCGAAAACACAGGGAAGAAGAAAAAATTGACGATGTAAAATGGTAAAAAGAGATCCTTTTGGTTTGTCCAATTAGACGTTGCAAAAGCCACTTGTGTGATTTGTTTGACTGTAATGAAATTATTGTGTGATGTTATCTTATAAATGAAAAGCGATGTAAAAAAAAAAAAGCTTCTTTTGTAACATATATAAATCGTTGATGAAGGGGGGCACAACATAAAATCTTGCCTAGGGTGCCACTATTGCAGCTAGGGCTGGGTTTTAAAAAATCGATATCGAATCGATATGACTTTTTATAGCCCAATAATTGATATTTTTAATACGCCCCCCCCCCCCTTCTCACGTCAGGGGGAAATTTTATATTCCAAAATGAAACCACGGAAATATGACCGAGACAGCACATACTCGCTGTTCGAGCGTTGTTCAAATCGGCCCTTCTGTTATTCAGAGTACCTCAAGAGGAGCCCAGTGTTTTTGCCACTTTTTTTTTTTTTTACATAGTGCTGTGGTTGTAATCGATTTCATTTATTATTTATTGTTTTCATCAGGTCATGTTCAATAAAACAAGCATGATTAAGGTAACTGAATTTTAAATATATATATATATATATTCATTCTAATGCACTAAGTTTCTATTATTTGTAGCATTAGTACTTCTGAGAATGTCTTCCATATAAAATTAAAATTGGTACTGCATGAAATCCTTAACTGAATCGAAAATCAATGTGAATCGAATCGGGCCCTTCTGAATCAAAACGAATCAATTTTGAAAATCTGACTCGATACCCAGCCTTTCTAAACCAATATCCAGACCTGCCTCATAGAAGGTGCACAGTTGCACTGATTTGAATATGACCGCATAGACCTGTTGTAAACATCAAGCTGCTGGCTGGCACACAATAAAAACATTCAATATGAATTAACTAAAAGTATGTTTTAATTGAGGAGAAAGTCAATAGGTGGCCTGCCCCTCTTAGCTATCTGCTCATTTTGAAAGCTATAATTCCTGACTCACTTTTATAATTGACTTCTATTCAAAGTCCATCAAGATGACCATTGGGCTTTAATGTCTGCGAGCCTCCATGGTTACAGGCTCTGGTTTAATTGATGAGTTTCTGTGTGTGCGTGTTGGTGTGGAGGAAGGTAACTGCTAATTGACTGGCTGTTAAAGCTTTTAATGAAGAGTAGGCAGTCAGCTCTCCAATTATCTGCGGGGAGCCATCAGGGGGGAAGAAAGTGGAAAGCTGCTCAGGAGAGAGCGTGAGGTGGTGGGTGGGAGCGGGTGATGAGTCCAAAGAAACACAAGCGTCACTCCAAAAAGCTGCAATGATGTTTTCTCAGTTTATTTGGTTTCCTAAAATTCATGAAAAACTGAAATTAGCAGTGTTGAGATTGGATTAGATTCAACTTTGTTGTCATTGCAATTGTCACAAGTATAAGGTAACGAAATATACACTGCCTCTAACCAGGGGTGCATAAGCAATTATGTGATGGCATGTATAGTATATAAAGCATGTAAGCCTGACTCGTTTTCAATTTTAATGCCTTGGAAAGTCTTCTGTATTATGGAAGCTCGCTGCAAAGCTGGTGCTGTAACGTGACTACACAAATGGCAGAGGAGCCAACAAGAACAGCTGAACTCTGTTTGCGGTTAATCAGAGCTTTTTAGTGCTGTCACTATCAAATATTTTTAGATTTGATTAATCTATTGATTATTCAATTGATTAATTGACTAATCAGATTCATTTTAATTTTGCATTACAATGTATTACAACAGCATGTTTCCCCCATTGCTGTTTATTAACCGGTCATTGGTGTTTATTTCGTACTTCGTATTCGTATTAGTGATTAAATAAAAAGGTAAGAGTAAAAACAGGTGTTTGCAAATGTCTTATTTTGATTAAACACAGAAGATGATCAGTCTTTTTTCATGAAGGACTACAAAAATCAGTGAACAATTACTGTTGATATGATGAAAATCAGAGGATTTGGACAATAAAAAAAAAATGGCTCCAAACAATACTCGATTATTGATTTAGTTGCCGATTAATTTGATAATCAATTAATCAATTAATTTTGACAGCTCTAGAGCCTCTATAGATGGTGGTCTTTTTTTATTTTATTTTTTATTTTTTTTAAATCCACTGGAAATAATCAGTATGTCAACATGGGTGTGTATTTATAAATATACGTACGGCCTATGAACATGCTATGACTATGATCATGGGCGACATGGTATGATAGCTACAGTATGATATCTAAGCAGCATCCAAAGTTGACTATGTAATGTATGATGCAAACTGCAATGAATGTATTGAGGGAGGTGAACAAAAGGTTATACAGGCCCATTCACTAAAGAAATACGTTATGACCCAAAACAGCACAATATCTTTTAAGAGACCTATTAAGCTTAAAAATAAAAAAATCATTACACTGTATTAAAAGCAAAATGTGTGTTGAAGAGAAATACATTTTGATTGTATCACACTGCTGTGTGATACAATGTTTTGGATTATCGCAAATCTAGCAGTGCATCCATCTCAGAATTTATTAATTTTTTGTGAGGAAAAAAAACAACACATTTTGCATGGTTCCCTAATAATGAGCTTGAAATGGGCAACTGTGATGATTTCCAGTGTTGTACTTTCAGGAATTTCCAATAGATTCATCAGATCACTGCCTAACTTGAAATGGCCACAACAGAAGGACATGACATGTTCATTTGCAAAGTGTTTTGCGTTTTTAGAGGCTACAGCACCCTGAACATTATAAGACCCGAAAACTGACTGATGGAAGAAAAGAGTTCATTTCCATGGTTGTGCTCTACAGTCTTTTCTTTGTTCTACATGCAATCTTTTTGTATCCTATCTAATGACTCCAAATTCAATCTCTCATCAAAGGTGCATTATATAACCAGATGTTGCCCCTCTAACTTATTAATACACTTGTGCTTATAAGGTTACATACACTGGCAAAACGAAATATTAGACATTTTTGGGACAATATGACTGACGACTGTTCAGGGACAATATCGCTGTTTTCTTTATTGCAATGTCTTGTTTAGTGATGTTTCACTTTGCTTTTATAAAATGCTTAGCTTCATTTGAATTCCATTAAAAATCAAAAGAATGTGTTTGGCCTGCTCATGTTTTCTTTAATGTATGGTACGCATCTCAAATGAGTGAACATAGGAGCCCAACTGTATCTCCATCAAACACAACACCAAAGTGTGTTTGTATGACAGCTCTTAGCGGCACAAATCAAATAATGCAGATGCAAACATCAGAAGGACTGCGATGGTTCTAATTTGCCACAAATGCTTCTGCAGTATTTAATAAATAACTGGTTTATTCCTCAATAAATTCCGATGACAGTAAAATGCAAGACTGCAGTTTACCTCCAAAGCTGGAGGCATAATCTATAAATAAGTGTTCAAGTATAGTTATATGTGTGTATGTGTGTGCTGCAGGTGCAGTGGAGGTAAGGAAAGAGGGTCTGGAAGCTCAAATCAATCGCCTGTCTGAACTCATCGGCCGACTGGAGGATAAAGTAAGAACCCACCCAAACATGCACGTAATGGACATGCGTATGTGTGTGTGCCCTCATCCTGTAATTGATACTCCTCATGCTCCTATGCCTCCCTCACCATTAGTGCCCACAGACTGACATGCCCTTGCACTAACAAAAAATCTGACCTTATCTATTTTTAGCCGTTCTTTTCCATCTTGCTGCCACTCATTGAAGCTGAATAAATGTATGTTTCTTGGTTACAAGAAGAGTAAACACGGTATAACTTTGAAGAGCATAGATGCAGGTTTGATCTCTAAAGGAGGAGTGGGAGGAGGGCTGTTTGGTCGAGTAGAGAACATGTTAAACCTAATGGATCCCCAGCAGACTCGGCTGTTTCTGAACGAGTGAACCACAACACCAGAAGGGAGCGATGAATAACTAAAAGGCAATGTCCAGTTGTGGAGGCAGTGACAAAGGAAATAAATCACTCCAAACAACGATATTGTATCACAGTGTTTCCCAACCAGGGGTACAGTGGGGTACGCAATCACATAGCAGGGGGTATGCAGGAACATTTAATATTTTATTTACAAGATAGCAAATATTCTCAGTGGTACATTTGTGGTAAATGTATATAGCAAAAGCAGGTTTATAATTAGAACATGAGCAGAGACCGCTGTGAGGACCCTATTTTGTTTTGTAGAAATTATTTGTATTATCATGATTTATTATTATTACTATTATTTTGTTATATATATTTTTATATTGTATGAAAATTTACCAACCCTGTTAAAAATCGTATCTTTTAAAGTTGTCATGCGTGTTTACCATAACATTGGCTCAATAGCGCAAACCCTACTGCGATTTAACAAAATACAATCCCAGTAGGTTTGACCGCGCGCGGCCTTCAAAAATTAGGAGGCACATGCAGCATCCCGAGATACACAAAAAGGTCCATTGTAGCCATATGCTAAAATGAGCAGTGAGCAATGACCCCCCCAATACCCACTTTTGGTCAATTTTTGCACATTTATTGGAGTCATACTTTTGTGCTCTTTATGGCTTCTAGATAACTCTGTGAATGTGCTTAAAAACTCTTTTACTGCCACACATCCAAAAAACTGCCTCGACAGTGCCAGACAAATTTGAGCATTTTAGCTCATCTTTCAAGGCAAACAGAATATTGTGTGCTTTGACTACATAGACATGGTGGGTACCAAATGAAAGATCGCGTTCCATTCTTTCATTAGAAAAAAAGTATGTTTCTACCTTATTCCGTTCTTTAGTAATCACCATTTGAAAATAGGTAATTTGAGTGACATTGAGCAAAAACAAGCTATTTGTGAAAAGATGCATTTTCTGCACAACAGTGACTTTGACACAAATATTTTTTGTTTAGTGACGCTCTGTGAATTGTATTTAATTTGACAAACAATTTAAGTCGTCCTTGAAAATGTTCTATTTTATCAGATTGGTCATGTTTCAGTATAATGCCATACTACTGGGAGCCCATTGAAAAGAGATACAATGCTGCTATCTGCTGGCCAAAGTTAGTGGCTGTTTTGTGATTTCAAAAGTCCATTGAGTAGGCAGCGCTGCGCAAAAACTTCCACTGCCCATTGAGAAAAAAAATTTGTAGTAAATGTCAATTAACGTTTTTGGCGGCATTCATTTGGATTTTAGTATACGTCATTAAACGTTTTTGGCAATAAAAGAGTCAAGTGGCCCAGTCACTGCCCAGGATTTGAATCTGATTTAACATCTCTGGGGAGATCTGAAAACGGCTATGCACCGACGTTCCTCATCCAACTTGATGGAGCTTGAGAGGTGCTGCAAAGAGGAATGGGCGAAACTGCAAACGTTTCAAGAAGCGGTGCGGACGCTGCCGGGTCCATTCACTTGGATAAGACTGAGGTCTCAATTACTCGGACGCCTCTTATTTATTTGGCCGTCTCTCTGAATTGCTGCCACTGGCAACTCGTCGCCATCACCCTCTGACATCTGAGGCTCTCCTTTATTTGGCTAATTTTAGTTTCTACTTTTATTCATATCAAATGTATTTCCTAATATTACAATGTTAATATACTTTAACTCTTATTATTTATTTGAATCTCTAATATTTTCTAAAAATTAAAATAATGTTTGAGACCACTGGTTTGATTTCACATTCATCTAAAATAATAAATTTTAACAATTAAAAGAATGTTCTCATTTTAAAATAGTATTTTTTCTAATTAAAGTAGAAATAATTTGCCAATTATGTATTAAAATAAAATATTATTAAATGTTTATGTATTTTATTTTGTTACTAATGAAAGAAATGTATACAAAATAAATAAAAAGAAATGATATGAGGTGCAGGAGATAGATAGATATAATATATTTAATTAACCCAAATGAGGAAAACGGCTAAATTGATGCAACGAATATTACAGAATTTTTAGATAGATTCTTAATAATGTGAATGTTTGACAGGCAGGACTCAAGAAAGGGGCTTTTGACCACCCCTAAAGTTTTCCTCAATACCGATGAGATCACGGAAAAACGGACAAGCTAAGTTTACCTCAGGTGACAAGAGAGACCCGTAAAAAGTCAGGGTTAGCATACAAAATCTAGCAGCAAACAGGTTCGGGTCTCATTGGCTGTTTCCATAGTGACTGACTTGTCTTACCCGTCTCATTGGACAGCCTAATTCAAACTTTCCCTCATCTCAGGGTTAACTCACGCAACCTGCATTCTGGAATACATACCCCCATAAAAAAGTGCTTCATCTGGTGTGTGGTGTGTAACTTCCGTAAAGCAATAATGTGAAGCCCATTCATAATGTATGGTAACAATAACAATTTAAAAAAAAAATTATCTGTGTTTCCTCAGCGTTATACCCCAGTGACGTTGCTTCCCCCTGGATTGTATTTTGAAATTAAATACAACCAAAAAAACTCATAAAGTGCTTTTGGCCTCTGTGATTCTGAGCATCCATAGGGATTCTTTCTCAAAATTGAAACTCTTTCATGATCATAAAGTTGCACAGATTCCTATAAAGCGGATTTAGAGGAATTGGACTTTATCCTTGGAAATACTGCGTGCAGAAAGTATTATCTAATACTAAATTTACTGATGCATGTGCAGTTCTGGCAAGAGTGCCTCACCAAAAGACCCATGACTTCTTGCCCTGTGGTCTTATGAGCAGAAATGAAGCCACTATAACCTGAATCAAACTCAAGTTCAATCTGTGAAATGTGTCCGAGGTGCTCATCCAAAGCTGTACAGTTAGACACACATCTCCAACACACACAAAACTCTTGATTAACAGCAGTGTTTGATAATTGTATCACTACGTGATACAGTAAGCATGCATTTGCAGGCAAGAGTAAAGACGTGATGTGAACTGAACCTAATGACTCACATTTTTAAAGACACTCCCCGCAGAAGAGCCTTTATACCTTTATGGCATATTAGTGTTAAATTCATTATATTATGCATGATGGTGAATATCTGTTGAATATTTAATGACCCTCTGCACTGACTTAGAGCTGCAGAAAATGGAAGCTTAAGCCGAGCTTATGCATGTTCCAGCAAGACACTAATAAGACTCTCTTTAATTAACATCCAGCATATAGTCTTATAGTTTTAGTGTGCAACAACATTTGTACCAGCAGTGCACACAATTCCGAATACCAATGTAGGCACCAACTGAAGTGCTAACACAGCATGGAAGACTTCTAGACAATATTCATATACATAGTGTATATTCAAATTCTGCACTTAATTCCTTAAAATTATATATAATACATGGACGTACCTCAAAAATTGACAAAGTTAAAGCAATTTTAATGTCGTCATTGTAGTATTGTCAAAGTCAGTCTTGTTAGCGTGTGGCTCCTCAGAAATAATGCCGGCTTTTACGAAAGCTCGAACATTAGTGCAAGCAGACAAGTTAGCCCAAACATGCACAATCCATTCACCAATTGTGGCGGGATTCCGGCCCTGGTTGAGGACTGGCAGGCTTGATGAGAACCCAAAAGACTCGTCATCTTTCAGTTGAGTCTTTTGGGTTCTCATCAAGCCTGTCAGTCCTCAACCAGGACTGCATTTCCTGTATATAAGCAATGTGTGGGCGTAAATGCTCCAACAAAGTCAGTCAAGCGGAGCGCTTACTGAAGTCGCCCACAACATTTACAGAGTTTGGAACTCAGTGCACACATAAGGCGCGCCTCATTATTAGGCCCACTTGACTCCTAAAACCATTGAGATACACAAAGCCACCCACCACGATAAGGTGATGGCACAAGGAGTAGATTATGCATAGCAATTTTTAATATTGTGTTTTGAGTAATTTGCCAAATCAAAGCATGGCTGTTGTTCTGACTGATAGCTTTTATATAGAGAAAAAAATCTTATTATATGATCTTGATATTCTCAAGCTTCCTTTGACCCAGAACAGGAAAAGCTGTACTCTATAGAAAATGGAGGGATATTGCTGGTCAAACCTTCAGATCGTTTTTCACTTTACAAGTCTTAAATGTCAAGGTTGATGGATTCTCATTGTAACATCTCTAACATAATTTGAATTGATTTCAAATTGGTCATTCCAAGGATGACAGGGAATAGAAAGGAAAAAAATGATTCAATGAATATGCGTATACTCCAGAAGAAATTAAATTGACATTTTGTGTTGGATTAGAATTTTTAGAGGGCCTGACATTTTATCTGCACTTGTCATGGTTAAAAAATGCAGCTTTCCCGAGGCATTTGAATATTTCTTTATCTTGGTTTGGCCTGGCATGACCTGCTTGGATCTCCATATTAAGATTGCAAAAGAAATATGACACAGTAGTGAAAAGGTAAATGATGAAATGTGTACAAGTCTGGCAGGGAATGATGTGTGGTGCCTTAGACACAAACATTGCCTTTATTTCACTTAATTGAATTTTGTTAGGAATCAATCTCTTTTTGTTTTCAGCTATTTCAATTCAACACAATATTTATATTCTGAGTCTATTGGTGTCACCTGCAGGAGAAAGTATTCAAGTGTTCAAGCTATGTACTTTATGCATCTTGCGATGCCATATAAATAACTAATCGAATCTGTTTTATGTAGGCAATTGTTATCAAATGCCAGTAAATGTATCTATTTCACTGTCTGACCACTAAAGTTTACTTGCTCAGTTGATTTACCATGTTGGGGAAAATGACTGCAAATGTTATCTGTGCCCCTTACATCCTATGCATCTTATTTTATAGTCTTAACCTCAGGCACATGTGCAGCACATTTACAGGTAATTAGGCCTCAAGAGCCCCTTTGTTGCAAACAGACATGCAGTACAATAGATTCCTCCCAATGGGGTGAACATTCTGCTTGTATTAAAAAAAAAAAATATATATATATATATCACTTTGTTACTTCAGTCCCATTGGGTAACATGGAACTGATGTGGTGTTTATAATATTAGATAAGCCAAACAAAAAACAAGCGCTCCACTCTTGCTTTACAAAAGTTGACACACAGGGCCCTGTTTTTGCTTCCAGCGCACATCTGGTGCAAAGCGTAGTACAACTGTATGCATGGGTGGAGATTTATTTTGGTATTTTCATTCTGTACGGTAACAGGGCATTTTCCCAGCCAATCATTGCGGCATCCCTCATTTGCATTAAAATAGTGTGGTAAGAGCGCATGGCATTTCAGAAGCAAATTCTCTCGCTTGGCTCTGAGAGATAAGATTGGTAGTGCGTGTAGACCTGATTTAACCGAGTCTAAAATCGAGTCTACTTTCTGTCTTTCATCTTCCAGATGTGCTGGGCGGGCACAGCAGCTCGGTGCACTGAAATGCCCAGAGAGGCGTAGGGCGTCTACCAAATTTACAAACACACTAAACTAGACTTGCCCTAACGCGAAAATTAAGATGCACTCATTTTTATGCCGAGCCAGTCTACTTAATTTGCCAAATGCGCCAGGGACGCGGTAGCTCTATCCACATGAGCGCCAAGTGAAGCTCAACAAAGTCTAAAACATGGGAGACTATACTTGGCCCGGCCCCAAAATTGAGATGTGCCAGTTTTTACGTGTCCCTGTCTACAAAGATAGAGCTCACAGTACTTTGAATTTAACTCCAACTCTGATCTGAGTGTGATGTCACACATATCTTATCACATATTATCAGCTGTGCATGAGTGTGTGTGTGTGTGTGTGTGTGTGTGTGTGGGTGGGGGTGTGTGTGTGTGTGTGTGTGTGTGTGTGTGTGAGAAACAGTGACCTACGCACTTGGCCAAACCTTAGAGGCTTCCCCCACTGTGATCACTTAATTGTGCAGTGCAGCCATAATGTATTCACTGGAGCAATCCCGTTTACCAGTCACTTAATTGGAAGGGGCCTTCATGGTTTCTCGTGCCTGACTGTACTAAGTTTATATGACTCCCCACGTTGTCAGAGTGGAGGATAATCATGGAGACATTAGAGCCGCATTATCCTCATGCATTCCAATGTAAAGCTACTGGATAATTCCTTAGGTAGATTTGCACACACATAGTTTTCCAAGCGCTACAAAATATCATGATAATACATTTCACACTGTCAGAAATATCTTAAATTTACAGTATGTAGGTAGTATGCAACACACCCACTGCATCATACTGAGAGGTATTTCCCTTTCTAACAGCGAGCAGCAATAACAAAAGTATAAATAATTAGATATCTTATGGTACACTGGAGCACTGCAGATGTTGGAACACTTTGGTGAACAGTGGTAACTTATGTAACACTTTCCCACCTTTAAGATGCTCAAAGTAATTTTTAACACACCCAGATTAAGCAGTTCCGCGTTGCGGTTTGCAAATCAAAATTTTGCGGCTCATATTAACACATTGAATTGCAAGACTGTGAACAGGCGTTTATGTGGCAAGCACCTGCGTCATGCAATCATTGTAACATGGACTTTGTTCTACAGCGAAGACACCCACAATGTTAATTTCCCGACTGGAGTCAAATGGGTACCGCAAGATATACGTCACCACACTTAATTAGTATTCATGAGTCTAGCGAGGGGGTCAAACTCGGCGGGCCAGTCATGCTAGATGCATGGAAACAGTCTACTAGCGAGATGTCTACTGCGCTAAATGTACTAATTCTGTCCGAGAATGATATCCCTGGTGCCAAATTCATTGATGTAGACGTCGAAGAACATACTAATGTTTAATTGAAGAGATGACTTGAGTGTAGAGGGCTGAAAAAGACAAGGAAAAGAGCCGACCTGAGGTAAAGTTTTTTTTTTCTTCCCCTCAAAAAATCGTCCTACGCAACTGACACTGACATTCTCCAGTTTCAACAAGCTATCCTTTAGCACCATATGTCCTGTCTGTCATATCTGGTTGTCTTACGTCTTTGACAGTTGTTGGGTGGTACATTTTTATTGCGTTTTTTGTGTGTGTAGCGATCGCAATTCTACTCGGAAATTCTTGGGCACAACCAACAAAACTCGCTATACCTCAATTTTTTCTATTATTATATCCTTCCCGCTTATAAACCTGTTTCCTTAATTCAGAAAAGGCCCAACAGATCATTTTTCATACCTGTCATAGCTGCACGAAAGTAAAAAAAAAATGAAATAAATAATCAGGTGGTAAGCAAGACAAGTCCGAACAACAGTGGCAATGCCATTTTAACATTTTTCCTCATCATTCATTATTGTCGTCCGGTGTCGGTACCAGATGTGATTGGGCTGCTAGATTGTATCGGCGTCGCCTACTGATGACGTCACTCTACAGCATTGGCTGGAAATTGTCCGTTTACAATTGTTCAATAAAGTTATATGGAAAAAAATTGACGGTAAAACATTGTAAAGAAATTAATAAAGATGTCATTGAAATGACAAAATGTATGGACTAAAATTGTAGAAATGTGAATAAACCTAAGAATATAAAAGCAGGATACTATAGGAAATACAGGAAATAATCGAATAGATTGAAGCGCCTTCGTGCTTGCCGGTGGCGTCACTACTGCAGCGCTAACGAAATGCGCCATTCACTTCGGTTTGGTTTCTTCTTTAACGGTTCACAAATCACAATACATCACAAAAATCTTAATGATAATAGGAACAATTAACATTCTAAACTGACAATATTTGTCACATCTCAGGCAATTCATTTGTGTATTTATCATTTATTCAATCTATTTGATTATTTATTCAATATATAATAATAATAATAATAAGTCAAATTGCTTGAACTGGTTAAAAACGAGCAAAAATATTGGCAGATAATCGTGATGTGTTTGACAATACGTCAGTTGCAGAGGTGGTGGTGGTGGACTTTTATGAGTGCCGAGAACCAAAAAGAAAATGGAAGAAAATGAAAAATACAAGTTTCCCCGCCTTTGGTCAAAGCGGGATACTTGGAGAGGGAGACAGAGAGCACAGCAGGATCAGGTCAAGGATCCATTGATTAAGCATCAGGGGAGTGGGCAGGAGACCTTGAAGAGTCAGGAGAGCGCAAACAAAAGTGACACTCTGTATTTATATACTCCACCAAGTAAATGTCTGAAGTGCCCTCCCATCTTAAATCTTGCTCACTTGTATTGTTATATAAAGTCCTTGCTTCAGTTTCAAGAGGAACCATCCATGAATCCATTAACCGGAATGCTTTATTTAATTTTTTTAATTCAATTTAATCTCAAATTTCCAGTTTAAGAGAAGCAAGACATGCATTTGAGGCTGAGAGCTATGACCTTCATGCCAGTCCTAAGGACTTTAATCTATTTAATAATATTTTATGTTTTTGCTCAAATGACTATGGTAAATTTTCAAGATCAATGATAAACAATTTTACTGGCTGTAAAAAACTAACAAAAAACAAAACAGGACAACAAGGATAATTCTGTCCTTGTTTTATTCGTTGCAAAATCCAGTGTAACATCTTACCCCATATGTGTGTCACTCCCTCTATTTGATGGCTTATAACTCTGCACTGACACAAAGTATGAAAATGCCAAGAATACAAAATATACCTAAGACTTTGGTCTTTCATCTGGTATACATTTTGTTTATATATGATGTATTGATTCCAACAAAGCTATAAAAGTATAAAAAGTGATACAACGAGCCCCGTTCTCCCCTACTGCATGCCCACGTCAACCTCTACAAATATTAAAAATGATCACACCAATAATTTGTATTTTAAGGACATTAAATGAATGAATGACTGAATTAATGAATGAATGACGTTGTCGTCGTCCTCTCCACGGCTCAAAGGCCCTAATTTAGCGCCATTAAGATGTCGGTCCAAGCCCACTTTGTGATAATTTCATCTTTCTCACAATTGTTACTGCCGTGTTCTTGCCGCAAATGTGCTCCCAGCTGTCAAACTTCGTGGGCGTGTTTGCGCTCGTATATCATTAGAGCAATATTCTTAGTGAATGGGACGTTAACAGGGAGCAAGCTGCGGGTGCAATTGTGGAGCAATTGTTGGCGCTGTTAGGAGACGCAGCGCATTTTTTGTGGATTTGACCCTCTGAGTTCAGAATTTTGCTCCAGGCCAATATCAGTGACCTCAAGACTTGTAATGGGTGAATGAGCAAGAGACACACGCCACAATATTGTATGAGGTGGAGAGTGTTAGCGTCTGAAAACGGAGACCATTTTGTCTTTCACGTTGTCCTTCTTATTGGCATATACCATCCATCTCCCTCTAGATCCCCTTGATCTCCGGATCCATATTTTAATAATATTTTTTTTTTAAACACACACACACACACACACACACCTCTACCTCATCCTCTGTTCTGTTTACCATTTACTACTCTAACTAGTCTTGCACGTTGCAAGCTGTTTCTTAGTTGCTGCGCAGTCTTGTTGACTGACATGTTGTTGCGGTTGTGCTTCCCCTTACAGACAGTCTGGTTTGATCTGCACCAGAGGCTAACAGACACAGATGGCACCGCCAGTGCAGTAAGTTGACACAAAACATATCAGAGTGCAAAAAGCTAATGCACAGCCTTAGGTGTCAGTCAGTAGTGCCTTATGGAGGCAATGTCTGCTTTAGTGCCTCAGTATCAGTGGCGGGATTGACTCTGTACTGTAATTAGTGGAGAGGGTGACGGGTGGCTGCACTTATTTAACCTGTATGGTCCTGTTTTGTGACTTTTCAATACAGTAGGTGCTAAGCTTGTGAATGATTTCCCGAGATAAAGCATTTTGTTTTTTTTATTTTGTTTTTTGCAGTTGTCTGCATCTGAATCATTTATTGGTGTTTGGTATGCTGCAAGAGAATAAATTAAGTCACACACATCTTTTAATATCAACCACCCACTGAGGAAATAACAGATATATTTACAGTATTCATTTGAAAGCCACAGACCATGTGTGAGCCTGTTTTTGTTTTTTTTATGTAATTATGAATAGCAGGTTTTGAGCATACTGTATTTTTTATTTGGCCTTGGTTTCATTCCTTTTCACAGCAGCACATTCAGGCCTGTTATTCAGTTGACTGCTACAAAAAAAAAAGTTGTGACATGCACGTGTATTGTGTAGTTGTGAAAAGTAATTAAAATGGACATTTCCTTCTAATATAAAACATGTATACTGTAGATGAAAATTAATGTATGCTGACTTGATTGAGCTGATACTTGTTTTTGTTTTGTTTTTTCCCCTTCTGCTTTGTATTGTGAGCCAGCTTCAGAAACTCCCCACATTTGCATGCATATATAGAGGACCTAAACTCTCTTCCAGGTGCTCACAGGAAAACTGACCAGTTATTCCTGATATTCAGAAATAGAAAGTAATGAAGTATAAGTACTTCTCAAGACTCAATGCTGTCCCTGAATGATGACATTTTTACTCCATAATATTTGACCCAGTGCAAGTAAATTTTTTCATCGAATCATGCATGTGAGACCTTTACATTTACTTAGGTTTTTCCAGATTAATTATTAGTCTTAATTATACACAGGCTTACGTTATTAAAAGGGACACGAAAGTAGTGGGCATCTCGGCGCTACCACGCGTCACAATAATCGTACATGTCCAGATTGTCCACGGCGTCAAATACATTGACGAAAATGCACTGCACATACACACACAAATTAAGAGGCACCACCCCGTGGCGCGGTGCCACACTGCGGATTGTTACATTGCTGACAAACTTCTGCTCCACACTTCAGCCCATTTATCAGCAATATTGTCAAAATGATTTGAAATCTGGACATATACTATACAAGTTTAATTACAGTGCGCACCCCTAAAATTTCTGGTTGGGGGCCAATGTGCTGCTTGTAAAAATATTAAAACTTTGTATTTCACTGAGAATTTTTGTTAACTATTATTTTAAATATGTTTTGATACATTTGAACACCAGTATACGTAGTCTTTTCATGATTCATTTTCAAAACATTTGGTTTTAATGCATGCCAATAATTAAAGTAATAGTATGGCTGCTAGATTATAAAGAAAATATTCATCATGATTAATTTGGTAATAATTATAATCACAATTTGGACAAACATTTGTTTTTTTGGTCCAAAACAAGAACATGTTTAAAAAGGTAAAAATATTAAGACAAAAAATTGTCTTTGAAACATTCTAATTATACAAGTTCATTTTGGACCAAACAAGATTTATTAAATTTGCCATTTTAAAATAAAAAACGGTGCAAATATATACATTTAAACAACTCACAATAAGTATTAATAATCTTTTATTTTTTGTTTATGATTATGCAGATTTTTTTAATTGTGGAGTGTAATAATTGTAATAGAATTTTGATTAATTGTACAGCCCTAAGTAACAGATTGGACTTTGACTGCCAAATATGTTCTCTGACGCCGCAAATCACATGAAATGTTACACCCGGTCCCCAACAAGCTTGTAATTGGCTCTACGTCAATGCTATGACATGACATGCAACTGGCTTAAAAAAAAAACAGAAAGCACCACAGGGCTACCAACACACACATATGAAGCGCCCTTTTTTACATGCGTGCCTAAAAAGTCAAAGTCATTGGCTCATTTCATGTTTGTGGGACTAGAAGGATGCTGTTATATTGGCTGTGCCGTATAAATTACGACAAGGTAACTGGGAGTAAGCTTTTACTGGTAAAATCAATTTTAAGGTTTTTCTTTCCCTTCAAATAACAGATACTGGTATTGATAGGATATCAGTGACGTCACTCACGAGGCACACATTTGATACTGTTGTACATTTCTTTACATTCTCTTTTCTTATGTGCAATTGTGTTTTTATAAAATACCGTGCTACTTTATTAACGTTATACAAAAAAATGGTGATAGCTGGAATGGATTAATAGAATTTTAATTCATTTGAATGAGTGCATATTAATGTGGTATACTAGTAAATGAAGTTACGAGTCACGGAATAATTTAAAGTCAGTCATAGGACCACCGCACTAGCTTGTTTTGGACGGGGAAAAGACATTATGCCTTGTTTCTCTCTCTTCAGGAGACCACTGTAGTAGTTACCTGTAGCACTTAAGCCTGAAGCCAGCCCACTCACAAGAGCCCATTAGCTGCAGCAAACAGTAGGAGCTCTCAATAAATTGGACGGTTATTGTGGGCAGAGACCGTTGTCGCTATTCCAAAAAGAACACTTTGTTTTTTTCTGAGTGGTAGAAGTTTCAATTAATACGACTCTAATTTGTCTTAAAAATGCATCCCAAAAAGCACTCTGAACAAGAACATTCTCTATTAACAAGGTACGTAGGAATACAGTTATAGAATACAGAGTACAAGTATAGGCCAGCTAAAAAAAAATTATCTACAAGCTTATTTTTGTTCTACTAGTTATAAAATGACTGGGCATAAATAGGTTTCAGTTGCATACAAATGAGCTCCCCAAGCTGCTGCAAGTTTGTAGTTTTAAACCACAATCCCTCTAGCCCAGAAGCCAAATTGACCTACTGCTGCCCCAGACTGCACAACCAGACCCAAGATATAATATACTGGTTTTCCCAGTTTGGTTTGGCCTTTAGCAGAAATGTGAATCTGCCATTGAGTCACTATATTGCACATAGCATTATTACAGATTGGGGAAAAAACTAATAAAGAAAATGCTAGGTTACATTTATTTGGTGTCAAAGAACAAACCAATGTCATAAATGTCAGTAGCGTGATAAACATATACTGCATGGCATCTGGAATGGATTCACTCACAGTGCATCACTTTTTATTGTATGTTTTGGAAATGTATTAAAAATTAAAAATAAAACCTAATAAATCCTACATATTCACATTTTGGCAGCTCTTGCTGTTAAAATCAGGATTGAGTTCAGGTGCATCCTATTTCCACAGATCACCATTGCGATGTTTCTGCCGCTTAATTGGTGCCCACCTGTGATTAATTCCGTTTGTTGGACATGATTTGGAAAGGCACACACCTGGCTTTGTAAAGTTCCACAGTTGGCAGTGCATGGCAGAGCATAAATTAAATAAAAAAATAGTTTGGAGGCCTCAGAGACAGGATTGTCATGAAGCACAGATATGAGGAAGGGTTCAGATTTTTTTTGGTGGGGGGGGGGGGGGGGGGTGAAAGTCCTAATGAGCACAGTGGCTTCCATCATCTATAAATGGAGGAAGTTTGGAACTAATAATGACCCTTCCTAGAGCTGGCTGCCCAGCTAAACTGAGCAATTGGCGAGAAGGGCCTTTGTCAGGGAAGTAACCAAGAACCAAATGGTCACTCCGTCTAAGCTTCAGTGGTCTTCTGTGGAAAGAAGTGAATCAGGCAAAACTAATATAGTCTCTGCAGAACTCCACCAAACAAGCCTGCCTTTATATTTATATAAGGGACAGTACGTATTAATAAATATTTCTGTAAATATGCTTTAGTTAGCCAGAGGGCTGTTTTTCATCTGCAGTCCCGAGACAGATAGTTTATATCACCCTAAAAGTGTAAGAATAAAATAAATAACAATACTTTTACTAAAAAGTTATGGACCAACAATGAGACAAACACACAAAAACCTGTATATGGTATTATTAAAAAGTACATGGCAAACCACGACAGACACCTTAAAGACTATCAGACCGTGAGAGATAGAATTGTCTGATCTGAGAAGACGAAATTTTGTAACTCAAACATTGTTTGGACCAAACCATCGCTCATCAACCGCCCGTTCCCATTCCTACATTGAAGCACAGTTGGTGATGGCAACATCATGCTATGGGTTGTTTTTCAGCAGCAAGAACTCTACGACTACTCAGGAGTGAGGGAAAGAGAATTGATTCTGATGTTCAGCTACAGCTTTCACAAATTCTGCTTTTTAGAAAGTACTGTAGGATGGAAAAGAAATTTAATTAACTGGGGATATTGTGCATGAAGTAGCGGCCTCAAGACTACACGCGTCTAAGCAGCACTGTGATTGCTGGGTTGAAGTTGCTGAGGCGGTTCGTGCCACTGTGCGGGAAAGAATAATAACACCATAACATGTATAAGAGAAACTTTGAAACCAATAAGAAGATGGATTACAGTAGATGCATTTTGCTTGTCATGGGCCATCATGAGCAACGAACATGAGACTATTAATGATGGAAGCACAGTAGACCAGGCCCATTTGCCGTATCGGCTCAGTCTTTTGCCTCAAATAGATGAGAAAAAGCAGGAAGAAGATAAGATGGCAAAATATTGTTAACGGAAAATGCAGCCTGGCTAAGGCAGGCAGCAAAGAGATGATTCTGTAATAAGAAGGAAGTAATAGAAAAGAAGCAATGAGAAAGTGATGAGGGGGCAGGTACAGAACTGGTTCTCTTTCTTAAATAAGGATTGCTTTTCTAGTCCCTGGGGACTTTTTAACATCATAAATTTGACCTTTTTCCATGTGTTTTTTTTTTTCAACATTTTTTGCAACTTTTTTTGCAGCCCTTTATTTGTCACAATGAAACGCATAATTAACTGCACTCAAGCCTTCTGTGCACAAAGCACTCACCTTCTCCAACGCTAATTTCCCATCTTCCAGAAGCGCAGCCTCTAATTGCTCTTTGTTTTTGTTTCATCTTTCAAGAAAAAAACTGATGCGGTGACATTTAACAATTGCCTTTTTGGTATCGAAGCCTTCTGTGCCAGATTCAAATATAAATAGAACTACACTATTGCCCCAAATAATGGAGCCATGTCACAATTAATAACTGGGTACATTGTCCCCTTTAACAAATAAACACCTCCCCTTAATGAATGTCTTTTTTTTTTTTTCAGGAAAAAATAACGTAACTAGTTTGCAGTATTTAACTTTAAACATTACAAATTGCACAAAAAAATGACTTAAATACGAACTGCTAATGTGCGGGAACAGCCACCCATGTACAAGTGTTTGTACAAATACAGGTACCTCCTCTCAAATAAATGCCCCAGTTCGATGTCTGTTATTATCTATTTTCATTTAGATTTACTGCACCTAAGAGAGCTTCATAAATGAAAAGAAGGAATTTAATATCACGACATTAAGACAAGTTCCACGAACAAATGCTGAACCTATAAAAAAATGAATATCATTTACTGCAGGGCCCTTCATCTTGTCACCCTATGTTCATTTTCCTCTCAGTGACAGTATGACTATACATGTGATTCATGGATCTCAATATGTGGCCTGTCATAGACCAGTAACTAGTTCAGGGCATAGTCAGCCATGAGGCGGACTTCAGTTGAATGTTTAGGCAGGTGTTTTTATTTATTTATTTATTTATTTATTTTTACGTTAACTTTTCCACTCTATTTTAACGTTGACACTGTCCTAGCTTTTGTGTAACATGTTTGGAACATTCCTAATGAGTGAGAACATGTGCAATAATAATAATAATAATAATAATTCAATAATTCAATATTTTGAGCATTACATATCTTGTGTTTGTAATGTATTCAATTGAAGAGGTTGATCATAGTATTATGTTGTCCTATTTACATTTTGCATAGCCTCCGGAATTAATTGTAATTGGGGGGTTTTGTGAAGACACAGATCATGTCAGTGATTTCTCACAATAATTATCATCAAATATTTACCAAGGTAGGATGTAGATAAATACGTATCAAAATATGCAACATTTTATTTCTATACATCTTAGCAAATGTTGCACTTTCAAATAATTCTAACTTCTAAAGCATTCTCATCACTGGAGCGTGATATTTAACAACAGGCCCGAAGGCAACTCATGTGGTCCTTGGGGGCTCTCTACTGTATATCTATATTTGGCAATCAACTCCCTTATGCATAAGCAATGTAACCCTTGCGGCAATTGTAAGGATGTATAGCCATATGTATCAAATGCAAACAGGACAGTCCATTTCTTGGGAAGGACACGCGCACGCTCTCTCTCACACACACACACACGCACACACACAAACAAGTCTTCCAATTGCCATTAGCTGTCTCTCTGAGTCAGCATGCATTATTTTACTACGACATTCGCTCAATGAACGTGAATCAGAAAGTCAATATTATTAAGGCACCGCAGTCGAGAGAGACAGAGAGAAATTGGGTTAGGCAAGAGGGATGAGGCAAACTGAGGCAATGAGCTGGTGAAAGTCACAAAATGACTGCCTGTTTTTTTCCCCACAGAAACATATAAAGTTGTGTGTTACTTGGAATAGTCTATTCATATCAACGTTATAGATCAAATGTGGCCCCAGAACATCCCAAAAGGTAATTTCTCCCAAAACACTGAACAAAAGTGCAACTTGTCTCCATTTTAGCTCCTAGAAAGGACTTTGTAATGTAGCAACAGCCTATACAAATACAAATGTGACCAACTCAAAATAAAGGCCAACCCTTTATTTTTGAAAATCCACTAATTCATACTGTAGGAAATGTGTACAAAGCGTTTTGAAATGAAATCCTGGCTGATCATTTAAGCTCACAGAAAAATAGCCGGAGTCCTTTATCACTGCTATTGCTAACACACTGCTAATGGTAACACATAATGATAAGTGTCCAGGGTGCTCTATTCATATTATTGACCTCTAAAGTATGGTAATGCAGATTTCCTTAGCAATGCACCATCAACAAGATCTTGAAGCCCTTATTTTTAATCACAAATTAATCTATGTGTTGTTGCTTTAAACATTTGTATTGCTTTCTTGGCTTGGGCAGCATTTCCTCAATTCTTGCCAATTAAACAGACACCAACATTTGGCACCCTGTTGTATGTGAACTGCTGCTTCCAATTGGAACGTTATTGCCTATTGCAGCAGTCAGCAGGTCAGGTCACCATCAACCGTATCACAGCCTTCCGTACAATAATGTTGTCCAAAGAACTAAATGATAACGGGCTTCGTGCATTTTATTGGAACCACTGAAGGATTGCCACAGACCAAAGCAAGTGATTGTCAGCAATAAGAAATGAGAGCGATTACTGAAAATCGAAATAAAAATGTAAGAGAAGATTGTGGATGAGTAGAAAGAAATAGAGGTACTCTACAGGAAGGAGTAGGAAGCGTTTCCAAGGAGAATAAGAAAATTGTCGCGCTTGAAGGTGTCGAGAAGTGGGCCAACGAAGTGAAGTGGGGAAAGAAGGCTTGAGGACAAGACCAAATTGGAGGGTGCATGCGAGAGGGGTGGAGAGCTAAATGAAATGTGAGATGAAGACCTCTGTGGGCATGCCTCAGTTGCCATGGTAACGCTAAATCCTACATCCTTATGCAGCATTCTTCCACCTCTATTCTGTGCAACCACGGATATTGAACATTAACGCACACACTAAATACTGTATGAGAGCCTTCATAGTTTGCTCACGGTTTGCTTTTTACCACGCTGCAGTGCTTATAGAACATTGCTTGATATAACTGCATGCTGAAAACAAACATTAGAGAACAAATAGCAATATAGTAGCAAAGATGCCAAAAGAACGCTGAATAGAATTTTACACTAGAATAGAATAGAATAGAAAGCCTTTTATTGGCATCGATGGGCAAATACAATGCAAATGGGGCAACTCGATGTTTGTGTTTTAAGAATAAAAAAAATTAAAACTAGAATAGGAAAATGAATATAAAAATATAAGAAAGAAAGAAAGAAAAACTTTTCTTACAGACTCAAAAAATGTACCGGTAAAAAATTTAATAATTAAACATTACATAAAAAGGATATAAGAGACGCATAAAAGAAGCATTCACAGCATATATGTATATTTATTTTGCAATTAGTGGCAACCACTTCCACACAGATAATTAAAAAACAATCAAAAGACCTCAGAGGAGACTAACATACCAATGCTTCCAAAACTTGGACAAATTCCGTGTAGTGCTCAACTCGATGCGAGTCAAAGCCATGATGATTATGTGATTCTCTGATTTGTTCAGCCGCCATATAAATGTATACATAACATTTCTCAACATGGCTTGCAGTGTGTTAACGCCTGCAGCCATAAACATCTCACTAGCGCTACACCAACGTGGTCATGCATCACAAGTTATTGTCCGCCAATTTAAATGCAGGAAACATTAGATTTTTGTCATCCTTTGTTCTACAAATCATGACCACACTCTTATCTGTATTGAATTTCATGTCATAGACAGTGCCGTATTCTGACTACGAGGTCATCTGCATACATATGATTCACACAAAACATTCCTATCATACACCCAGTGTTACAGGTGTTCAGGCAAGAATTAAAGAGAGAATACCGCCTTGTCTGACCCAATTTCTAACCCAAAATGGGGCAGAGACACACTGACCCCATTTTACACGCATTGACTGGTTGGCATACCAGTAGGACAGAATTCTCACAATACATTTAGGGACACCTCTACTACTCATTTTGTCAAACAATAAAAAAATTATTAACCCGGTCAAAAGCCTTTGAGGCATCAGTAAAACTCATTAAAACGGAGGTATTCTTATCTCTATACGTGTTTACGATTTACGAAGTCTGCACGGGGAGAACATGCAAACTCCACCCAGGAATGCTGAAGCCCGGACTCAATCTCACGTCCTCTGCACTGGGAGGCGGACGTGCTAACCAGTCATCCACCATGCCGCCAACATAAATATTATTTTTAACACAATTAAATAAAGTTCAGTATAGCTGCCTCCACATATCAGCAATATTGTCAGGCCCTGATACACCATCTACAGTGCATCAGAGCTTTATTCTGCATTTGGTAAGACCCTTTACCTCCTTCCAAAAGTCAGTAGTGTTTTTACTTATTATCTTCTCTGCCATAGTGTCAGCCCTTATAGCTTGCTCATTTCTACAGATAATCCTAACAGCATAACGCAATGGTACGTTTCTTATGTTCAAACAAAGGCCCTTGCCTTGGTCTACCAGCCAAAATCCCTGATTTAATCTTGCCTCCTCATAATACCCCGCCACATACTTATTCCAGACAGGCCTCATGTTACCCCTTTTATTTTTCTGCTTAAAATAGGGTCTACTGCTTACCATATCCATGCAGAAAAACATTGAGGATAGCTGTGTTGTGGTAATCACTGAAACACAGCTCAGCCCAAATATTGAGCTAGCCGGCTGTACATAAAGGATTATTTGACAAGCCCATTTCAAGCAGTTATGATGGGCCCACAACGCTCCCCCACTCAGCACAGGAGCCCCGCAGGGTTGCGTGCTGAGCCCGTTCCTTTTCTCCCTCTACACTCATGACTGTGCTCCATCTCATAACACCAACAAGATAAATGTGCAGACATCAGGACAGTGGTGGGGATGATTACCAAAGGCTCACAGCAAGGACATACGGAGGTCAAATCTCACACTTTACACCCAAAGCACAATCATTTATAATGGGCATCAGGATGAAATAGAATGTACATTTAACACAGGTCATCAGTGTATAGGAGGTAGAGCGAGTGTCCAGTTCCAAATTTGTGGTCCACCCACCAGAGGACCTCAAATGCAATACAAACCACTCCGTTAGTCAAGAAGGTAAAAAAATGGCTGTACTTCCTGAGAACGCTCAGGACAGTAAACCCATCAAAGAAACTTTTGGTGTCATACTAATGCGGCTCCATCGGGAGTGTCGGCACACACGGCACTTGTTATGGTAACAGCTCTTCAGCAGACAAACCCTGCAAAGATTCATAAAGACTACACATCATCAACCAGCAGCTACCTGCCCTGGACGACATCTACGTATCTTGTTGCCTGCAAAAGACTCAAGTTTCAACTGTTGCCAGCCGAAAAAGGCTTCAGGTCCATCAAAAATATGCACCACCTGATTCATTAGTTTGGATTGCAAGCCATTTCCATACTGACCTCCAAACTGAAACACACCAGCTTTAATGTGCAGTACTTGTATCTATGGGAGCACTTTATTCCCACTGTGTGCAATATGGACTGATATGCAATATGCGTAATATGCACTAATAAGAGCAATACGGACCAAATGTTTTTTGTTCAATTACATTTTATTTGCATATTGAGAATAAATGAGATAGAATTAATGAGAAATAAATGAGAATCTCATTTATGAGTAATGGCATATGTTGGTACGGTGTGTATGCTATAAATGCGGTGTGCAGAATGCAAGTTCAACATATTGCTGGCATCAGGTCAAAACCATGTACTTCCAAAATAGTCAGATAGAAATAGATCCCAAAAATGGCATGTTTGTTCAACCATTAACATTGCATTATCGACGAGAGCAAGCTATATTCAACACTTTACATTGGTAAATAATTTGTAAAAATAGCACCCACATGTATCGACTGACCAATAGTACAGACTTATAACGTTCTGGCCCGATGCCAGCGATATGTTGAAGAGAATGAATGGAAGCACTCATTATTGATCTTTTATACTTATTTGATTTAAATCCACTTCTTGAGTGCTCCTTATTTTCATTTTGTATACAATTGTAACACGAGAAGCAGAATTTGGACCCAGAAGAAGCCAGTCCATGGAAAAGTACAGAAAAAGTCTTTACATACAAAAGTACAAACCAAAATCACCCGATAGGCGATAAACAGAACAAAGGAACAACTAAAAACAGAGCTAGACGAGGCAGTGGCAGTACATGGAGCATGGGGGGATACTACAAGACGTTCTGGCAACGAGTGATGCCCAACCCTGTGACAAAATACAGGACCAAATCACAGTCACAACAATGTCAAAGAATCTTGAATGTGATCCAACATGGTGGATTAACAACCATACTAGGGATGTAACGATATCCAAAAATCTTAGCACAATTTGAAAGTCACAATACGATAATTATTACAATATTTTGGGGCGATTGTCACAATATTGTAAAAAAAAAAAAAAAAAAAAAAAAAGCTCATACTAAAAAAAAAATTAATATTGTGCTTTTGTACATTACATCAATGCATATAAACAACCTAAAATCTCTAATAAGACTTAATATTAAGGCACTTACTTGCTAGTTCAAGCACACATTGAGTTCCTCCACATATTGACTCGGTTCACAAGCATATTACGTTCCCCTTTATCTGACTAATAGCGTTAATTTTAAACAGAAGGGCCAAAACAAGCCTTATCAAAATATGACTGCACTAAAACTAGCCACCAGAGGGTGATAGAACTGCACAAATGGAAATCAACCTGACTTTATTTAAAAGACGTGCTTCTTTTAATATCGTGACATGACGACGACGACAATATATTGTGGTAGTTTTAAAATCGCAATATCACGATATCGCCATTAACGTTACATCCCAACAATACTTGAATGAATAATATATAAACAGTATTCTATATTATGCATACTTTATATGCAAGGATTACTAGACAGAAGCCAATGTCATAAATCCCACCATAGTAAGGACGGTATATATTTTTGCCATTTCCGGAACATTTGTACATTTTGCCTCACAGCAAGAAGATTTCCATTTGAATCCAAGTGTGTTTCTTTGTGAAGTGTGAATGTTCCATCCATGTGGACTCTCCCCAGGAACAAATAAATGAACTGAAAGGTTGTAATGAGATATCATTTCAGACCCTAACCTCAATTTTAAGACCTCCCACTGGGAATATTAACAGTACTCTGCAGCATTTTTGGCACAGTCTTATCTTTGATAATACGCTATCATTAATTCTTTCACACACGTTAACGTGAGTACTTTTGCTTTACATTCCTTGCAGGTCATTGTATGGGGTCGTGTTGGGGTTAATGAACAAATTGAAAACTACTCCAAATGTCAGTGCACCAATTTTAAGTAAGATTAGATTTCATGGTGATTCAACTTTTGGAAAATAATTTCTGGCATGTGTGCAGTTAAACGCATTTACACTGAAAAACTATTTATTCCGTTTGTGACAGTATAAGGGCTTTTCAGCTCAATATGACTCATTCAATAGTTGTGTTTAATTTCCTAGTTTTTCTCAGAGCAGTTTGGTGCTCTGTAGGTAATTACAGAAACAAGGATGCTGGGTAATGTAGTGTTTCTAATTGAGTTAGCTGGAGGTTAGCCATGTTGGGACAGATGTACTGTCCATTCAATACAATGGAGAAGTATGTTTGTTGCACTGCAATTTAGATTTTCCATATTCACTCTAAATGATTACCAGCTATCATCACACTAATCCGTGGTATATTGTACTTTATGCTATGAGCACCACAAGTGGTGTTAAATGTGAACTGCAACCAGATCTTCAAGTCACAAACGTCCACCAGTAGTTGTTTCCAAGAATCTGACATCCTGAGACCCGAACAAAGTTGAATAGATTCAGTAAACGCAGTCTATTTCTAATAATGATTTTCTCTGTGCAGTCATTATTGCTGATCCGTCAGGAGATGGTGGTTTCCCAGAAGAAGCTTGGTGACTATTGTGAGGCCCTGAAGCAATACCTGAAGAATGTCTCCACTCAGAGAGACTGCTTTCAGTAAGTCTCCTCCGCACTGTCTTCTTGGAAGAATGTTACCGTGCATACATTCATTCATACACAAATTCCATTTCCTTCACTCTTCCTGATAAGAAGCTGCCCCTTCCCCAATGAAAATTGAATACAACTCAGTAGTAGCTGTAGTAGTAGTAGCTGCTTAGGTTATGCATTATTGTCATTGTCATTTAATTTTATGTTCATGTTCATGTTAACAGGTAATCTGAACAGGTATAGGCTACATTCATAAACAATGTCATCCCATACAAGAGACAATAATTGCAAACAGCTAACTTACCTGCAAAACAACAAATATACATGTATACATATTTTGTTTAATGATGCTACTCCTCACTCTAAACTAATTTGCTCCCCAAAACGTATAAATACGTTCTATTTAAAATATTACCATGCTCCCAAAGACGTATTTATACGTTTTATTGTGGGGTCTCTTATGCTAGAGCATACAGAAAGCATTGATGCAGCCTCTGAACTGAAGAGTATAAGAGATCAACCACAGAGCCATGTTGCAAAAAGCTCTTTTCCCACTGTTTTAAACTGATTTATGAATTGTGAATGCGTTTCAGCTCAATTAAATAAAAAAGCAGGCAAGGTGAGCCACTGGAGCCTAAAGTCAAACACGCATAATTGTCAGCTAGGAGCAATGTCATCTGAAGGTGCTTTTCTACTGGCTGCTGCTAGATGACGACACACTTTCAATTGTCCTTATTCCAGTTAATATCGAAATAAATATACTTAAACCACATTTAAAATCAACCCCAAAGGCTAACAAGTCCTCTAACACAATACGACCATATTGGTCGTTTTTACCATGCACAAATAATATATTTACATGTCTGATAGGGGTCGCTAAACTACAATACGAAACACTTGGTCGTAATTTGGCACATTTCAAAACGACACGTGGTTGTATTGTGTTGGAGGACTGTCTCCCAAAGGCTCATGCATTAAATTAATTAGCAAAGACGAAAACTAAGGACATTTTCACAAAAAATATAGTTAGTTTTAGTTCGTTTTGTAAATATAAAATGTAGTTTCAGTTAGTTTTAGTTTTTTTTTTTTTTTAAGCATTTTTGTTTTTATTTTAACGAAAATATTTAAGAGCCTCAGAATAGTCTCAAATAAAGTTCAGCTGTTCTAATAGCCTTTTTTGGACATTTCTTTTTGGTTTCTAGCAGAAGACTAAAGGTTTTGTGCTGACATCTATTTCAAACAGTTAATAGAAATACAATCATTATAATTCCCTCCAACTTGACAAAGACTCTTGTTTAAAAAAAAAAAAAACAGACACAAAGCTTAAAGGTCCCATAGTATGAAAATGCACTTTAGTGGGGTGTTCTATGAAAAATATGCATCCCCGGCCTGTCTACAATCCAACCAGGTATGAAAAAACGGCAACTTCTTTAGCTTTCTCCTCTTTTCTAAAATGTGTGCTTCAAATGTGCAGATTAAACTTCCGTGACTTAGTGACGTCAAAAAGACACGTTAGTGCACTCGACCCAGCCCCCTCGGGTTAGTGGCACCACCTCTGCTAAAGGTTTGTCAAGCCCACTGAAATTCGAGAAGCTGGCTGCGCCTTTCTTTTTCTCTCTTGCTCGCAAATGCTCCGTGGAGAGGGGAAACAATGATCAGGAAAAAGTGGTTGCTTGCTTTGTCCCAAGTCTTTGAGAAGACAGTAGATTCATTTTATTTTTGAAGGACGTGTACCAACGTCATTTCTCAAAGGACTGTTTTGTTAGTGAAAGCCTGTTCAGAGATGGATTTACAACATAATGGATCGGTCCCAACAGTGTGACATGACTGCAAATGGGAAAGATGGAAGTTTAACATTTTTGATTTAGCCTTCCTTCCTATCCTTCCTAATAAGAGATGTGCACCTTTGACCATATTACTGGTGTATTTTTAGTGTCTAAAGTGGGAGCTACATTTGTCGTGTGGAGGTTGTTTGGTCACAAGAGGTCAGATATGATAAAGCAGACGGTGGTTGGATAATATGAAGCGTTTGCGTATTGTTTTGTCAAGATACAATCCGCGGTGGTTAATTTGCCGTGACTGGCAACTCGCCACCTAGTTGACATGACTTGTGATGCTAAGTGGTCCTGACGAGACGGCTTGCACGTTGCGACCGCGCAGTGGCCTAAATGTGCACATTTGTGTTATTCATAACCGCTTGTAAATATCTAAATATATTTTATTTTCTTCTGCTCCCATGGCCAGTGGTTTCCATTCACAACATTAGCACATGGCTACCATGACCGAAATCACTGCCCCTTTGAGAGAAAAGCGTATGGCCTTAGGCGTGGCCTGGGTACATAAAAGTGACACACCCCTAAAACCGGCTGTTTTGAACAGAGTGTTTTTTGGCTGATTTATGGAAAGCAAAAATATTAGATCCAAAGTCAATTTTGACGAATGCGTGTCACAGACATGTCTTTTACACATTTGACAACTATTTTAGTATGTTGAAAAGTTGAATAATATGTGACCTTTAATGCTGCCACCAGCTGTGCTTTACTATGGTGTCGTGTTCTTCTGGTCATCAGCAGTGCTGTCTTTGCGCCAAATACACCTTTTGAAATCATGGCCAAAAGGTTCAACGTTGGTTTCATGGGACTGTAATACATTTTATTTTATTTTATTATGGCTCTCTTAAAAATGAAATATCACACTTCTTCCCAACTTGTTTCTAATTTGGAGTTCTTCTTAAAAATGTATTTTTTTTTTTTCATGTGTTCTGGCTGCAATGTAATTTTACAAGCTCTGCGGTAGGAACTAAGAACTAAAGAGAATTATAGTATTACTTTGAGAAAAGATTATGAGAATAAATATATCTTAACAAGAGTGATATGGAAGTATTACAGAACAAAAGTTGTAATAATTTAAGAGCTAGTCTGTCCTTCGACATTTCTAACCTGTCCTGCTCATGTCTATGTCTTTTCCAGTGTGACTGCCGTGCGTCTGCCAGATGGTTTATCCTTTGTCATCTATGAGTTCTGGGATGGAGAGGATGAGTGGAAAAGGTACTGATTGATTGATTGATTGATTGATTGATTGATTGAAATAAACCATTTCAAAGTAGCCTACTGACTTCATTAGAATGCACAGGAAATAATACGCAGCAAATGTAGAATTAGGAGAAAACACTTCTTTGTGTGATTTCTTTCATTTTGCATGTTTGACATTTAATTCAACTTTGACATTACTCCTTGCTAAACTGCTTTAATATATTAAAAATGTTCTTATAAATTAGCAATCCTGCTTTCTTATGAATGACTGCAGCACTTGAGATGCATCAAAGCTGCTGAGGTTGGAACTGCCTGCTGCTTTAAGTTTCTGCTTTGCCGCTCACATACAGTAGCAGATACTCACTGCCATTAATATTTTAACTCTTATAGGAATTGCTCGGGGCCATATTTTAAAGGACTGGCACTGTGTGTGTGTATCTGAATGCGTCGTATGTGCAAACTGAACCACGTGCTCACCACTGTGTTTCCAGGCACCTTCAGTCAGTCCCCAATAAAGCCTTTCAGCATGTGAAAGTGGACACGCTGTGCCAGCCAGAGGCCATTTCCTCTGTCGCCGTGCCAGGTACGTGCTTGAAAATGACAAATTGCAATCAGGTTGTACATGTTTCTGGTTTTCCAAATTACATTTGGATTAAACAAAAATTACAGTAATTTCTGGACTACAAGGCGCACCTGACTATAAGGCATGCTAGCTAAATTTGAGGAATACTCATAAGCCACAGGTGTTTTAATGTTTCCACCACTAATTTATTTTCCATGATAAGGGCGCAAATTGTCTCGCTCTCGTTCTGTCTCTCCTACTATAGTTGGGCTCACTTGGTTTGTTTTGCTCTGCCTGACGCTCATGCGCTTCCTTTATAGTGCGCCCCCTTGTGATCTGATTCATAAGCCGCACCTTTGTATTAGCCGCTGGGTCGAATGCAAGTGAAAAAAAAGGAGCGGCTTGTAATCCAGAAATTCAAGTGAATAAGATATTCAACAAAAAAAGTTCCTCATCTTTCCCATGCCAAAATCAAACTACTCTTCTCATTCAGACTGTTGGGAATTACTTTCCACATTCCAATAACTCCTTTCCACACTTATCACAATAAAATTCCCAAATTAAAAAAATATTTTACATATTTTTGTTCTCCTTTCACATTTCTCAACTTTCTCAAACCATTCCAACATCATTCATTCTATATTTCAGCAGGTCAATTAATTCCCCAGCAGTCCAATGCTGCTCTTGGGCATTCACACGCAATTCCTACCAAAATTGCAGTCTCACGTTATGGAATAACATCCAACTTTATAATGAAATTCATTTAATATTGAAATTTGACACACACAATGGTTGCTTTCATCAAATATTTGCCTCTACTGATGTGACTCAAGTTGTCTCAGAGTGCATCATCCGTCCTTTTGAACAAATCAATGCATCACCCCAAATGTACCTTTTTTGAGTCACCGTAATGCCACAAACTAGTAACTATAATAATATTTACGATTGTTTTGTCATGGTTTTGCACGGTTGGGACCCAAGTACAAGGAAGCAGGAAGGCAGAAAAGGTTGGAGCTTTGGGGGTTTTTGAGTATTTTTATTTTATTTTCTGTTTTTCTGAATATTTTTTGCTGTTTTACTGAATGTTTTTTTTCTGTCAAAAAAAATATTTCAGAAAAACAGGGGGAAAAAAATTCAAAAACACAGAATTTTTTTTTTTTTTTTTAACAGAGCTGGTGTTCTGTTTTTCAGATTTTTTTTTATTTTTTTACCTCTGAACTCCAAGTGACTTGTTGCAGACTCGCTAATAGCGGAAGCGGACACTTTCCCGCATACCTCCATATCCAATAAGATGGTCATGTTTACTTACTGGCTCTCAATAAATGAATGAATGTGTATATATGTGGTTTGTTCTCTAATCTCTGAGGGAAGCCCCCTTTTTTTTTAATGAGAAAAACAGAAAAAAATAATTATTTTATAAAACAGGGAAAAATACTCAGAAAAAGAGGACAAAAATTATTCAGAAAAACAGAGGAAAATATATATTTTTTTTAACAGAAAAAAATTACTCAAAAAACAGGGGGGAAATTATTCAATAAAACAGACGAAAATACTCAAAAAAACCAAGCTCCCCCCAAAAATTAGTCAGAAAAGCAGGACTTTTTTTTCCAAGTGAATGCAATACGCTTCCGTAAGTTATATCTCACATTAATGGTGGAATTGTTTTTTACTGTATATATCTAAATTGAAAAGAAACAAATTACTTCAAATATCAAACATAAGATAAAACAAATGCTGCACTCGTTATAAAAAAAAATTTCAGCACTCAAGTGTTCAATCATGCTTGACTTTTTCACCGACACTGTATAAGCAGCTAGGTGCATTGCTATTTTCACATCTAGATGCACTGCATTATTGTCATTAACTGTCAATAAAAGTGCATGCAAATAGAAACTGCTAATATGAGGCAGTTACACATTCCATTTACGTCAGAACACAGAAGTAACAATTCTTCAATGACCAGTCAATCATCACTATTTAATGCAGTATGGCATTTAGTTCGACCAAATAGTTCTACCATTAGTACCAAATAAAGGGTGCCAAAGTAAACCAATAAAGTATCATTGAGTTCAGTTAAAATACAAGTAAACTACAAGGGGTGGGAATCTTTGAATGTCTCACGATTCGATTAGATTTTTGGGTCTGCGATTGGATTCAGAATCGATTTTCGATTATGAACGATTTTTTATTTAAAATGATTTGATTGACAATGAATTTTGCTTCAATTTATAGATGTACAAGGAATTGTAATGATCTACTCCAGTCTGACTCGCTAATGCTAATTAGCTTGCTACTCGCGGCACTTTTATCACTCAAAAGAACGGCACCACGCTGCAAATAAAACAACTTTTATTGGAACAACTTGATTGTGACTTTTTCCTTCTACTCTCTAATGTGGCTACAACTTAACAGTGTATCAGACCACGTGAAACCACACTGCCCCTAAGTGGTCAAATCCACTACAACATGAACAGCGCTCCCAATAAAGGCACACACAAACAAAGGCAAGACAGTATAAAATCATTTAAATAAAATCGATTTTGGGACATTTAAAATCGATTCTGAATCGTACTAAATGAGAATTGCGATTCTTATGAGAATCTATTTTTTTGGCACACCCCTATTAACTACTACATGTGATACATTGACAGTCTAAGTGGTCCAATATATTGTTCTGTAGCATAGAAAAAAAATATCAGGAAAAAAAGTTTATTTTGGGGGTATTTTTTAATTATTTGTAAAAGAAAAAAATTAAAACAGCTAAAGTGCATGTCAAACTATAACAAAAAAAAAATTGTAAGTGTATTGTTGAGTGAAGTCCTGAAGTTGTATCTTCCTAAGCTGCATGTGTACTTGAAACTTGGAACAGAGCCACCTTGTTGAAATGGATTCATTGCCTTTGTGAGGCGACGTTTGAAACACTTGTTCTTTTAATCCATCACTTCTTAGCTGCACTGTGAGCTTCTCTCTGCTTTCTGTCTGTCCAACCTCTGCACCCCGTTTCTCCGCAGCCGCCTGGTGCAGCGTGAACAAGGCCTGAGCATGAACGCATCCAAGTATGCACCAAGACTGTCGGACAGCAACTTCTCGCCCTTTCCCCTTGCATTTCTCCCCTTCTCACTTCCCTCCCGTCCCTCCAAACTTCTTGGAATACATGTTTACACAGTGCAAATGAATGGTGTCAACTGCAGTGGCTATTGAACAAAGTGCATTTGCATCCAAACATTGTGGTTTACTTCTTCGTATTTATGATATGGTCCTTTCATAAGTTAGTTGGAGTTTGTCATGTAGCATGGAGCTTTGGGTCAAACTTTTTCATGTAGCAGGAACCCGAATGACTCTGGAAAGTCGTTTTGGCCATGCAAACAGTTTTAAACATGCTCTCAATTGATTAGAGAAAGCTTATCTATGTTGCTGCAAGCCCATAGAACTGATTTATTTCACATTTGGTCAAGTAGGAGACTGCAAAATTATGGAAGTTCTTCGCTTAGTGTTGTTTGTAGCTGACCACAAACTTTGATGTCATCCTCACATCATATTGCACAGATCGAATACATAAATTGACCGTCCTTATTCTTAAGTATTTCTGGATTATTATTTTTTAATTACAAAGAAATATTGTTAACTGATTGTTAACCATGAAATTGGACTATACGGAACTGTCAAGTTGAAATTGTCTGATGAAAACATCTCAAAATTCAGAATGCAACACGTAGCCTACCGTATGTTTGAATTGAGTTCACTCACCAATGCTGACCAAATCCACCAAAAACTCAACACAATTGAGTGCGAGTCGACATGGCTGATCAAAACAGTTGCTTATTGCATTTGATGCCACTATGCGCTAATGTAACACTAAAGTCAGTATTTAAAAATACATTTTATTTCGTGATGATTTTTAATCAAACAAGGTTTACAAAACCTTTTGAAAAGATATGGCATGGATTAAGTTTATCATGCAGAAAGTGCTGATCCATGTTTGCTGCCAGACATGATTGCCACCTGCTGGACACAAGCCTTCAGCCTTGGCAGAGGTCGGCTCAACTGGCTGCTCTTGTTTTTTGAAGTTCTATATCCACTACTGATATCCGCTCCTAAATATTCACATTCTTCAGTATTCCCCTCCTACAATAGGCTTTGCCGTCATTTAAGGATGGCTGGACCCTTTTTCTCTCACCCGAAGTGAACCGGGGTCGCCTCAAGCCGTGTGATGCGCCGTGACACTTCAATCAGTCGATTAAGAAAAACAATCTGGCTTCAGAAAAACGTAATCATCACATCAGGATCCAAATTTGAAATACATATTAAACTGGAGAATTTTAAAAAGTTGCACTGGAATTGAAGAGCCTGGTGAGTTTTTGTAAGTAACATATAACTACTTTCTTATTGAAAAAATTTCCAAGTATGGCCACTAACACACCATTTAAATGACTGACAGTTCACATCCATCTAACAATAAGAGAATAATACTCGTTTTATAGGCTATCAAGGGACCATCATTACCGTGTCAGCTGTGAAAGATATCAATGAAATATGCGAGCAACAGCCGTGGTCACCATCATGTCTTCACAAGAACACAATGAGGTAACGAGTAATGAGGTCCATTGCCAATTGTTCAACATCCTTCGCAAAGTGGCTACCTATGGACAGTTCTACATTTGAAAAAAAAATGGACGCTAAATCATTTAAATTGCAGGTGTAGCATTAATTAAAAACCCAACAGTGTCCCATGGATGGTCCATATTATTAACTCATTCACTGCCATTGACGGTTATAGATGTCAAATTTTCATTTGAACTATTTCTTTTAGTTTAAATTTTTTTTTCCACTTTTGTTAACGAGAGTATGAAAACCTAGAATTTTATTATTGTACATTTAGAACAGATATGAAATTTTGGATTAATCGTGAGTTAACTCGTGAAGTCATGCAATTAATTACGATTTTTAAAAAAAACTTCTTTTTTTTTAATCGCGTCAGGCAATTAAAAATTTTAATTGGAATAAATCGCATGACTTCAATAGTTAACTCATGATTAATCATAAATTTTATATCTGTTCTAAATGTACAATATTTTTTTCTAGGTTTTCATACTCTTGTTAACAAAAATGGGAAAAAAAATTTAACTAATAGAAATAGTTCAAATGACTTTTTGACGTCGATAGCCATCAATGGCAATGAATGAGTTAAGTAATCTTTTAAAGTTGTCTTGGAAGCTTCAGTTTTTGCTACACATACTACTTGTTTTATTTTTGGAGCACTTTGCGACTTAGCTTTAACATCAGGGTTTAAAAAATAATAATAATAATAAAAAAATAAAAAGTGTATTGTGTAGTCACTGTTGGATTAGGATTCTGCTGCTACCTAAACAGAAGAGACGAGATAAAAATCCAGTTTGTGTCATGCTTGTCTAAAATGACAAACACTCGCTCATATTAGCTGTGAAAGTTGAGTAGAGCTTGTATATAGGAATAATGTTCTTCTAATATGAATATATTTGTATTATTTCAATTTAGTGCTCTGGTGCAAATGTTATCTCAGTCAAAATGGCGGTGGCTTCTCACACACATCAGAAACTCTTGACATTGACTATAAAAGCCTTAATAATTGCTATGATATAGAAATGGTTGCTATTTTTCACACACACAAAAAAATCATATATTTGACCGCTCAGTAAGCAAGGTAATGTTACATTCATAACAGCTCAATTAAATTCATACAACACCCACTATGTAATATTTAACAATGTATTTATTGGCATGCAGTTTATGATTTCACAAATTGTAGCTTACTTAACAAGAAACACAAAGATCCTCAAATACAAACCAAAAAGTGAAATAAATCTCTTAAATTTAAATAAAATTATCTCACCTACTGCTTACTACACGGAAGCGCTAAATCTTACCAATCTTGTCTCATTATTATAACTTTATCCAAGCAGTAGGTACATTTATAAAAGGAAAGAAGAACAATTACTTTCCCCTCCAACTGTGTTGCATTATTTAAAGGAACTGAAGGACACGCAGACACAAACTTTAGTTTAACATTGTAACATTGTGGAAATAATTGATACTGAATTAAAGTATGTTACAGTAAATGTGAAGGAAAAAAAGTGAAAACTCCCAACCCCCTTCAATCATCATCATCATCAATATACAATCAGTAAAATCTATATAAGCCCAAGTGGAAATGAAGTATCTCTCAAAAAATGCACAATTTAAAATGGGTCAATATTGTCTGTTCATTTATAATCTGGATTTGTTGCATTTCTATTCCGACCTCCTTTTAAGCCAAGTCAGTTTTCAATCAACGAATCAATGAATGTTGGCCAGCTGCTGACTTGTTCGATACACATTATTATAGCATTTTCAGCACTTTCACAACCGAGTTGACCAAGCTGCTGCACGCCGACGAGAGGCATGTCGAGCGGCTCAATGTTTACACGTCATAAAACACCATGTAGTGTTTGACAAAACGGAAATGTTCACATCAATGCAGCCCAACAATGTACAAGGTGCCCGCTCCAATTAGGTTGATGCTAAACGAGCTGTCAGAATGCCAATACCGTTTCCCGTTGATACATTCCGGAATGTCGTTCACTGTGCTACCCGTTTTGTTTCTCTACTTTTGGATATCCTGAGTACGACTTGTGCTTCGTCACGAAACTAAATATGTATGCCTTTGAAATGTAGTGAAACAGGCCTTGAGTGAATGTTTGCTGACTTGAAGGACTGACGGTGACATGCAGTGCCATGGAGACTTGGCTTCCTGTCACTGGGTTTACCTTGACCAGTCTTAGGACACGATTCCAGGTTCCAAGTCAGGAATTTGCCAAATGTCATCCCTGATCAAGGCTACAATGATTTCCTTCTGTGACTGTGTTCTTTTCTATTCTTCAACTGAGTGCATGTCAACTGAATGTCTAGTAATTTCTTTGCCGTAGTATTATTAGGCCATGCTACTCCTTTATGGGTTTGGTGCATTTCTTACCTTCTTTTCCTCCTTTTTCTAGTAGTTCTAAAGGATGAAGGAGACAGAGACTAAAATATATTATATACATATGATGACAAAAGTGGCATACAAGGATGAATATTCAATTTTATGAGATTGTTTAACTATTAATTCTTCATGTATGTTTCTGTAAAACAGATCTAGTAGACATTGAAAGGATGCAAGTATTATTTGTCGAGATTCTAGAAAATGTAGAGTGATGCAAATTCAATAAAGCTATAAAAGTGAAAACGCTTTGCTGCCTTGATAATGAGCTGGTTACATTATTTAAAGGAGAAGTCAACCCAGTTCTTGACAATAATATGTTATATACTCTTATGAATATGGTATTGTGGCTAATATTGTGTTAGTGGAATATGAGTTAAGCAGCAAAATCCAGCAGTTTTTATCAATATCAGAAGGCGGCCATTTTGCCACTTGCTGTCAAGTGAAAATGACATCACAGTTGCTCAGGTCTCTGGTGACAACCAATCACAGCTCAGCTTCAGAAAACAGCTGAGCTGTGATTGGTTGTTGCCTGAGCAACTGCGATGTCATCTTCAGTCGACGGCAAATGGCAAAATGGCCGCCCCCAAAATGGATAAAAACGGCTGGATTTTGCTTAACTCATATTCCACATATGTAATATTAATCAGAATGTCGTGTTTTGACTAGTGAGGTCACAAATGACATACTATTCTCAAGAAATGTTTCCCCTGATGCCAATGTCATTCATTGACTTGAAATTAACTTATTCACTGCCATTGCCGGCTATAGACGTCAAAAATTCATTTGAACTATTTCGATTCGTTTAACATTTTTCCACTTTTGTTGAGAGTATGAAAACCTGGGAAAAAATGATTGTACATTTAGAACAGATATAAAATTTTTGATTAACCGTGAGTTATCTAGTGAAGTCATGCGATTAATTACGAAAACATTTAATCGCCTTACGCCCCTAATTTTTAATCTTTTCTTCTTCTTTAAAAAAAAAAAAAGTAATTTTTATTATTTTTATTACAAGAAAAGTTTATAAAAAATTAGGGGCATCAGGCGATAACGTTTTTTAATCATAATTAATCGCATTGACTTCACACACTCATGATTAATCACAAATTTTATATCTGTTCTAAATGTACAATATTTTTCCCCCTAGGCTTTCATAGTCTTGTTAACAAAAGTGTGAAAAAAATGTTAAACTTATAGAAATAGTTCAAATGAATTGTTGACGTATATAGCCGTCAATGGCAGTGAATGAGTTAAGCACATTACACAGAAGAGATGGTTACACTGTAGTCTAGTGGTCAGCATGTCTGTCGCACAGTCAGGAGATCTGGATTTGAATTTCTGTTGGAATAACTCTGTGTGGTGTATAAATGTTCTCCCTGTAGTGATTGCAAAATTAAGCAATTGCGATATCTTTTTTGCTCCTCTAGATGGTGTTCTTGGTTTAAAGATGCAGATGAAGTGTAAGAAGAGTCACAAATATCACAAGTGCTTCATGAAGCTTCATTTAGCCATCACTAGTTTTTGGCTATTCTGGCTTTTTCCCCACATCCCATAAACATGCTTCTTAGGTCGATTGAAATTCTGGACAATATCATAAAATAAATGTGGTACTAATATGTCTCCTTTAAACAAATTTACACAGGTATGTAAAATATGACATTATTTATTCACCAGTGTCAATGCAGTTTAACCAAAAAAGCTTGTATAACAGTATTTACACACACGACAAAATATATTCTATACCCCTAACGCTGAACTCATGTCATTAGGTTGCCACGACGACCAACTATTAGATGTTTTTAAATTACGCTGTGATGGCATGCAAACTTCAACCATACATGGGCGTCCAAGTCTTTGGTATAAATTAGTGTATGTTTCAAATTGGGACCAGAATTTTACTGAACTTTAATTTGGCAAGGTGGACATATTTATATCACCCTGGCCTCAAGCTCTTTCTCTTAGCCACAAAAAATATTTCTGCTGCACAAAATCGATCAAGTGGCAGAAGAGTGTGATGAAATTAATTAGCTAATTAGCAACTGGCAAAGGGCACGCTTAAGTCCTGTGAAAAACGTGATTGTCGTGGGACGACGACATCAAATCTAGTCTTGAGTTGTCAGATTTTCCCAAGGAGCTGCATGACAGCGGCGGTGGTGCTCTGGCCAAATATGAACGCACCACATAGCAGGGTGACCACTCCCCAAAGTGTGAGGACAATTCTGAAACAGAGGAAGATACTTAAAAGATAGATGTGAAAATGTTGTGCTTGTTTGCTTGCTTAATAAAATAATTTGAAATGTTTTATTCATTTGCTGTATACACATAATTCAGATTTTTTTTTTGAGTATGATACCAAATTCAGCAGGTCTAATACACACACATATTGAATCTTATATCTATTGAAGATCAATCATTTACACAGTGGCGCAAAGGCCGGCGGATCCTGATTTTCAGATCAGAGCAAGAAGGGTGGCGGTTTCGAGTGCTGCTGTGCTTCCATCATGTTGCGACTTGCATTTAAAGGGAATGAAAGGAGCCACGTTGATTGGCTGTGACCACTCGCAGATCTGCTGGCCTACATATGTCTGCAAAATTACCAACATTGGGTCAAACGCCCAATTTACACTGACTGCGAAAATGCACCGCGGCCGTCCCGCAGTCAGTGTAAATTGGGCGTAACCCGCCTCTGCGCAGAGTTAGCAGATTTCACCAAAATTGAGCCCCAATAACTACACATGTGACTCAACCATTCAAACAGAAATGATTTCCTCACCTGGTTTTACAAGACACTGGCTCAGACTGCATGGCAAATATCAGACAGAGTCCTAGTCAAACACACAGAAGATTTTTGCTGAGTGCAGTTTGACCTGTAAAAGAATATGTGGTTGCAAAACAAGACGTTACCTGGGAAGATAAAGATGAAAAACGCACTGATCCCACCAATGACACTGATGACTTTACTGATGTCTGGTACAAACACAGCGATGAGAAGTGTTGCAGTTATCCACAGGAACGTCAGCGTGTACCGGCAGCGACTTTCAAACTTGACCGTCACCACGCGGCCACGCCTCCGCCACCAACTCAGCAGAGGGTCCTGGATCACTGATCTTACAGGATGTGCAAAAGATTACAAAGAAAGATGGATTTTGAAGAATTAAACAACAAGCCAAGTCAAAAATATTCATACCAATGTGTTCTATGTGGCCCCACTAGTCGAAACACAGCAAAAATTGTGTTTGCGGAATAATATTAAAAATATTAATTAGGCAGCAAAATCCACTTGATTTTATCCATCTCAGGAGGCGGCCATTTTGCTATACTTGCTCTCGACTAAAAATGACATCAGTTACTCAAGGCTCAGATAATGACCAATCACAGCTCAACATGCCAATGTCACATTACCAAATTCAGAAGACAGGTGAGCCATGATTGGTCGTTACCTAGAGCAACTGTGATGGACAAAAACGGGTGCATTTTTCTGCTCATTTCCTATTACACAAATGCAATATAAATGAAACTGCCGTCTTTAGGTTTGACTTGAATTCTCTTTTAAGATCAAACAAGAAAATAACGATGACATGAATAAGAAATGCCCCCAACCTGCCCAACAGCAGGATGATGGGGTAGATGGTGATAATAGAGACTCCAAAGAGGAGTCTGGCGATGAGCATCAGAATGTCATTGCCCATGTATGACATCAAAATGTCGGCCTTCACATCCTTCCCAAATGTCAGGTACCCATAAACCCCTGCAACAGACAAAGACACAATGCATCTTGAAGCCACATGCTGTAACCTGATGTGAATCAGCACTCTGGTATATGGATGTTTTTGTTTGTCAGGATGTACTGGCTATATTTAGGGGCCATTATGTGTTTTGAAGACTATTTTTATCGCAGTTCTGTCTCAACATGTGTGTGAAGTGACACTTGAAGCTGCTCCAGTCAACAATGACGTGTTTAGTGGATTAAATACTGTGCTGAGAAGGTAATGAAAATATTAGCTGTATGTGGAGAGATAACCTCTAAATAACCTGCATTACTGTTCTGAAAATAAAATTTTGCCCAGTCTGTTGTTGAGAAATGACAATGAGAACGTTGAATAACGTGTTTCTTCCTCACCGTGGTGTAGCTCAGGAGGGAACGTGATGTTATACTTGGGCAATAGATCATTTTTTTGATGTAACCATCCAATAATAGTTGCAATAGTCCTGCTGGTTTTTAGTCATTTTCAATATAGCATGGCGTTCCAAGTGGCGCAGGAGGTGATGTCAAGAAATATTGAGCTGGTGAGCATGGTGAATGGAATAATTACATTTAAGGTCAAAATTACTTCCTCAAAGCCGTATCCTCTTTTTTTTTTTTCATTTTAAATCAGTAATATTCCAAATCTTTGTTTATTTGAACATTGTCTTGGTACTTATTGAGAAGTCTTTTTTTAAAGTCTTTAGAATTTTCATTGAGACTAACCAATTCAGTCGGATTCAATCATTGCATTAACTAGCAGCCATGTATACAGCAAACTTTTTGAAGCATTCACTCGGACAATGTAAATCTAACAATTGAGAGACTGTCTCTTTGCCATGCATTCTTGTCCTATTCTCAAATGTATGTATTTGCTACAGTCATTTATGGACTATAAGCCGCTACTTTTTCACTTGCATTCGACCCTGCGGCTAATACAAAGGTGTGGCTTATCCATCAGATCACAAGGGGGCGCAAGAGCGTTAAGCAGAGCAAAACAAACCAAGTGAGCCAAGTACAGTAGGAGAGACGGAACGTGACAATTTATGCACTCATTATGGAAAATAAAGTAACGGGAACCCGGTGCGGTAACATTAAAACACCTGCGGCTTATAGTCGGGTGCGGCTTATATGTGTAACAAACTTGAGTACAGTATTCAATGAATTTAGCTAGCGCGGCTTATAGTCCAGAAATGACAGAAATCATGACATAAAAGCTGAATGGCGCTGTAGCTTCCATCATAATTGAAAATGGTAAGTTTGGCAGCTATCTGAATCAGTCATGAGGTCAGAAAATATTTCAAATATCCAGTCTATAATTATGGAAATTATCCACAAATTGATTAAAGAAATATATATATATATATTTTAAACTCCACAATTTTTGGTGGCATTGTAAAAACAAGTCATGCCTGTTGAATAGCATATGGCTGGTGTCGAGCCGAAAAGTCACAATTTGGTCAATTTAATATGTTTTTCAAGAATCTATACTATTGGCCATTCTACACGTATGGGTGTTATTTTTTATAAATTATTCACCAATCAAAAGTGTTGAAAATGGCAAAAAGTGACTATTTTGTAGGAAAAGGTTTCGGTCCGAAGCCAGCCATGTACAATATAAATGAGTTGCCCCCATTAAGTAAGAATCCATCTTATTTAGAACCAAATTTGTCTTCAACAAGATGCTCCCACCTTGGTGTAGTCTGTTCAAAACGTTAATCCTAACACATTTATGACTCATTTTTGATAGCTTGTTGGCGTACTTTTTTTCAGGTGACCGAGATCATCCCTTTGAAATAAATACGATAAAGACGCAAGATAAGATAAAATGTCAGAGGCCGGTCCTGACCCCCAGTCCTTGAGTTTGACACCTGTGCTACACAGTTGGTTTCTTTTTAGTCTGGTGTTGATTTATGATTTGAAAGGTGTTGCAAATCAGGTAGCATACTTTCCAAGCGGACCGTTACCTGACCTGTGAGAGAATAAATGATGAGGCAGATAATCATAGCAACCACAGAGATGAAGGCCCAGTGAGAGAGACGCTGGTTCTCCATGCTGCTGTAAATGGCGATGGATGCTTCGTGACACTGGAACATAGAACAAAAATATACTCTTGATTCCAGTTCATTAATATTATTATTATTATTAATACATGAATAAATGAATATTATGTTTAAAAATGTCCACACTAAATGTAAATCATATATCATAATAGTAATCCAATCTGTTTGCAATTTCCTTGCTAACAACCATTTGAACTTTTTAACATAATTATGTTCATAGCCATGTAATGTTAATAGATTAGATTCGACAATTCAAATTGTCAGCTGTTAGTTGAAACTGAAATTATATTCAGAGCATGTTTGGGTAATTTGTTGCAGGCAACTTTAATTGATCTCTAATTTGGTGATCAATGAAAATGTAGTAAAATCCCTACCAAATGACCAATAAAAAAAGTAATTGTGTTTTATTGTCGTGTGATTTGAGCAGCATCGCCATTGGCTTACAAAGTGTAGAACACAGATAAGTGTAAAACTCAAGGCCCGGGGGGCCAGATCCCCATCATCATTTTATGAGGCCCGCAAAAGCGAATTATGTACTACATGTTTCTTATTAAAATTCTAAATTTCAAAATGTCTTCACATTTAAAAATGTTGAGATATTACCAGCATTTTTTTCTTACCTATCCCGTTACGTAATATGATACTGATACTAAATCAGTTTTAGTTCAAGTGCCACAATTAAGTAGTTGGTAGCTATTGAAAACATGTCTTGTAAACCATCCATCCAGCATTTTGCCATTTGTGCAAAATTACAACTCACAATAACAGTTGAATGTAACCGAACATAAGAACAACAGCTTTTAATAATCAAGAAGACAAAACTCGATTTGACGATTTAGCAAATTTTCAATAATTAGATTTTTAAAATGACGATTAATCGAATTAATTCAATATATTGCCACACCTTAGATCAAATATTTTTTTAATCCACATAAACATTTTGAATAGAATAAAACATCCTAATTACTTTTCTAACTCTTGCTATTTCCCAGCCTAGATCCATGAAGAGATATGGTGAGATCCTGTAGGAATTGGTCTTAACCCCAACATGACTTATCTTGTCTCTCAGGTGCTCCCAGAACAAAGTCTGGGTCTTAATATTTTTTATCTCTCTGCCACTGTAGCAAGCTGCAGTTTGATAGGACGTTAAATGAAGGATTGGGGTGAAACCAGTGAGCCTGTTAAACCAAGACACGGGCCAAGACACAGAATCTTGTCCCCACTTGATCCCAGGTGCCATCTACCTGCTTTAAATCTCATTCCCCTTTTTCCTGCCGCAGCCTGTGCCACTTGCCAGGATCTCATCAGCTCTCCATTCAGACCTTTGCACAGCAATCACTCAGCCCGAGGTGCGAGTCTCTGTGTGCGTTTGTGTGATAGGACATGCACTAATCCTTTTGCACGCTCCCTTCCTGTGAGTAGATCCTGCCTGCATCTGTCAGGGGTTACCATGGCAACTTAGAGCGTTACACACAAGTCTGAATTGCTTTTTCCGCAACTTGACCTGCCTATTAAATATGAAAAGCTCATTCTGATGTGCTTACTTGCCGCTGGCTTTGCCAGTAAGGTGCCCTTTACATGCTAAACACACGTGCGAGAAAGTTCAGGGTTCGAGTTTGCAGACCTTGCATTCCCTTCATCAGTTATCGTCACTTACTACGTTTATTTTCCGCTTGACCTTTTACAATAAGTGCTGATGTGTGTTTTTTTTCCAGAATTCTGAAGTGGTTCAATCCGCACAAAGTGGCTAGAATGTTCAAAAGGTGACTGGCTTTCACACATTCAATGCATTCTTAAGCACAAACACACGTACATACATTCTGGCATAACTGCAAAAAAAAAGTATTTTGTAAACTACTTTATTCGTTAAAAATTACACTAGAATTTAAATGACAGATTTGGATGTATTTATTTATTTGAGTAAAGGGTAACCAATATTTATATCTCATTTGTGGCTACCAAATTGTCCTGCTTGGGGTAAGAAGAGTAAAAAAATAAAAAGAGCACATTTTCCTATTTGAATTGAAAGCCACAATCAGGTGCTCAACACCACGTGTGCCCTGCTGGTCACAAAATTATGTTGCTAACACATTACCAATATAAACAAATGCATGTCCATGGTTATACTTACTTGGAAGCCAAAACAGATGGTTGGGATGACGCTGAACGTGGATGCCCAGGAACTGATTCTACACAGAAGGAAATAAGTTAACACCATTTCAAATGCTTTGGCTTCAACAAACACCCGTGAGTGCTTCTTTTAAGTGCAGCTCAGTGAAAACCTCAGAATCGTGACAGTGAAAGCGGAGTGGTGATGTATTTTATTTTGTCCATCCTATTGGTCTCAATTCATTTTATAGATAAGACTCATAGAAGCCATATTTCCTGGAAGCAACTTAATGACATTGCTGTGACTGTCAAGTCGAGTTATGGCCTAGAAGCATGTCTCAGATGACCCAAATGTGCTTTTAGAGGACATAGTGACAAATATAAACATACAACATTAACTTTTATAATCAGATTAATCACATCTTAGAATTTCGATTAATCATGATTAATCGCTTAATAAAAAAGGTTTTTTTTAATTAAAAAATGTTTCCCCGCCTAATTTGAAGAGCACCGGTTATGTGCTAATTCTTTTAACATTTAATGTTATGAGGACATCTTCAACATTTTTTGATCAGCTGCACACGCTCATCCTCCTCTTTTTCTAATCAGTTAATTAATTGCATATTTTAAAATGGAAAAAAGAATGACCCCAATATTTTGACATGAACAAATATTCTAAATGTGATACATAAACATTTATTAAATGCTTTACTTTAATGCATGTCCACACACAACCTGTGACACCTTAAACGTAGCCATCCGTTGTCACGCTAAAGCAGTGGTGGGCAAAATCTGTCCCCGCGTCTCAGTTTTGGGAGGTTCCAATCAACAGGTTCATTACATAGCTTATGCATAGCTTGCTGATGAGCTGATCATATATCAGCTGTGTTGGAGAAGGGAAACATCCAAAACCTGCAGGACTCCGGCCCTCGAGGACCGAGTGTGCCCACCCCTGCGCTTAAGGATAAGCCATAGTCAAAATTAATCTGCGTTAATTCTATAATAAATTAATAATATTAATATTATTATTATTTATACTTATAGTTCACCGGGAACTTTTAAATTGACTTTTTATTTTGAATTGTAACATCTTATTCTGAGAGCGTAATTTCCACTAAGATGGTCTGTTGTGATGTTATCCTAAATTCTCTTTATCATTATTTGATCTCCATTACATATGTCATTCTCGCTCTGTCGCTATCGAAAACTAATGTCCTTATTCTAAACCTATTTTTGTCGTTCTCATCAAGTCTCCCACTCAGACTGGTCAGTAGATGAGAAGCTAGACCCGTTTCATCGGTTACTGTCAACAAGCCCGAATCATCTTAACAAAAATAGTTACACTAATTTAGGTCAATAACAAGAGCCCAAATCTTTTAGAAAGAGAGCTACTATAAAAAAAATATTGTGATCATTCCGGTACCTTATAAATAGTGATGGCAAAATGAAGCTTCATGAAGCCCTTGCAATATTTTTTACTCCTCTAGCTGGTGCTCTTGGTTTTAAGATAAAGGCTAGTGCAATGGAAATTGAAAGTGTGAAAAATATCACAAGTTCTGCATGATGCTTCATTTGCCCATCACTACTTATAACTGCTATATTATAGCAGCTATAAGGTCACTCAATAAGGGAACCGTCAATGTATTGGAATGAAGTAAGACTAGGCTGGCAATGAATAAGGAGGTAGTTAGCAATCTGGGCGAATCTCTCACGACACCGACTTAATTGGCTTCTGTCACCTCATAAGACCAGTTACAGTGGAAGAGGGAAATGAAAATCCATAACCCTTTTAACGGAGAGCCGTCTTAGGTAAGCGGATTTGACATTTAAATCTAAGAAATCATAGTTATAACATCCACAATTCTGTACTACGGCTCTACTTTTCGCGTTTAACTGTTCTTTTTTCTTACAGTAAATCTTGTTTTCCTTTATCTTTTCCCACTAAACTGCAAGGTCATGTTTAATCTCCCAAAAACTCCTATTTTGAGCATCCTCTGCCTTTACAATCCTGATGGACATTATCGTCACATGTCACTGTTTATGTATATTTATATAATGCAGTCTAAAATGAACATATTTTTTTAAAAAAATAAGAAAAAAAGATTACTTGAGGCGCTATGATTGGCTACTAGTGAGCATATCTGGTTCACAGTTCTAAGGTTGGTTGGTTTGGAGTTCAAATCTGGGCTCCATCCTTCCTGCGTTGGTCGGTGTGGATTTCTCATGTACGCTGACTTCCTCCCACTATCCAAAAAATGTGCTTTTGAGGATTAGTGAAGACTCTAAATTGTATTGAGGTGTAAATGTGAGTGTATATGGTTGTTTTTCTGTACAGTATACGCCCTGTGAGTGTCTGCTGACCAGTCCAAGGTGTAGCCTGCCTCTCACCCAAAACTCAGCAAAGATGGCCTCTATCTTACGCAAGACTCTAGTCAGGCGACGCAATATAGTTAATGGATGAACGAGTGGTTTATCAACTGAACATTTTTTCCATTGCCAAGCAAGGAAATTCTATGTAGTTACACTAATAGACATTGAGACGAAAAGGTCAAAGCCATCGAGCGTAATGTAAAAAGAAAAGAGGAGGAGAAGCGAGCCGCTATCAGGTCAGTTTTATTTCTAATGACATTTAAATTAAATAACAATTAAATAGTCATTTAATAGAGGGGTGCCAACTTTAAATCGTCACTAACTGCTCACGTAAAGTTTGTTATCATGGTGCTTTATGACTCGTTTTGTCTTCTTGATTAGCCACTCACCAAGATGGTTGCTTGATTGCTTCAGATCCTTTATTTATTTATTTATTTATTTATTTATTTATTCATTACATGTTTCAAGTTCAATTGAACTGACATCAGATGGCAAATTAAGAGCATGTGAGTTTGTTTAGAAATTAATTTTAGCACTAACAGACATTGTAAGGCGTCTTCAAGATTTATTTTTTTTAATAAACGCTGCAGTGAGAGGTTATCAACAGTAGCAAGATGCAATCTTCTCTGTTTGGTTCGAATGAATTGACATTAGGATATACCAAAGTATTAAATGCACCAGAGAGGGCCAAAGTGAGGTCTCACACACAGTGCCAAGCTCAGACTGCACAAACACACACACGCACACACAGAAAGGCACACTTAGCCAGACGTACACGTACATACCCACTACTGTAGAGTGGGATTATGTGAACCTGACCAGAATGCATCATGTGGTACTTGATGATGATGGCGATTGTCAGGTAGGTCGCAGCCAGAGTGCCCAGTACACTGTGAGTGGACAGAGACAGAACACGAGCTAAAACATCACTCCCAAAAAAAAAAAAAAGAAATGTGGATTATTATGTTTTTTATATACTGTATGTGTATGTTTGAGTACCACATCAAAGCAACTATAAAGTAAAGCAGATACCAGAACATGCTAATATATATAAAAAAATTTAAACATATCACCGTAACCATGTATTTAATTTAACCGCTAAATCACTAGTTCAAAGTCATACAAAAGCGGTTCATCATGTTAATTAACCTACAGTACATATTGTCCTGAAGAGATTAAATGAGAACAGTTGTTGATTTTAAAGATAGATTACATGACAATCAAATGAGCGGTAATATTGTATTCAATTCAGTTCATGTTTATTTACAGTTCGTAGCACCACATCACAACAGAAGTTGTATCAGGGCACTTTACACATGGAGCAGGTCTAAGAACATGCTCCTCACTTATTGTATTGTATTTTAGCTTATTGTATTGTTTATACTATCCGCAGACAATGTCTTTTGATAGACATATGTACTACAAACGCCATTCGCTCTGCAATGTAGGTTTGGTTTTAGGCACTCTGTGAGAGAAAGTGCAACAGTGAACCCTAGAGGAATATATGCTCATCACACCCCAACAGATCAAGACTGCGGAGCTTTACTAATATCCAATAGACATCCAAAAATCAATGAATCGTTTCTTGATTGTTTAGATTCAGAAATTATTTCTAAGACACCTGTTTTGTTCGCTACTTTTTTTTTCTATTCATAATTTCACTGGTCATCATTTCAATTTGTGTGTGTGCGTGTTTTGTTTTTGTTTTGTTTTATTTTTCTCTTATCTTGACGGTTTGTAGCTCAGGGATGTCAATCATATGGTCCTTGGGCCTCAAAAAAACTCATCCAGTAGAGGTTTAATTCAATCCTGCAATTGTGTACTGTGTTAAGAGATCGATAGTTTCTGGCTGTTTGTTTATTCTGTTGGGCGGCATCCTTACTTGTGGTTTGATAAGAAAAAGAAAGTGGGTGGGAGGTGCAATGTAAGAAAGAGATACAGACAACAAAAAACAATTGGTTATTGCTTTGCATTAAAACCCAATGGAAAAAAAAACCCTGATTGTTATTAATATCAATTATAGTATGATTTTACTGGTCACTTGACGTAACCCCTGTTCTAGATCATTGAAATGACAATAATGATATCAAATGAACCTTGTTCAGTGTGCGCATGTGCAGTGAGCACAATCGGAAGCCAGACCTGATGTATTTTTGAATGCTGATCTCTTTGGGGGTGGATATCGGTAGAATGAGGAAGGCACACAGTAGCCCCAGGGCAAAGCGTTGGTCCGTGTAGAAGTGATAGGGCATCTCTGAGTCTGGCAAACCAGCCACGAGCGTATACAGAGAGCTGTACACTAGGAGACACAATAAGCAAACAAGAACATTTCACCACCGTCTGAAAGATCAAGTGCAACAAACTAATTGACTAAATCTGACTGATGGGGCAGACCAATTTCATTTTCAGAGAAAAATCATTGCATCATCATCATCAATTATTGCATACCCAAACCACTAACAAGTGCCATATGTATACATACCAGAATATCTGTTTTTGGATGAGCAGCATTAATAGTATAGTTCTTTATGAGTAAAATAGATTCATTTATCTCTAGCGTCTCAAATGATGATGTAACTTCTGGTTCGGGCACAGTGGACAACGACCAGACTGTTAAAAGTTTGACTTGCTCAGTCGGACCGCGTGCAATACACACATATGGAGCACTGTTCCACCGCCCAAAGCCAATTACATTTAACCGGAAATTACAGTTAAGGCCGACATCTTGTTCTGTCCAACTCCAGCGATCTTGAAATTGATAGTGCAACTGTCAATGGCATATCTGAAAGCCCAAATAAAAAATAAAAAATAAAAATTGGGTTAGACGTGTTTTCAGTGAATCAGATGCCATTGGCATTCACATTTTTTAATGTTTATACACACGGCCTAATAGAAAGAATTCCCACATATTCCCACAATGGATAAGATGTTTTTTTTTCTTCAATGGATTAGTTACTTGCCATTGAGGAATTATTGAGGAATTATTGTAGCCACTTTATGCAGAGCTTTCATTTTTAGGTGCTCAAAATATTTGGAAAAACTGACAAGAGGTTAAATAGCCAGATATGGCTATGTGGTCAAATCCTTTGTCCATCCAATGCTTGTTTACAGTTGAAGTTCACTGGTGTTTGATAGAAGTAACAAACAAAATTGTAAATCGTAAACACTTTGTTTATGTTTACATCCAGCTAAGTGCTACAAAACTGGTACAAATTGGTTATTCAACATGAGCGTATTCAACAGCCAGTCAGTCACCTGACCTGGATCCAAACGACGACGGGTTTCATACGTTCATTGAAGGCAAACGTGAAAGAAGTTGCCAAACACACCCATGGTGGCAAAGAATATCCCAATTTTGTGATTTTCCTGAGCTCTAGGTTTCTGACTTTTGAGCCCTTGAAAATGAAGGTCCCTGTAATTTACATAAACTGGCAGTATGATAGTAGATAAAGAGTTCATGTTCATGAACAGATGCATATTACTGATTTAAAGTATAGAAAATGGGAAAAATAGAGCCAAGACTTCTACTCACATTTCTCTAGCTGGTCATCCAAAATGACAAGGAAGGCCACGGAGATCATAAAAAGGTTAAAAACAAAGCAGATCTCACACAGTTGACCTATGGTTGGCCCACACACCTCCTTCACCACCGCCTGGTAGGTGCATTGGCCACTGATGGACGACGAATAGCCCAGGATGATCAAACCACTGACCAGGAAGACGAGAGAGACCTGAATGGAAAAATAGATGGCACTGATACCTCCAAGTTCATGATGTATTCAAAGCAAAAACGGCAGCTGGTTTTGTTTACAAGCACACTAAGTGAGAGTAACCGTAAGATTAATTGAAATCCTGGCAAGGGTTTTATAAAATCCTCTTTAATTTAGCATGTGAAAAGTATTATGCTGGAAGACCGAATGTGTTCCTGGCTACACGTGCGGACAGTATATAACTGGGGGCAAAACATATATCTAAGTAGTTTGACACCCCCATTTGAAATCTACTATACATAATCATCATGTTGAAAAGAAACACTGAAAATATATCTCTAAAAACTTGCAATCCTGCTGTGTGAGTTAAAATGCTGACACATGAGTCTACAAAACACAAACACCATCAAAGACAATATCAAAAAACAAATAGACCGCGGTGCTATTGTCTGGGTTTTAATTCAACACAAGGTAAACGATACTCACCAGCTCCACTGTGATTGCACTGTGGATGCCCCCGGCTCTCTCAAAAGCCCACGGGAAATTGAGGAGCCCGGCGCCCAGGGCAGACTTGAGCATGATGAAGATGGCCCCCAGGGAGCCGAGCCGGGGCCCAGCCAGATCCACCCTAGGTTTGGCTGATGCTGAAGCTAGAAGGCTGATGCTCTCCCTGGCCAACTCCTCCATATTCATCCACCGGGAAACTCTCAGTGGGATGGACTACTGGCTACATGCGTTCAAGCCACATGAACTAGCGGCCGGGGCAAGACTCTGATCATTGAGGAGCATGTGAGCACTGAAGCTGTGGAACGCGTGTGAGCTGACAACCATACAGAAATGATGGAAGGCGGGAGGGGTGGACCCTAATTGGAAAACTGAGGATGCCTTAAGGTGCTACTCTGAGCTTTCAAATAAATGGTAACTCCACTACAATTTATTATGATGTTAATGATGACGATTATTATTATTATTATTAGCTATCCATTTTTTGTACTGCTTATCCTCACAAGGTTCGGTTGTGATGGAGCCTATCCGAGCCGACTTTGGCCAAGAGGCCGGGTACACTCTAAAGCCTCGTTTCCCCTGACGGTATCTACACTACTCTGCTCTGCTCTACACCAAAAAAGCGGTGCGTCTCCACTGCCACAACCCGGGAGCCCTTCCGCAACTTGCCAGTGATGTCATGCTAACGCGACCGCAGCTAGCGTGCACTGCACACACAGGCAAAAACAATGGAGAGCGCAAACAATGGTTTGTGCCTGTTTATTTTAGCCTGAAGACATCGAATGAATATCGCAGCAACCAGAAGACTGCGTTCAATAATGTTAAAAAGGTTTGCACCTCCCCAAAAGTTAAAGCATTCATCTGTTTGGAAGCCATTGTTGTCCTCTCATTATCGTTAAATAGCAGCTGATTTCCCGGGGTGGTGGTTAAGCAGCTGCACATTGACATGTCTCGAACCAATCATTGGCCTTCAAAATAATTACGTCACGTTTTGTAACTGATTTGGCTACCTTTTTTTTCTTAACCGCAGAGGAACAGGTACCAGAAAAAGCAAGTAGAGTAGAGCCGGGTAAATGTGTTGGTGGAAACCGGGCTTTTGCCGAGTAGAGTAGAATAGGGTAGATACCGTCGGTGGAAACGAGGCTTAAATTGGTTGGCAGCCAATCGCAGAGCACATTTAGACAACCATTCACACTAATATTCAAACCTATGGACAGTTCACAGTTGGGGACTTTTCATGATACAAAGTTACAGAATAGTCATAACCTACGTATTATGTATGTAGGAATAATTTTGTATGTGAATCACTTTGTGTACCACATACAATAAACCCCCCCTCAATAGCGTTCTGGTTTCATAGTCCTATTTTGTTTGCCTTCTGTTTTGCGTGTAATTCCACTGTTGACCACTAGGATCAGGTTTTAGTGTCGATCTTTGATCCTGCTTTTGACGCCGACAGAGAGTGAGAGCCGTAAGATTAGTTTATGATGTATATCTTTGGGCATGAGTAGAGAAGGATAATATTGTAAAAAGCAATCACAATGATAGACTGGTTGTTTTTTAGGTTTTGGATTTCCCTTCTCTCACTCGTTTTCACTCTCACAATTTCTCACTTTCACACCTTCACTCTCTCTTGTCTGTGGTGCCTTAGTAATATTGACTTTCTGATTCACGTTCATTAAGCGAACGTCGCAGTAAAATAATGCATGCTGACTCAGAGAGACAGCTAATGGCAATTGAAAGAGTTATCTGTCTCTCTGTGAGATAGATGTGCTAACAACTTGACCCCTGTACAATTTGGTTTAAATGGGGAAGACTTGTCTGCTTGGCAGCAGGTTTCACAGCAGAAATGTATAATATTATTAACATACTAGACTTCATCATATTAGCCACAAATTTAGTAAATTCAATTTGAAAAATTAAGTTGTAACGGCCAATTACAATTCATTGCGGCGTCAATGAATGTATGTCTACGAGGCAGATGGCAAGCTGCTCTTCCCATTATGGGTCGCACAGTGGCTGAGGACAGGATATATCTGTAAAAATAAACAGTTAAAGTCATGTTGACACACACAAAGATATTTGTCCCAAACTACTTTTAAGCATTATGACACAACTGTTTGTCACCATAAATAGAACGGTGGAGTGATGTCAGACTCAAAAAGATTTAGACATACTAAATATTTTGTGAGTAGTATTTGATCTGTCAACTGCCAAAGGTACTTAATGTGTCATACAACTTGTTATGAAAATAGAAACAAGTCCACAAAATAGAGCAGACCAGGACCACTGATGACCATGGTTAATATTTGTTCCATTACGACCCTTGTCATGCGATAACACTGGTTGAGCGATTCCAGATTGAGTCAAAGGGCCAGGAAAAATGGCTAAAATGCTGCAATTGTAATCTCAAGGTTTGGACAGGATGTCTCTAAATGGCTTAAGTGGTCACGGGTCGCAGGTATTAAAGTCGAGATCCAAGTAAGGTCACAATTTAAATATCTACTTGAGCACATGACACATTTTTTAATCTTTCATGGGGCAGCTGGAGTTTTGATGTTTGGTCAGCCTTCTTGCGGACATGGACTAATGTGAGCAGTAAAGCCTGCTGGGACATATAATGGAGGAGACATGGAAGGGTTTGTGGGGAGAAAGGTTCAATATGTCGCCATGGTGTCTCTTTCAACTGCCTGTTGACCTGATTGGTCCGACAGGAACATTCTGGCATCTGGGAACCTTGGAGCGAAAAGGGCATGTGACCTCCAGTCGCCACCAGCTTTCCCAAATCTTGTTAGAACAGCTAGCTGGCCTCCGAGTCATTTCCCACTTTCCCAAGGTTCCTGGGGAGATTAGTTGGCCATTGTGGACGGGTGACAAATTCACAGGCTGACCTGGCCTATTAGGCTTGCAAAAGCAGTCAGGGCTCAGACCTGCTGCACATCACCTCTGATAAAATCAACCTGCATCACTAATTTGAGCTAATAACCAATACTAAATCCCTGAGTGACTCATGACATTAATCAATCCAGATTCTGATCAGCTTGCGGCAAGAAATGGAAATATTCCTTCTCAATCATGCAATCAAGTATTGTGGTAACATCTGTGACTATCCAAGATATTCTAGTAACATTTCTACCAGTTGCTGACCAAATTGTACAGAGTATGTTTCATTATGCTTTTTTATTTTCATTTACTGATGAAGTAAGTATATTTGAACAAGCCTCTTACTGTTGTTTTTGAGGAGATCAATAGTACTGTATATACCCAAACAGAGATTATTGTACAAAGTTTAAAAACAAAAGGGGAAAAAAGTATAGAAACAGGTGTATACCATGACTTTCAAATAGTTCTGACATGGGAATTTTCCTGTATGCATGAGGTGCATACATTTCTTCGGACAGTCTGTGCATGTTCATGCCTGTGTGTGTGTTAGGGTACAAACAAATTTAATAAATATAAAAAGTCAAACATTTAAATTTGGTAAAATAATCTCAAACAAAGAGGAAAAGGTTAAAATGGCTGTCCAGAAGAAAACCCAGTTGTGTGTTGCATGAACAGTCCATGATACCACAAACGCACATTGACAGCTTGAAAGGACAATTGACACAAAAACTGTTTGTCACATTCAAGACACTTGTTATACACAAATTATAGTAAAGACTCCAATTGGCAAACTTGTCTTCCTGAAGACGCCATTTGACTCCTGTTGTGCTCCATACGTTCAAGGTTATTGTTCCTTAAGGAATGTACACATTATGGAGGCACGCCCAGCAGTTCAACCACATGTCCAAATTGGTCAAACTGTGGGATTTTTCCCACTTGTTGTCTGTTGCAAGTATGTGGGGCGTTTGATGCGGGGTTTCCTGCGCTTCGGTTTGCCCTTGGCCTTTGTGAGCTGGACCACGAAAAAGGACAGAACGACCATCGCCCCCAAGAAGGCAAACACTGGGATGGTCTGGCCAACTTCTTGGTTGTAACGACCAGGCATTATTCCTATGGACATGGAAGTTTAGAGTTATTTTACTGCAAAAATGCTATAAAAACAACAACTAATGAAATTATGCAGAGGCAAACATTTGGGATTTCCCCCAACAACTGCAATCTTAATCTAAAAAACAAACAAACAAAAAAACATACATAAATATTGAAAAATAATACATGAATAGGTGGATCTGCGAGTGCCAAATCACAGGTATGCAGGGTTCCACTGTACTATAAATATAACAGAAATACAGAAGCTAATTTCAAGCGTGTCCAGACTTCCATCCATCCATCCATTTCCTTAACCGCATATCCTCACAAGGGTCGCTGGGCTTGTCCAGACTTGTAGACCTAAAATGGTTGGTCAACTATAACTCATGCACTCCAAGTATTAGTTTGCTACACCCACAGGGTATGAACAACGAACGAATGTTAATGTAACTTTAAGGAGCATGGATGTAAACAACATTGAACATTAAACTTCATTACAATGTACACAAAAACATTGTAAATCCTTTGAAAATGAGTTTATTACCAGATATTTTGAATAGTAATAATAATATTTCCTCTGCATAGTTGTGTTTATTTTGTCTTAAATTAATGTATTGTTTGTTCTTATTTTAAATAGGTAAAGATGGATGGATGGAAGATGATACTACTACTACTATAAGCCGCTACTTTTTTCACTTGCATTCGACCCTGCGGCTAATACAAAGGTGCGGCTTATCCATCAGATCACGATGGGGCGCACTATAAAGGAAGCGCAAGAGTGTCAGGCAGAGCAAAACAAACCCAAAAGCGAGCCCAAATACAGTAGGAGAGACAGAACGAGAGCGAGACAATTTGCGCCCTCATTATGGAAAAGAAAGTCGCGGGAACCCGGTGTGGTAACATTAAAACACCTGCGGCTTTTATGTGTAACAAACTCAAGTATTCCTTAAATTTAGCTAGCACGGCTTATAGTCAGGTGCGCCTTATAGTCCAGAAATTACTGTACTACTACCAATAATAATATCGACTGCTATTAAATAGTGATGGGAAAATGAAGCTGCATGAACCACTTGCAATATTTTTTTACTCTTCTAGATTGCGCTTTTGATTTAAGATGCAGTGGAAATTTAATCAATTTCCATTTAGCGAGCCTCTATCTTTAAATCAAGAAAACCATCTACAGGAGTAAAAATAAATAAATATTGCATGTAGTTCATTCATGAAGCTAACGACGTAATGCAAAACATATTTGTATCATGAACTTTCAGACATTTTTCATTTCTACGCCTTGTTCTTCTGAATGTCATCAGATGAAATCCACAGTCAATACAATTCCGCTTCTATGTTGCTAAATTGGGTATACTCATATTGTGCTAAATTTTTCAGCCATATCCAATTGCGGCACCATCCCTGAAGTACACTAGCACATTCCCAAAAAGGTTGATGAGCCATGTTCCAATTGGCGAGTAGATCACATTGTACTTTCAGAAGTACAACTAAAGGGTTTCCAAGAGTGATTTTAATGCCTACAACCATATTATTTGTAAGCCCCAAAATGTTTGATTCGTAAACGACCTACATTTATTTAATTTTATACAGCACTTGATTCAATCAATTAAAAACCCAGCTATCAAAACCAGAAACGTTGCTCACCTCCAGGGATGTCCCAGGCCCCACTCTCCCCGGGGGAGAGAGGTCGGACCTGGGGACGGTAAGGCCTCACATTTGGCAGTGCCACCTTGTCCAGATCCACGGAAAGAAGCTTCTGTTGCTTCCATAGGTTACTGAACGAGGGCACACACACAGGATTAAAAAAATTAACAAATCTACACTCAAACCTGTTGTAAATGTTAGCAGTGTGCAGAATAATGACACTCCATCAATGGATTTGTGACATTTGCTGAATTGAAAGGTAACATGCATCCAGCGGAACATGGACCATTACATCCATATGTTCCTTGTCTTATAATATCTATCAAGACAAAGAGACTTGCAGATTACTAAATGTCAAATTTTACTGTGCAGATTAATGTGACTAGAGTGTTGTCAGTCCCACCTGGGTGCTGTCTCATTGAGGGGCTGAGGCTTAGCCCAAGAGAGATGTGGACAGGCTGGTAGGGGGCGAGGCTTTGGGTCTCCAAGATGAGCTTCCAGAACTTTTGAATAGCGATAGAGATGATTACCTGTCAAAAGGAACAAAAAACAAACATAACCATCTTTTTTTATTTTTATATATAATTCTTACAAAAATATTTGTCTTTCGTCTACAGAAGAAAAAAAAAGATAAATAGTTGTATTTCCACTGCTTACCCTCTAATCTCTGTGGCATTGGGTGCCCAATGCCTGTGGGAGGTGCCATCCTACTGTGGGAGTGGCTTAAGCTGGGAGGTGTCATACTGTAGGATGTGTACTGAAGTAAAGCGTCTAATAGCCAGAAACAATCTGAGAGAACGACATGCAAAAATAGACACAAACAAAAAGAGTCGACTGTGGATTAGCAAAGGGTCTTGTTAAAAAATAAATGCAAGTAAAAGTTACGATAGAAAGCAGATAAAAGTTACCTTTTTGTCTGTGGCTGTCATCTATACAGTTTGAGTCACCGTATAGAGCAATACGTCCTCCCCCATCAGATGGTGTCTGGTAGAGCCCGAGGATGGGAACCCTCTCCACCACTGCAGTCTCCTGTTTTAACACTTCCAGACCTTTGAAAACAAAACCAAAACACACATAAACATAAGATCTTCACAGATAGACAGCCTGGTTAAATTGTGACAGCTGCACAAATGCGTACCTTGGTCCTTTAGGTTCTTGGCAATTACTATTCCATCTTCTGGGAAACGAGCTATGCTGCAGCCTGAGGCATAGTACACTAGCAAGAGAGACAACATTATATTATTTTTCTTATTTATTTATATATACAAAAATATGACGGATGGACAGCGAAGTAGAGCTAAACAGAAAAGTATGTGTGTGTTTATTACTGTCATGATCTGCCAGAGTGAAGTCGCCCTCGTACAGCCCATCACTGAAAGCCATCCCCCACACTGAAATCAGGTCATTCAGCGCCGGCACATTAGCACCCCCTGTGTCTGGCATCCACCATTGCCTACAAGTGACAGAAGAGAAAGACAAGAAATTGACATACTGTACACTACTTCCGTGGGCACCAGTAGACATGAAGGCAAGGCAAGAAGGCGGCTTTATTTATATAGTGCATTTCACACACAATGTGCTTTGCATGATTAAAAGTACATTCACAACAAAATAACTAAAGACATTTAAAAGCAAAGTGAGGAAATAAGTAACTTACTAAAATTACTAAAATAACCTACAGTGGAAGAACAAGATTTTAGAAAAAAAATGATTGTACCACCTGAGCGATGAGCGGGCCTGTTATAAAAATAGCTTACAAGTATTGGTCCATTGTGATTTCCTAGGTTTATTGTACAAGTAAGCATTTAAAATATACAAACTTGCAGAAATGTAAAGAATTAAAGTGTTACACATTGATATGCATGTTCATTTTTTGATTGACAAAATATGACACCTCATTCAGTGACACTGAATAACAATGCAATCATATTAGGCCACGTACACTTTATGATGGACACCTCTTCCTGGGAAGGAAAGACTGTCATTGATTTATTACCCATTAGCTCACAAGGGTGGGGGTTGCAAAACTTCCTGCTCTCACAAGAGACGGACGTATGACCCGGTGCTGATGTTTTTACTCGACCATAGTGTTTGTACAGTGCTCAGAATATATGAGTACACCCCCTTGGAAAAATTTAAAGATTTGATTCAATATCTCAATGAACATAAGAACCATTTCACAAATTTTGAAAAGAAACTAAAGGTGTTCTTACAAACCTTTTGGGGAGTACTCATTTATGCTGAGCACTGTAATTCCTATTTGTTGTATTAAATACTCAAAGACAAGTTTGGAATAATGGAATTTCATTTGGATACAATATCACCTACAAACATTACAAGAACCAGGGCAAAGGAATTCAATTATAGATACTTTTTCCCCGACGAGACTGCAGGGCAGTTTGTGGGCCTCGTCTCGGAATTCCTTGCACCACCAGAGCATGTGAGTTCATTTCAGGAAATCGATCACATTAAAACAACAGCATTGTATTTTTTCTAATAATGAATCCAATTCACAATAACGCCAAGGATGGTTAAAATGGCCAGAAAACCCGTTCGTAAACAAGCAGCCCATGAATTAGTCCATGGCATTCATATAAAACTGGCTTATCCGCATATCCCTTCAAAGCTGCGAAGTCCATTTTTAACAGTATGTAATCCCTTTTAATGGCAGAAAGGCTTGGGTGTATTAGAATGGTACAACGAGGAGAAACACGTCTTGAGTCTAACAAAGTGGTACATTTTGCAACGATTGAAAGTTTATAGAACATAGCTTATTTTGTTGTAAGGTGAATGCTGTATAATTAGTAAACTGTCACAATACACTGTTGAAAGGACCCATTTACTGTTTATTCACTGGAACATCAACCATGTTATAGTTGTGGACAGCAGTAAAAAGTAGAGGGTACCTGGTGTTTTCATCATAGAATTTGACCTTCCTCATGACAGAAGTGTTGTACCAGTCGCTGAAAATAATGAGTGAAAGCCCATTGTCAACATCCCTCCTCAGCTTGGTGATCTCTTCTGGGAAATACTCCTCCTCGCTGTCCACCATCAGCAATGTGCCTGGTCAAAAAGTCAATGAGCACACATTGTTTGTCTCTCCTATTTCTCTAACGCTGTAGCAAATATTTAAGCAATACACTTTTGAAAGTATGTCAACATTTCAAAACCATTTCAACATTTATTATCACCTTACAAGGGTACAATACAACCAATTAGGAAGTGATCTGAAGATTGTGCAGTTGCTGGATATAAATAGAGGATCAACTGGTGTTGAATGTTTGCCTAACTTGTCCCCATAGGTTCGGCTGGTCCTTTCATTTTTTTTGTTTTTATTCCCTTTGTTTAAATTTTTTTCATAAGCAAACAATGTCAACAACATTATTCAAAACAAACTTTTTTCTGTTTTTTTGGGATTAGTTTTTTTTCTCCTGCTACCAAACAAGCTTTGAAACTTTTTGTGCAGCAAGTTTTTCTCCCTCAGGATCATCGAGATACACAGAAATACATACAGTATTTTTTTCTTTCCAGATAATTTCAAAATAAGTGCTTCTCTGTCCCTTTTGTCAAATCAATGTTAACATTTCAAAAATTAACAATTTAGCATTATAAAACGAGACTTCGAACTGGATGGCTCGGCTGATCCATAAATATATTGTCGAAGACTTAACACCACAGCCTACACAGCTTTCTTACGCTCGACAAACTATTTGTCATCCCTCTTGATTCAAAAGTTTCTAAAACTGCTACATCTGCTTGTGCGACGTATAAATGTACACAATGTTTTGCAATGTTCAGAGTGATTGACTCCATGATACATACACCGGGCTCCTTTCTTTGCACACTGAAAACAATGTCAAAATGATTTTGCTCATGTTATCCGTTTCTTAGTGGGAATTAAAGTACGATATAGTACTGTAGGTATGATGTTCATCTACATTCCTACCATATTGGCTGGCATCAAAGCAGGTGATAGGAGCACCCAACACTTCAACAAAGTACCCCATGCTTCTCAGGTGCTGGTACATGTCACGGAAATTGGTGTGAATGTGGTCACCATTCCTAGGAACACAATTGATGGGAAACAAAGCATTGTACTGGGTTGTCAGAAAATGTATCTTATTGAGTAAAATCAGACTTGTGAGAGGTAGCAGACATTTAGTCAGACAATTAACACACACACCAGTCAAGAGGGTCATTTTTCATGCGGAGGTTATCACGTGGAAAGTAGCCAGGTGGGTAACGCAGGTTGTGGTACTGGTCCCACAACACCCTTTTGCTGCGTGGAGGAGTCGGAACGATCTTCACCTTAATAGGCAGCTTCACTGTGGAGGTCAGTTCCCCTTGCACTTCCGACTAACACAATTGTGATGGGTAGATATTAGTGTAACTCGGCAATGACAAAAACAACAAGTGTGGCTACATTGACTCACATCATTCTCTGCAGGTGATGCCACCGTCACCATTATATGGCCTTGGGCAATCCCTTCCCAGGATGCAGCTTTCTTGGCAACAGATATGGAGACAGCCAGGTAGCCGGCCCATGGCCACAACACTGGCGAGTATGAGACGGCCACATCAATATGGTCCCCATTTTGAGGGAGGTAGGGCTGCCAAATAGGCTGAATGAGAGTCAGACAAATTTAGAGGCATTATCATGAAGTACAACCATGTCAGGTACAATGTGTTTGTCATCATCTAATAATTACACAAAGCTACACAAAGTTTGATTGAAAACTATGTTTACCTTGTCCAAAATCCTGCCAGTGACACCCATGCCATTAAGAATTGTGACATTCACAATGGTGGGCATTCCTCCATAGTAGATAGGCTGAGAGCAGTAAGGCCACATGTATGGACACTCAGTCAGGTCAATGTAGCTGGGAGAAAGACTGACAGCAGAAGGGACACATATTTTTGATGAAATGATTTTGAATGTTTTTTTCCCCAATATTACCAAAGTTTTCACAGGCATGTGATTTGACCAAAGTGAAATTATCTGAAAATTTAGCCGGGGGTCTGGGGGCCGCAGGCACCCAGCTAGGTCCAGGGCAGCGCCCTGGTGGGGGGGCCAGTGGGGCGAAGCCCCCCGTAGCTCATGGGTTTTCCGTGATTTTAAGTACTTTCAATGCACTCAGATGACAAAGAAATAGACAAAACAACAGCATAAATTTCCAATGTATATTGAACTATCCCATATAAAATTGCAGTTTTAGTCAACTCAAAATCAGTCACATTCAAAAATTATTTATGTCATAAATAATGTTTTTCTATTTTTTGCTCATTAAAACATTCAACATATTTACAGGAATATACAAGTGTTCATTCTTGAGCACAATCCATTCACATGACACAAACACTACTTCCTCCTAGACTTCATTGCTTTGGAATGGGTCTTTCTAGCCTGCTTCTGTGCAGCTTTGATGGTTCTTCTTGAGGCAGCCTTGCTCATTTGAGTGTCCTGTTTCACAGCAAGTTCTGTTCGTTTTGCAGACAACATAGCTGCTTCTGCATCCTTCTCCTCCCTGTACCTTTTGGATGATGTCCTCAGATTTAGGCACAGTTTGGACTGCACAGGATCCATCAGAATGTCTTTCCTGCCAAAATGGCTGACAGAGGTGGTCTTTCTTGCTCTTAGGGCATATTTCACAGTCTGAATAGAACTGTATGTGGCTATGTCCATTCTGCATGCTCTGGGGTTCAGGACATCACCCATGACACTGAAAGCCCCCTCTACTTGAGGCCCATGAAAGCAACTCATGAGAGCCTTCACCATCTTGGCCAAGGTTGGGTATCTTCCAACAGCAAAGACTTGAGCCCACCAACGATCCAGTGCAATTGCCTTCCCCTCTGAGTCCAAAGGTGTTGGCAACTCACTGTCCAACTGGTATTCTCTCACCTCGAGATCATAGTTCCCCAGCTCTGACTCATCAAGGACATTGGTGACCAACGATGACAGCTTCTTCAGTAGGTTTAAAGTTAAGCTGTGTCCTCTGGCAAGTGGGTCAATGGCAGAGGCTGCTTTCAGAAGCTTGCTGTTCATGGGCAACTTTTTCTGAAGGTACAGTCCACATGCCAGATATGCTGCCTTGGCTTTGGCTTTGAACTTGAACACAACTGACGACTTGTTGGAAGAATCCATCAATTTGCTGGTGACACCACCATAGAAAATATCCTTTTCTCTGAGTTGGTTGGCTTTGTTGTTCAGCTCAATTTCTGTCAGTTTACAGCCTTGAATGGACTCTGGCTTCAGGAAACAGGACAAGAACTTCTTGAAGAAGGCCACTTGCTTGTCGTTCAGCTTGTGGGTCATTGGTGTTTTCGTCTCAAAGGTGATCACATAGTTCTTCAGCAAGGGCAGAACTGCTGTGTACAGGTTGAGGGTGAGAAGCGTATCCAATCTTGTGAAGAATATCTTCTCATAGATCCTCTGCTTCCTCCTCCTTCCTTCCTCAGTCATGTGCTTTTTGCCTAAAGCTGATTGTATGTCTTTGAGTTTGGCTTTGACTTCTCTTGGAATATCCTTCTTGTGGTAGATGGCCATGATGGTGGGGAGATAGAGTTCTTTATCTTCTCTGCCAAGAAATGCATGGTAGAAGATGGTAAAGACATCCATGAGGCGTAAGGTGGACATTGAAACATCATAGTTTGAAAGCCATCGATGGCTGACAAATCTCTCTGGCATGGTGAAGGTGATGCCTGTAAGAAAGCAAATTTCTTGAAGAGCTTCCTTCAGATCGGTTGACCACTTGAAATCATTGAAGAGATCATTATGGAGTCCTTCAATCTTGTACTCAAATGGCTTGCAAAAATGCTTGGAGGCGTTGTGGATGTGGTGGCAGGTATCCCCATCTATGTCAAGGAGATGTGGTGCTGGTCCCCCTCGCAAACGCGTCTCAACTCCAGATTTGGAACCCCGCATCACTGCACATGAGTCCATCAACACAGACACCAAATTGCTCCAGGGAATATTGTTCTTGGTCATGAGGGCTGAGAGTTCATCAAAGAGAGATTTGCTGTCAACTTTAACAACACTCAAAGATGCTAAATGTTCCACCACAACAGACTTTGTCAACGGGGAGAAATAGCTGACGAGTACACACAGGACACGGTGTAGATTGTTGCTGGTGGACTCGTCAATGTTCATTGAAAAGTGGGAGGATCTTAAGTTTGTTAAAGTCTCATCAAGCATAGTGCGAGCAAAGCCATACTTCATTTTGTATGATGCACTGGTTCTATCCATGGACAGTCCATTCAGAGCTTTTGGATCCCTTGCCAGTTCCTTTGACAGTGTGATGAGCTTTGGGGCCATGGTGAACGGAAGAGAATTTTCGGCCAGCACTCCCAACAGCATTGCCTGAAGAATAAAAGAAATTCAACAATAATCAGTAAACAATTAAATAATTTAAATAATTATTTGAATTATAATCCTAAATGTCATGCGACCAAAGTAAATAAAAAAGGATTTAGTCTAAACTTGCATGCACATTCACATGTCAGAGTATTTATTATGGTAACAAAAAACGTTGCAAATTAGCTACAAAATAATAAATTATCTTTAACCATTGGAAATAATATTTACCATGCAATAAATCATTTAATCAATCATTCTTAATTTAATACATAATGCATAACAAAAACATAAAATACCTCATGCAGCAAGCTCTGGTAAAAACACAATCATTTCGATCATCTCTGTACTAACTGCATACTGTAGACAGTCAACATATTGAAAACTGAAAGTGCTAACATGCAGCATTCATTTGAGTTTGTGGATTAACCATGTTAAATAGTTAAGGCCATTTTTATTACGTTATAATATTTTCGAAAATTTGATTCCGATTAATTTGAAAAGTTTACCACCTACCTCAAAATTCACGACTCTATCAGCAACTGGTGCAGGTTGTTGGGGTGGATCACGTCTCTCCATTACCGCTCCCGATTGTGATGTCAATAAGGGATGGAGGCCATAAAGTTTTGGAGTTTTCGTTTGGGCACCAAAACTTCCAGCGATGGAATAATTTGTTGTTCTTGACTGGAGTTCTTTTACGTGTTTTTTGCTCTTTGCGTGACTTTCAAGAGCTTTGAAACCTCTCCCGCCATAGTCAATGGTATCACGGCACCAAATGCAAAGCGCTTTCCCGGCACGATCGATCTTCCGAATGAAGTCACTGAACAAATTCGTCACAGTCTTCTTTCCAACATTTGTCGATATATCCTTCTCTAACCAGTCCCAGCGAAACTTGTTTTTTACGAGTTTGTCAATTTCCTTAACTCGCGGAGCATCTTTGCGTTCGATCACGGACATCTTTCTTTAAACACTCGGCAAAAACGTGTGCAAAATGAACAACGGCATACTCTTATACCTTTATAACAAGCGCGTTTATTGGTCAACAAACAATGGCATACTCTATGCCTTTATAACAAGCGCGTTTATTGCTCAACAAACAATGGCATACTCTATGCCTTTATAACAAGCGCGTGTATTGGTCTACAAACAATGGCATACTCCTATGCCTTTATAACAAGCGCTCTTATTGGTCAACACGGAGACTTCCGCCAATCGCAAGATCGGTTTCATTTCAGTTGCGGAAACACTAAAACGGAATGCTGTAGAGAGACGAAATCGGATTTTTTTTTTTGGGGGGGAGATAAAAAAAGCGGAATTCCGCGAATTAGCGGAAAAATCACATGCCTGTTTTCAGTTAAAGTTTGTAACAATACACAGTATGGCACCGCGCCACGAGGTGGCACCTCCTTGTTTTTGTTTTACCTATGCAGCACTTTTTCATTTGGCCTTCAGTGTATTTGATGCTGTGGGCGTGTACGCGCAATCATGACGCATGGTAGTGCCAAGAAGCCTACTTTTTCTCATTAATAAAGTAAACTTGTGGACTTCCAGTCTGACACCCCGGCTGATTAGTCACCGAACATTCTAGTTCTAGATAATTTTCCTGTGATGTCATGCACCATGGCGCATGGAAGACAATTCTTGATCATGTAATTGAATACTATAGAAAAGATATGTATTAAACACAACATGTATACCTTTTCAATTTGAGTAATTTGTGATGGTTTGTTATTATAGTATAGATTTATAGAAAACTTAAATTAAGGTTTGCGTTGGCAACATCCGAATCATATTTATTTGTGTCTGGTAGTTTGCGCTACACTAGTATTACTGCAACAAGCAACTGTAACAAAATGAAAATTTGGGACGTAGCACGTGTCCAAAGAGTTGTTAAGCAACGTCAGGAATAGGATACCATTAGTGCTTTAGTACCGAACAACGACAGCTGTGCAAATGATACGGTGAATCGCCACGCACTTTAAAGAGACCAGTAGTGCAGTAAATTATGATACAACAAATGTGAATATGATGCAGAATCCTTGAACTCTTGGAGTGTACATTAGTGTGGAATTGTAATTAAGAACAGTTGTGAAAATAACGTTCCAAAGCTACAAGAATGAATACAGTAATAGGGTCACAGTAAGCACGTGCAAATTTAGCCAAAAATTGGAAAATGCCACATTGGAATTATGAGTTTAGCAATTATTTAAGGAGTTAATGGCAAGACGTATCAACAAATGTTTTATTCATTCAAGTGAAACTGCTAAATGCGAGTTATCTCTACTGTAACATCAATAGCATAGGGCTTATACACATCATCACTGTGAATCATCTCCAACTACAGCTGCCACAATAAGCTAAATGTGCTTAAAACTGACTTTCCTGAGCCACAGTGCCAAAGTTGATAGAATATTTAGATTGCTCTTTAAACAATTAAAAGGATGACTAGCGTCCATATGATTTCACACAAGCGATAGTGGGAGCAGAATCTCCTTTTGCACTAGACATTGACAGGTATGTTAGGAATATATTAAAACACACAACACATTCATCATTCAGAAGTTCGTTTTCAGGCCTTTAAGTTGGTCACTTGATGCAACAGGCCTTACCTGGCCTGAGGTCTGTAGCTGTTGAGGATCTGGTAAGCTCTGATCAGGTCCAGTTTCCCATGGCCCTGCTCGAACATGTTGACTCCCGGCAGCCTGCGGGCTGACGCGATCAGAGCCTGTTTCATGGAGGCTGGGTTCACCAACTCTCGATTCAGCACAGTGCTGGTGGACAAAGGAAAGGCACGTGACTAATGTGGTGTCAGATTCTAGGCATTAAAATCAAGGGAGAGGAAATAGGAAGGATAAAGTGATATGCTCCTATTTTAAATTGGGTGGTAAGCTACAGACTTACACCGCACAGCAGCTCATTACTGCAACTCACTTCTAACTGGTTTAATGAACAAATCCATCCGTAAAGATAAATTGGTCCAACACTCTGCTGTTTGCATTCCCAAAAGATCCTCTCACGGGAATCACATCACACCTGTCTGTCCTACACCAACTTCACTCGCTGCCCATTACACAGCACATTATTTTGGTTCTTGTTTTTTTATACCATTTTCTGTATGTCATTTTTACATACCTTGAGTGACATGAAAGGTGTCTACTCTCACAATCACTTATCAGTGACACTATTTTCCTCTAGGGGGTGGAGGCTGCGTGCTTATGTTTGTGTGTCGCGTAGATGTCGAATGTGCGCCCGCAGCGGGGCCATGAAAAGAGTCCAGTAAACCGAGAAACAGTTTGTAAGTGTGGAGGACCGTAGAAGTTTGTGCGCGTCCGCGGAGAACAATGTATTCTACGTAATGCTATCTGAGCTTGGCTCTGCGGCATAAAAGGAGCGCAATGCACGTCAGCTACACACTTCAGCTAAAGACGTGCTGTCATGGAGTGAGACATCCAAATGCACTTTGTCATACAAAAGATTATTACAAATGCAACCGGAGAACACAGTGAACAGATCTGTGACCATTAACTTCTAGACAGATTGGCTGTTATCAGCGCAAGATAAGTCTTAAAAAACGGATACCCTGGTGAAATGTGGAGACGTTAAAACGGTGTCAAAATTTAAATACCGCCCAACCCTAGTAGTTACATCCCCTCAGTTGTTCAACTCACGTTCAACCATAGTGGATTACCAAAAAAGAAAGAAAAAAATTGAGGCAGATTATTTGATTGAATAGTTGATAGTATAATCAATTATTAAAAATATATGATAGTTCATCCCTAATCTTCACCTAGCCAGAAGTGTAACAGCTCCAGCCACCACAGGAGAGGCAACACTGGTGCCAGACAGAGATCGGCATCCTTCCTTCAATCCCGACCCCCGAACACCAGAACCATAGGTGACAATATCGGGCTTCACCCTGCCATAGCCCCCAGGCAGCTCCTGCACAGAGATGTGAGTCAGATATAAGACAAAAGACTGCAAGAGACTTGTCACTTTGAATGAGGATTTTTTTTTCTAGCATTGGATTAGCAAAATACTTTTTTTTAGGGAAGCACATTTATAATAAAAAAAAAATTTAAATATAAAAAAAAATGCTGTTGCAATCTATTTAGAGAGCCAATGAGAGCAGTCTTCACTCTGACACCTTCTTTTAATCAAACATCAGCTACAGAGGGGGAGTAAAAGGCTGGAGAGCAAAATCTTAATCATATCACAGGCAAGATGTCTGCTTTGGCCACAGACTGATTCAAGTAGCATCATGGGTGTACTGCGCTGTACACATACCTGCATGTCCTTCATTCAAGAACTTTTACACCATGGTTGACTAACTCCAGATCAAAGTGAAAATCTTTGAAGTCAACTTATTTCATCACACTTATGAATTAATGCTACATTTATAAGGAAGCAACAGTGCTCCTGCACAAACTCACCCAGGTAGTCATGCCTCTAGATGAAAACCTTGCAATGTTGTCTTCAAAGTCTATCCCACCAACTCCAATTACATCCATCTGGTCTGCTGGGTTGTTGAGAGTTCTAACGAAAAGATGTCCATGTTATTTACATGTCATGCTGGCAGGACTGCCCAGCAAACATTCTTAATTAGTCTCACTATATGTCCCTGTTTTGAGTATTGTGCGCTATGTTCCTAGTTATTTAGGATATTCGCTAAAATGCTGTATGTCGTTAGGAGGTATTGTCCAAAAATAACAGCCTGTGTGCAACCGATTACAAAAAACAATGTTGTTTTTTCCCCCAGTAAAAACAGTTGTGTTTTAACTGATGATTTCGTCAATGCAGTGACTATCATACCCATACAGAGGTCCATCGTTGCCAATTGCAGAGACCATAATCACTTTATTGGCAGTGAGCTCCCACACCTGCACAACAAACAATATAGACAGGAAAAACAAAGGTTACAGACAGTACTTTTCAGCGCTACAATATGGATCAGAAAACAAGATGACATACTTGATAAAATATCAAGTTTTCTCATGTTAAAATTTTGACTTACATACAGTCTGACTGAACAATTAAATTCAAGTAATTCGAGTGAGAGAAAAAATACGTCTGTGTGAGGGGCTAATCATACAGTAATTAGAAAATGTATTTGACCACCATACCCAAATTATTACCACAGCTTCCCTAAATACATGCACACATAGACCCCTGGTGGTGCTCAAGCGCATGTCCTTTTGCCCTGGATGAGAACACATGCCCTTCTTGCTGGAGCCCAATTTTATTAATTCATCAATATTATAGAATATACTAAATCTTTTGACAGTTAATTTGCATATTTTTTTGTCAGCAAGTTTCTTTCAATGCTGTTGAACTTTTGCAATAAAATGATTGACAGTTCTGTGATCATGACCCAAAATTATTTGCGTTTCTGTACAATATACGTTTTGTTTTGTTTTTTAATTAAATGAAATCAGCAAATGCTGTTGGAGAATCTGTGCCTGCTGAACCGCGAGTATACAGGGGTCCCCTTGACACTGATTATTGACGTTCTGTTTAGTGGTAGAGGGAAAGTTTTAATTGTCCAACTGTTACCGCCAAAAACAACCTAACATGACATAATTTTCTTATGGTACAATTATTGTGAATAAAACTAGTTACCATATAACACATTTTTAAGGGTTGAGAAAGATGCTTGTTTCTTTACGAGGATCCACACTTGAATTGAAGGTATTTTGATTAAAAATTCTGAAATTCTTTAAAAATATATATATATATGCCATAACAGAGGGTATTGGCAAAGGCAGTACAGTAATTTCTGGACTATAAGGAGCACCTGACTATAAGCCGCGCTAGCTAAATTTGGAGGAATACTCGAGTTTGTTACACATATAAGCCGCACCTGACTGTAAACCGCAGGTGTTTTAATGTTACCGCACTGGGTTTCCGTTACTTGCTGTTCCATAATGAGGGCGCAAATTTTCTCGCTCTTGTTCTGTCTCTACTGTTTTGTTTTGCTCTGCCTGACGCACTTACGCTTCCTTTATAGTGCGCCTCCCTTGCAATCTGATGGATAAGCCGCACCTTTGTATTAGCCGCAAGGTCAACAAATGCAAGTGAAAAAAGTAGCGACTTTTCTTCTTCGTTGACGACATTGCACCTTTAATCCAAAAGGCTTCTTCGGTTTACTTTTAAATTTTATAAATGTACAATAGTCTCCCTATACATGTGCCTAGGTGTGTCCCGTTGGGATGGTTACAATTTAGTTGTAGTTGAATGAATGTAAAGTTTTAAACCGAGAATCGACACAGAGTTGTATCTACCTATATTAACTTGTGCAACAATAATGTGTTCATATCGTGACATTTTTTTAAATGATTTAGATTCTGAAATATGTTAACCTCTGTCATTGAGGAATAAAGACAAACTCAGAAGTGTGTGTGTACCCGACATGAATATTTAACACTGATAGATTACGGTACCGGTTTTCAATTTATTAACAACTATGTGAGTGTCTGACCTTATCAACAAAGGGGTGATCCATGAAGTCAGGGCCTCCAATGCTGAGGTTGAGAACATCAATCTTTTTCAAGATGGCATAGTTGAAGGCATCAAGGAACCATGACGTGTATGACACCTGGATGGTAAAAAGATACAAGGGGGAATCACACACATTGATTTGTACTCTGATTTTATGTTGATTTGGATGTTAAAAAATAAAATTAAAATAAAAAAGCTTACTGCATCTACTGCAAGGTGAATTATTATTACAAGAACATGTCAATAATTTAGAAGTGTTTAACATTCAGTTTAAAATTCATTTTTAGTATTTTTAAAGTAGTATTTGTTTGTCTATCCATCCATGCATATCGCTCATCTTCAGTAAAGTGTGCTGGAACCTATCCCAGCGGACTTTGGGTGAGAGGCGGGGTGCACCCTGAACTAGCAGACAGCCAAGTCACAGGCCACATACACAAACAACCATTTGCATTAACATTCACACCTATAGACAATTTACAGGCTTCAACTGAGCCACCAATCATGGTTTTGGAATGTGAGAGAAAGCCGGAATACCCAGCAAAAACAACAACAAAGGCACACTGAAAGCATGCACAGTCCACGCGGGAAGGCCATAGCCTGGATTTGAACCCACAACCTCAGAACTGTGCGGATGGAGGCTGATGTAGTAACCAGTATACCATAATAATTTAAGGTATATACCTGATTGTTTGTGAACACTCTGAAGATGTGCAGCTCTGAGTCAGGAGCAAAGCCCTGACACTCTCGCATACTCGCGATAACTCCAGCTACAAATGTGCCATGACCCAAGCCTGAAAGAAAATAAATAAATAGATAAATAAATAATAAACAAATAAATAAAAAGCCTGGTTCAACCTTTTTTCTTCCAAGTCTTTACAATATAGATTCACATTGACAGTAAGGATACTACACATTAGCACACTAGCAACACGTGTTGTACTGCTCACCATCATCCAGTGTCTTCTCATTAGTCCAGTTGGTCCTTTCCTTTACATTTTTAAAATGTGGGTGTTTCTCACTCAGACCAGTATCAAACACTGCCACCTTCACACCAGAACCTACACACGTCCACACGCAGACATTAATGGCAATTACAGTACCTTGAATTTTGATGCTTCACATCATGTTAAATTCACCCTTCTCCTAATTCAAAACTGTTGAGGCTTACCAGTGTGTCCCATCTGCCACAGCACATCTGCCTGCAGGATCTGAGCTACATGGCGGGGGATGGCTCGCAGAAGGCGCCGACTGGAGTGGCGCCCAGTTGCATGCCAAAAACCTGAGGCCAGTGACAGACTGGTCCTCCGAAAAGGTCGGGATGATTGCCATTTTTGCATCCTGTGAGTGGTGTTACAGGGTGCAGTGGTTTCTGCTGCTGGATAAATAAAATGCAACAATTGGGCAATAATTTAGTTTACAGGTAAATAATCATTATAATTGTTTTATTTCTATCTTGGTATTATCTTGAATCCCATGTTCAGACTGCGGCTAACAGCTGAATTGTGCATTCATGTGATGTGAATCATCTCTTGTTTCCTCTATCTCACAATGGTGTCATCAGCAATGTTTAAGTCAATATCATAATTATAACATGTCGTCACAAGGTCATTTTGCAAACATCAGCACAGCTCCACCGGGATGTTTTATGAATGGGTGGTTCTCTTCAATCATCCGTTTAATTAAGGGCTTATTCAGAATCTTTGTGTCTTTGGAAGTAATCTCATCTCCCATTAAAAAAAATAATAATAAATACAATAAAAAAATAACAATGATAATTTTGAAAAATTATAAGACCAGATAAAGAAGTAAGTCTTGATTCAAATGTGTGCAACTATTGGTTTTAGTCTTAATAGTACCGGTTTCTTTTTTTTTCTCTACATTAAATGACGCAAATAATAAATAACTGTCACTGGAATCACCAATTCATTATTTTTGCCTAAGTATTAGCCACTGACTATAGTACTTTTATTTTCAAATGTCAATACTTTAGTTTTACTTCGCTAGAGTTTACAAAAAAATAAAAAAATAAAATAACCCAGACTGAAGTGATGTATTTTATCTATTGCCAAGCACAGGGCGTACCCCGCTGTTCAGGCAAGCCCCACAACACTAACTCACCTTCTGCCACTGCGGGCAAGCAAACACAGACGGTCTCTGTCCCGCTACCATCCCCCAACACACAAATATATTTAGACACACTTTCACCATCCAGAATCAACACACCCAGACTCCCACTGTGTTTGTTATTATTTTCACACTAACTGCAAAATGCATTCTCAGATTTAATAAACAGGGATTGTATACCAGGTAAAAAGATGTTGGCATGTTTTCAGAAATCCACTATTCATATGACATTTTATCCAATATTTTCCCATTAGCATGTGATATTGTCCTACCTAGTAGCGCAGTATAGTCAGACTTACAAGGAATGTATTTGAGCGAACGGAACACTTTGCGTTGTGGAGTAACCCTCTTGATGTAGGGGTGGTCTTCCAAGGTCAGCAGACTGCTGGGCGAAGCTTGTCGAATGTGGACCACATCAAAATCACTGGGGAAGTCAGAAGCTGGGTTCTCCCTGGGAACAATGTGCCACTCCAATGCTCCATCCTTTGTGTTCCGTAGGGCGCTGCTTATGTATAGTCTTCGGGCTTTGGCTGAGAAATACCCCGTGAATGCCACAATGTACTCTGGATGCAAAGTGTGGAGAGATTGTTTTAGGACACATGCATTAGGTGGTTTTCATCCTAAATTCACAATTAAAGCAAGCATATTAAGCACAATATCAGTTACAAAATACACATCAAAGTGAACTGTCATATTATCACCAACAGCAATTTAACTGAATTATTTCCATGTTAACCTTGCCTTAAAAATGATATGCTAAAAACGCAAAAATTTATAAAAATGAAATTACACATCACGCCTTTCATAAGGACTTGCCTACTATATACAGCACAGGTGAAATAATAACATGCTTGAAAATGATTATTTCTTACCATGTTCCACCACCTTAGAGGAGAACTCTACTTTGAGAGTGAGATGGGAGTAGTTAGAGTTCAGAGACTCCACGTTAGGGCTTTGACCAGAACCAGATTTTCCCTCTGGCAATGGCTCCATCCCCACCAAAGGCAGGACGCCTGCAAGCAGTCCCATGAGTATGGAAATCCACACTGGTAGTAGGAGCATTTTGCGTTGTGAAACTGCAGAAATCATGTGTTTTGAGTATCCAAATGAAAATCCGTTGCAGTTGCACTTTTCAGTTTTGAGCAGCTAAAACCTGTATCAGAGTCTGTGGAATCAAACAGCATATCAGGTCCAGAACTCCAAAAGCGAGTCCATAATGAAAATGTTCTGAGCAGCTATAATAATTTCTTTCTGCGTTTTCTCTCCATGGTGGTAGGCAAAGGTGGAGTTCAGTGACACCGCCAGAGTAGGAACACAGATGCCATGTTGAGAAAGGAGGATATAATCTGTCCGGAAAGTTGGAAGAATACGAGGATGGCGGGAGAAGGGATGACGGATGAGTTGGCATCAATAAACGATGTCCTCTCTTTATTTAAATCTGGAAAGAAATGAAAAAACAATAGTCAGGCTGCAATGAGGCATGGCCAAAATACAATACATTGGAAATGAGAAAATGCTGTTAACATTATGCCAGCAAAAACAGATGGTCAATCCCTCAAAGTGGTTGTTCATTGGTGCTGTCCCAACTAAATTGAGTACTAATGTATTTGTTTTTCAACTTTGCTCTGCAGTGGAAAAATATGTTTACATTTACATTGATAACAAAAAGTTCAGCTTTTGATTATATTTATTGATCACATACAGACAATGGTGAATAAAAGAAGAAATAGGAAGTGCTGTGCTACATACTGTATGTCCAAACTGATGGAAAGAGTGTGACCAGGCAATCTGTTCTAACTTGACAATTTGGGTTTCCCCTACAAAATAACATTATTATGTGAAGCACGCAACCTACCCCAAAAAAATTTTAACCTTTGCAGGGGCCCAAAATTTGCAAGCAACATAAACAGTCAGGCAGTGAAGCTTACGCTGTTGCTGTTACTGCATCAAAATAAATATTGCTGATACAGTCTAGTTGTGAAAGTGGATGAGAGCTCCTGTTTGGCCAAAGGATCAATGTCAATAAAATTATCATTAATATCATAACAGGTGTCTCCAACAAGTCCCGCAAGATACTGGTAGCTCAACAGGCCAATTTTCAGAGCTTGCCAATGAGTCAAAAGTACAACACCTGCCAGACATTTAATTAATCACTTGGTAAAACGGATCCAATTCTCATCCAGGTAAAATCTCACGTTTACCGCCCTTTCCCTTTATTCAACGATTATTGTGAACTAGTTGTCAATCAAATATTTGCAGTACTGTGGAGCATGTAAACAATGGTGCAAATAATGATACAACCATGGCGTCTGTCACCAAAATAGATAAAAAAAATTATGGGGGCCATTTTTCAAATGCTTCAGTTTGGCTCGCATGTGTCGGTTCATAGGCACGCGTAACTCTTTATCACATTTATTAATGAGGTGCAGCAGTGTACAGTAGCTCAGCTCTAATAATAGTACAGGGTTTTTCCTGGCCCAAATTGAGGCAGAGGTGGTTATGGCTATGATGGGTGACTACTGATACCAGGTATCAATATCAGTGCCAACACCGGTCTTATTTTAAGGTATCGTACTTACGGCGGTGACCGATACCATTATCGCCTGTCCCTCTGTGGCCGTTTTACGATCAGCGACAAGAAATTAGAAAATATATGAATACAAAGTTGCCAATAACTTTATGCAATTTTAAGGAAAATCTTAAGGAAAAAATAGGATTAAGGTCCTTGTAACTTCTTAACTGTGCCACACAATACATTCTGGGAACAATATAGATGCAAAATAGGTAGATTTAACACATCCGGACTTCATACTGGTAAAGTGTTGCCGCGCTCCATTTGCATTCGTGTTAATTTTTAGAACAATATTATTACAATTGAGCTCTGTAATTTAGGGCTGGCCCACAAATAGCAAAAATCTGTGTATGATTGACAGTAATTGTTTTTAAGTTATATAACATTTTACCGATCCGGCCCATTTGGTAAGATATTTTCCTTCATGGGGCAACTGAGCTAATATGGGTTTGACACCCCTGCCTTAAGTAAAGAACATTGACTTGCCTTGTGTATGAAATGTGCCATATAAATAAAGCAGCCTTGTCGAATGGTAGCCAAGTAGCGCAAATGCTAGCCGACGAAACCATGCACGTTGGCTAACAGCTATTCTCTTTGCTGCTTTTTTTATTGTACCAATTCATTGCTTGTTTATGCACTATTGGTTCTGCGAACATTTGCTATCTCTCCAATGCAAGATCTCTCATACATACAGCATACGCTTGAAATCGTTATGTCCATTCAGACACGGCAGTATTTAATAACTTGAAGTTTTATTCAGGAGTGTTGGGGTGAAACAAGTCCTCGACTAATTAAATAATTAATTAGGAAAACAAGTACCTCAAAAAAAAAAAGAAAATGCTCAAGTTATACTTGCGTACCCATTTATTTGATGTGTCGGGAAGATAAGTCAAGCCAGCCATAACAAGAAGTGTTCATGCTATGCATGACAGTACCATGCCATCTAGGTGGTGAGATGGCCAACTTCAAAATAAAACCTTCAGCACTGGATCGCAGTTGTATAACCTTGCGGGATCGAGTGGTAATTATTTGTCGTCCATTCCATTACAAAGCGGTCAAAATGTTCAACATCCTCAAATCTACAAAGATATTTCTTAACAATATGTCACTGTCAACTCGTTACACTGATTCGAATTCATCCCGCGCCGTCGTCAATCGCGTCATTTATTTCATATCTCCCGCGAATCTGCGTCAGCCATAAATGCTCTAATAAAATTCCAGGACATGCTACGAGGCCCATGTCACCCTGTCGTGTATATTCTGATGCATTTCATCAGCTAAGATACCAATAATTGGTCAAATCAAAACAAAATGACATATCCGCTCTCCCGGGTTAAGGGGAGAAGCGCGCTGGAGCACTCCCGGCTCTAACGCTAGAAGCGCGGTCATGCGCTCCCGGCCTTAATGGGTTAATAGGCGAAATTGACAGTAGCCAGTAGCCACCATATAGATTTTTTTTTCTTGGCTAACACTTTTTTTCTGAAAATGTGAGGAAAACCCATGTCAAAATACAATTTTCTACACAAAATCCATATTTACACGATCCACTGAGTGGAGCAGGAGGGAGCAGGCCGACACACTTGGCTCGGCTGACTGTTACAGATCAACTGGCTCCAAGATCCATCTGTGACCATTGCCAAGTAAAGTCCTCTTTATTTATATAGCGCTTTCAAACTGCCATAGCTGTCACAAAGCTCTTTACAGAAATTAAATTGTTCTGAACAAACAGGTGTGGCTCAGGTTATTGTTGTGGTGCCTATGGCACACCCATGTTAACAGCAGGCTGAGAAGCACGTTTACGTGATTGTTATTTTTGTTGTTAAGAACATACTAAAGTTCATAACCACCACATGAACTCATAGAGCACCAAAATCAAAAGACACGCACGGTGAGGGGTTCATGGCTGGTGAGGATTGACATTAGAGTCGGACATCCAAATTTACGTGTAAAAAAATAAATAAAATAAAAAATAAAAAATAATGCTCAAAGATTTTAGCAGTTTTCAACAATGACTTTTTAAACTATGGTTTAATGTCAAATTGCTAACCAGCTGATGCCATTAAATGTGTACACAATTTCTTAAAGGTCTCATATTATTCAACTTTTCAACATACTAAAATAGTTCTCAAATGTCTAAAAGACATGTCTGTGACATGCATTCGTCAAAATTGACTTTGGATCTAATATTTTTGCTTTCCATAAATCAGCCAAAAAACGCTCTGTTCAAAACAGCCTGTTTTAGGGGTGTGTCACTTTTATGTAAATAGCTGCACCAGGCCACGCCTAAGGCCATATAGCCTTTTCTCTCGAAGGGGCAGTGATTTTGGTCATGGTCGCCATGTGCTAATGTTGTGAATGGAAACCACTGGTCATGGGAGCAGAAGAAAAGAAAAATACAGACGTCTTTTACACATTTGACAACTATTTTAATATGTGGAAAAGTGGCATAACGTTTTACCATAAGAAAAAGTAGCATAACGTTACTGCAGAGACTATGTTGTAGCGTTAGTTTGTGATTGTTTAGGCATTGGTTATTTTTGCCGCAACCGGCAAATCTCCTGTGAATGTTATTTTGCCGTGAATGTCTCCGATTTGCCGTGAATGCTTGTAGATATTTACAAGCGGTTATGAATAACACAAATGTGCACATTTAGGCCACTGCGCGGTCGCAACGTGCAAGCCGTCTCGTCGGGACCACTTAGCATCACAAGTCATGTCAACTAGGTGGCGAGTTGCCAGTCACGGCAAATTAACCACCGCGGATTGTATCTTGACAAAACAATACGCAAAAGCATCATATTATCCAACCACCGTCTGCTTTATCATATCTGACCTCTTGTAACCAAACAACCTCCTCACGACAAATGTAGCTCCCACTTTAGGCACTAAAAATACACCAGTAATATGGTCGAAGGTGCACATCTCTTATTAGGAAGGATAGGAAGGAAGGCTAAATCAAAAATGTTAAACTTACATCTTTCCCATTTGCAGTCATGTCACACTGTTGGGATCGATCCATTATGTTTAAACGTGTTGCAAATCGATCTCTCACTAACAAAACAGTCCTTTGAGAAATGATATCGGTACACGTACAAATAAAATTAATCTACTGTCTTCTCAAAGACTTGGGACAAAGGAAGCAACAACTTTTTCCTGATCATTGTTTCCCCTGTCCACGAAGTATTTGCAAGCAGGAGAGAAAAAGAAAGGCGCGGACTGACTTTTTTCATACCTGGTTGGATTGTAGACTTGCCGGGGATGCATCTTTTTGATAGAAAACCCCACTAAAGTGCATTTTCATTCTATGGGACCTTTAATATATACCATGGTCCCGCTACCATTTTTGAAGGCGTGTCCTTGGTACATGCAAAACAATCACGTATGCTGTGGAAATTAGAGCAATGTTGACAAATGTTACTAAAAATGTATAGCTCTAGTCGCAGTTCACTATTCATTCACAATATTTTTCAAACTTTCTGTGAAATCTATCTCCAGCTAATCAGTGAAAAACACACAAATGTTCGCTGTTGCTCGCCAAGATGCTTGTTTCCTCACGCAAAATAAGAATTGGTGGTAGTCTTGCGGAGTGTGGTCTCTCTGAGCCACTGTAGTGTGCGTGCTTTTAACTGCATGCGCTTCGGCTGCATTATATGCTATAGCGACATCTAGTGGTCACTTATAATACACTGTGCCTTTAAGTGATAGATCTCTGCGAGGCACGTTTTGTCTGCCAGAGAAGAGCCAAATTGTTATGTACATGCACATTAACGGTGCAATTTCAAAATCAAATAATATGCAAAGAATTGCTTCACAATTGGAAAATTTATTAAACAGTTTATAAATCATAGGTTGAGGTAATTAAACACTTTGAGGGTATGTTAATTGCTCCCTTTTTTTTTTGTTTTTGCTTTTTGTGTAAGGGCTTGGTCTCTTGATTACTGTATGCTGAATTGGTAACAACAACATACAAAAACATAATACTCTGGCAGCAAGAAAAACATTCTGGGCCACTACAAGATCATTTCCCTCTGGGCAGCGGCAGGGACATTCCTGTCATAAAATACACATCAGTGGGTTCCCAAGTACACGCCAAAGAAGACAAAGTTGCACACTTAGACACACCCACTGAGACACAAAGCCTCCATACATGCTTGCACAATTGCTTGATAATCCACACAACTAGTTATGTGACGAATTACTACTTTGATTATCTGTGTCCTATTGCATTCTGGGAACGGGAATCAACCTGTCAGCCCTTTTTTTCTTTTTGGGTACAATTGTATGTGAAAAGTGAATGTTGTAAATTGTCTTTATGATTGTCCAAAAGGAAAAATGAACAAATGAAAACAAAAAAAACAAAAACAATGACCAAAGCAACTAAGCTCTAGTAACTGTGGGTCGGGCTCATGTTATAAAAAAACAACTTTCCTTACAGTATCCTACCACATTGTATTGCTATACAAATATCCTTTTTAGCTTGATAAGGTGTATGATTGAGAATATGTTGCTGAGTAATGCCGCAAACACTCGTTACAGTATGTTATGTGTCCACTGAGAAGCATTTTACAAGCACACATCATATAACACGGCGCATTGTTTTTCGCTGTGCGCATGCTCTCTATTTTCTTCTTTGTCTTATTTGAATTCACAAGGAATCTAAGTCTTTGTAGTAACGACGTGCATGTGTAGCTCCTTCCCACTCGCTAAAGGAGCCTTGCTTAAATACATTGACTTCTCTGCTGCGTTTTTCTCGTTATTTTGTGTCTTTACGGCAAAAACGCCAGTTTGTGTTTATACACGCACACATATATACACAAGTATTTTAGTCCGTATTTCTGGCGTGTAACTCACCGGAAATACTTAAGCCGGTATAAACAAACATGACACTCGCAGCAAAGAACCACACTTCTGGAGCGAGGAGGAAGCCGACTACTTTATTTAGCGTGGTGAGTGACATAAATATAATGTCTTTTATTGACCGTAAAAAGTTAAAAGCGGAAATTACTTCTATTTACGTAATTACGTTGTCCTCACATCGCGATCCAAATGGGATATTCCAATGGAGCACAAATGACCACATAAACATGAGTAACTCTTGTTTGCCACGCATTTAAACGGGTTCCCTTGATTGTGTCAGAAACCGAAATTCTGACCTTGACTTGAATATTGACTGAATGTAAACGTAGTCAGTGTGACAACTTGACAAGTGATGATAGTCGTTAGCCCCAAAGGCAAAGTTGTGTGGCTGTTTTAAATACATTTAAATACATATTGGAACTATTAATGTATTTATTTATTTAAGGAAATACCCCACGGCTGCCCAAACTAAATAAAAGTCTGTGGAAAAAATTCTGGAGACAGCGTGATAGCAGAGTTTTTAGTCTACTGTGTGAGCTAGAGGTGAGTTCTCAAAACAGGCTAATGGTTGGTGTTATCCTATTAAAATGGGTAGGACATGTTTGTTTTCATTTACGCCTGTTTCCCTGTTCCCCAGCCAGGTTGCCACAACTACAACAAAGCACTGTACATTAAGAATGGATACAGAACAAACAATCTTCTCCCTACAAAACACGACAGCTCACTTCACAATATATTGGCGCTTTACAGACGGAAAGTGCATAGTTTCATTCTATTTTGTCGCAACTTGTTATAGACGAAAGACAAGAGATTTGAATATTTTGAAGTCTTCCTTGATACATAAAAGAAAAAATCAGCCACAACTGCTTTTAACACAACAAGGCTGCTGTAATCAGTGCCAGGTTCTCCTTCCCATGCCCATTCCGGGGTTTCGCTATTCCTTTTGACACAGCTGCTATCCTCAATTAGCGGGTCACCGTAACAGCCCCCCCCCCCCCCCCCCCAATTCCTCAATGACTGGCCATCAATAAAAAACAAACAAGCAAACAATGATTTCGGCACCTTTCACACAGAGAGCTACTGACAGGACCAAGTGAGTATTTGTTTAAGTAGAGTTTTATGATGGTGAAAGTTCAAGCCTAGTTGAGATAATTACTTATAGGATATTTTTTAATTCATTTTTAATTCCACAGGGGTCACATAAAAGAATGTGTGTAAATTCCACCTTAGTTTCTTTCAATGGAAAACTACTTCGGGATCAATCTCTTAATTATGCAGGAATTAAAACCTGCAGCTCAACATTTGCTTCGGGAATGTAGGTAATTTTAGTAACCGGTTAGCTCAATCACTAGTTCCTGCTTGGGTTAGGATGTATGCCTAGATAACAATATTACAGGGTTGTAAAAATAGGACAGCGGTTTCAGACAGTTGAGAAATCTAGGGCTGGGAGTGGGGACCACTTGTCTCAATAACCAAGTCACAAAGATGGAAAGGAAACCTCAACTACTAATTAAAAGCAAGAATGACCCCCCACAATCCTGATCAGTGGATACAGACATTATTTGTACAGTATATCATCAATAAGTTAAGAGTACAAAACACATTGGAACATATAAGCCATAAGGTACAGTTTAGTGATTGGAAATTCAGAGAACATCAGTGTGACTGCCAGTGATTTAGTGTTAAACTTACTAAAATATGTTTCCTTCTGAGCAAACCAAACACAAGCACACGTGCTGTACTGTACACTAAAGTTGTTAAATGAACAGTACCGTATTTCGATTTCAGCTGAAAAATACATCAATTTGCTACGGAAACTAAACAAAACACAGCTGTTAAGAAAAAGTATGTGTTTGTGTAATAGCTTCATCGATGTAAACATTGCAACCATTTCCAAATGAGGTGACTTGTGCTCACTCGTGCATATGCAATATCTCAAGACGTCATCTAAATTGTTAATTTAATGCAGAAGTGTGCAAATTGTATTTTTGAGCCAGCAAACTATCACATGTATAGCATACGCTAGCTAGCTTAGTAGTCTTTTTCGTGAAACGTTGTTTTTCACGACATGATTACGATGTTACTCACCGAGATAACTCCGTATCGTAGCTCCCGTTTGTCGAAGGGGTTTTATAATTTACCTTCCTTGTAGTGACGCACAATTACCGTCTCGGTTCCGTGTTTAGCTTTCCTTGGACAAAAGCTAGCAGCAATCGCTACCTACAGCCGCAGACTAGTACTGACGTCCCGACATGATTGGATGCCAGGTCGGAGTGGTTTTACGCTCGCGGTCACCTCTGTTCAAATGTACTGGTAAAGATGGTCTGAATAAATATGTTGTATTAATAATTTAGAAATGTAAATTATCACATTATCCTCTTGATTGCATCTAAACAACGTGTAAATAATGTGCTGATTTATACAGTAGGACTGTCTCGGATCTGGCAACCCAAGCACCTCCAGTGACAGTCATTTTAGCATGTTGTCCATCAGTAGGCGCTGTATCACGATGTAAAATACTGCAAACGTACTGTAGTGTTAACACCAAATCATATTGTGTTGTATTTACTTATTAATTCATTAAGATTTTTTTTAACTACAGATACGGCTTTGTATTTAAAGCAAGTGCAGTTAATATCCAGTTAACACCTGTAGTTTTATAGCAGTCACAAAAAGCATTGTTCGCGTCTAAAAATAAAAAACTACGTAATGAATCAGACTGAAAATAATTCATAACAGTAAAAAAATAAAATCTGGTATGGTATTAGGCAACAAGTCAAGTTAGAATTGTTTTTTGTGTGTTGTTTTAATTGACACATACAAGACAAACAAGAAAAACAATAATAGTAGAAGAATCAACAATTTATCGCTCATTTTTATACATAGTATCAAATATTGATGTTTTGGGGTAACTGCTGTCAACTTCATTTAGGGCATTGTCATTTATGTCAAATTAGAATTACATGTACATGAAAAATACAAAAGTACTGTTGTGCTGACATTTTTTTTAAAACAAATAAATTTTGTTATTTATTAAAACAGCATACATGCTCACAGGTACTCAATTTAGAAAGCTAAATAAAGCACTTCAAATGATTTATAGTTGTAAATTGTTATATTCTATGAGAAATCGATCCTGTAAGACCTGAAAGACATATTTTCTGAGGGAGTTCCTCTATGACGAAATGTAGAATCTGCTACTAAATGAGGTACTAAACAGCTTTCTATGAGTTGACCAAGTGTATTAATATCAGTATCTATGATAGCCTCAATTGCTGAATTGTAAAAGAGACACACACAAAAAGCAAAATACCTAAAACACATTTCACAGGATAGCACTTGGATGCATGAAAATGCAAGTAAAAGCAACAGAATGAAAATGCAAAGAAACACAGGGAACTAAAGATTTACAGAAACACTGAGGTCAACTAAAATGGCTCAGCTAGATTCCAGTATTTGTTGAAAAGTTCACAACAGCCTTTCTAATTATCTGTAGCTCACAGCAACATTTTCAGGGAATATATTGTAGCAAAATTATTTTGAAAACATACACATCAATGAATAATACTGTGCTTGTAGAAAAACCTGTTTCTCCACGAAGTGCTTCGCAAAACAAAACAGCACAACTCTTGATTTGGGAAACATGTTGACTACACTTGAAGTAATATGAAAGTTGAACAGTTAAAAAAAAAAGTGTTCAAGAATTTCTATCAAATTAAACCATTTTCTAGGTCTAATGTTCATTATACAGACATGCACCCATTCAACAAAAAAATTAGAGCAAACAGATTAATGATAGAATATTCATTTGTATTTTCTTTCTATCCAGCACAAATTATGCTGTAACAACGTACTAAAGGGGAGCTGGAGAGCTGCTGGTATCTCCAGTGCTCTTGAAAGTGTTACATATATATCAAACTTTTTTTTTTGCCCCCCACCCCAATGATTATCTGGGTTTTGAGTAGCAACTATTAATGGTATTGGTTAGGATTCAAATTTCAAACCCGCACCATAAGTGCAAATAAAAGGAAATTTACTATTCCCGTTTTTAATTAACCTTACTCAGAAGGCTGCATAGTTGTATGTGCTAGCATTGTAATTTAAAATCAATGTAGCGTTCTGTTCCAAATGTTGCTTATTTATCAGTGGCAAATACCTCATCGCACCTCTAACCTCGCTTGCACTAGCTACCAGAGTGCATTAATGTGCCCTAAATGGGTAAACCTTTGATGCGAAGAGACTCGCATGACACTTAGCATGATTTAGGAGCTGCTGCCACAATATTTGTCCAGAATTAAGAACAGGAACATCTTCGTGGCATCACAAGTAAAAGTAAAGAAATACAACAAATCAATGGAACACCTTGACTCGTTCATTGGGAATAATTACAAATATTTAACAGCAATTTAACAGTTAGTAAAAGATAGGCTTCAGTCCACACCCATGCAGTCTTTGTTTTAATTTATTATAATAATAATGATGAGTTTCTTGGTTTTTAAACAAGCTGGTCTTAATTTATAATCGGCAAGTGCAACTTGCATGTTTTGTCTCACTGCTACTGTGACTAATAAAAGGACAAAACAAGTCAAATGGTCACATAACTTTGAGAAATGAAAACTATTGCAACAGGAATGAATACAAATTTCAACTGTGAATATATTCTTCTATGTAAGGCACTTTGAGCAGGGCTGTGTGGATTGTACAGAAAGGGGGGGGGGGTCACAGATTCACAATCTTTTGGAGTTAAAAATACTAGTATGGCAAGATGAGATAAGCTTAAAAAATGTCTTCGTTTTGGCCTTTTGATGTTGCGTTGATGTTTCTGCAAGTCTCCTGTGGCCACTCCCCAAGACGAATAGTACATAAATTCACAGCAATTGTCATCAATCATGAGGGTGTGAAGGAATGTTTACACTCCTCTTAAGTAACTTCATTACCCAGAGCTCTGTTCAACAGATTATCGTGGAAGGTCATTATTCCAGTGACCAACTGAATGAAGACTGTCCACATTAATAAATAAATACATGTCAAGACACATGAAATGACAGAACAAAAAGGAAAGGAGTGCTCCATCTTAAGATCAGGATGGGCAGATGAACTGAGCGATGACAACGTGGGAAAACATCACAGAACAGATTGCTATGCAAGGTTTGTCCTTCCAAGTTCAGAGATGATAATTTTTGATTTATTCTACAGTCTTGCTGGCAGCAGGTACTTTGTCAAAGTTTACCGGTTGACAAGGTTTTTGACCCATCAGGTGTGTTTCCCGAGTTTCTTTCTGGGGGGCAGGAATACCTACAGTATTTGGCTTTTTCACAGTCACCCCAATAAGTTAGGCCTCAGCCATTGTACTGCTGCTGATAGCGTCTGTTCAACTCCCGTAGTTCCTTTTCCCGAACACGACGAGCTTTGTTGGATTTGGTTGAGCGACTGGAGCGTGTGGACTGGGCCGACTTGGTGCTGTGGCAGCGAGATGACGCCCGCTTCAGCAGGTTCTGAGATATACAGCGTTGTAGGTTCTTCATGGAGGAGGCAGCAGCCATGCTGACGATCCAGGGGTGCTTGAGAGCCTGGCTGGCAGTCAGCCGCATGCTAGGATCCACTGTTAGAATCCGTTCCACAAAGTCTTTGGCAAGGTTAGACACACTGGGCCACGGCTGGGGAAAGAAGACAGACGTCATTAACTGAACTCATATGCAGCTAATAGCAACCAATATGAACTGAAGATAAAAGTAGGTGGCGGCAAGACAACGGATCATCTAACACATCCGCCTCACAGTTTGAATCTAGGCTCCAACCTTCCTGTGCTTGCATGAGTTCTCTCTAGATAATCTGGTAACCTCCCACCTTCCAAAAACATTCCTTAGGTTAATTGAAGACTCAACATTTTCTCTGTAGGAGTGAGTGTGAATGGTGGTTTGTCTATATGTGGCCTGAGATTGGCTGGTGAACAGTACCCTGCCTCTCAAGATGACTTGGAGCTTGGACGGGCACTAGCTCAGCCGAGAGATGAATTTAGTTTTTTTGGGAGTCCTTTTTGTGCTTTTTTTTTGGTGCTTTTTAAAGTGGCCCTGAAAACATTCTGAAAATACAGTTGTGCTCATAAGTTTAGATGGTGAATGGTGATATACATATAGCCGTGCTCATAAGTTAACACACCACGGCCTAGGATAGTTAAACTTATGAGCACAACTCTATGAATGCCATCAATGTAGAAGCTCAAACTGACTAAGAAACTTCACTTCAAGAAGAACACAAAAACCAAGGCTATGTTTAAAAAAAAAACAGACATTACCACTTGAGGAAGGGGGAATAAAAATTAATTAAGCCAAGCGCTCACCTAAAGAACGCATTGTTTCAATAAAATTGTCACTGTCCAGTGAAAAGCTTGTATCTCCCAATTGTTTTCTTTTACCGGTAATTAAAAAAAAGTCATTTTTATTTGTTAAGGGGAAAAAAACAAATGCTTTTCACAGACAATTGATGATAGATATCTAGACAACAAAAAACTGTGGACCCACTCACCCCAAGATATCATAGGAAAATGTGTCTACCTGTATGTTCAGCTGTGTTACAGCAAAGACTTCTGGCAAACATACAGTGTGAGGATTTTTCACCCCCTCCAAACATTGAAAATTTGTGTAAATGTGTTGTTTGGCAACACCTCACCTCTCCAGAGAAGCTGTACTTCCCCTTTAGGATCTGCCGGTACAGTCTCATACGGTTGTCATCTTCAAAGGGCATGGTTCCACTCAGCAGGATGTATGAGATCACCCCCAATGCCCACATGTCGACGGCATTCGTGTAGGGTTTCCTCACCAAAATCTCAGGGGCAATGTACTCAGGCGTGCCACAAGTGGTCTTCATCAGACACTCATCTCCCTTCTTCCTGCTATTGGCCAAACCGAAGTCGGTGATGATGATCTTCGAGTCTGCGCCGGGGTGGTAGTACAGCAGGTTTTCGGGCTTCAGGTCTCGGTGCGTGATCCCCAAAGTGTGGAGATACTTGACGCCGTCCAACACCATCTGCAGCACCCGGGTGGCATCTCGCTCCGTAAAGGAGCCGCGAGCAATGATGCGGTCAAACAGCTCTCCTCCGGTGGCCAGCTCCATCACCATGTAAACGCGCTCGGTCGTCTCAAACACCTCCATTAGCTGGATTATATTAGTGTGGCGAACCCGTCGAAGAACGCACAGCTCGGACTCACAAACCTCCCTTCCCTCCCTGTACCGGGTCTCAATCATCTTTATGGCGTACGGCTGCCGAGTGCTCTTGTGCTCCACGCGAACAACTCGACTAAAACTCCCTCGACCTATCAAAGCTTTGATGTCATACTTGGCTGTGACTCGTGGGTCAAACTTGGCTCGATATTTGGCCACCTTTTTCCGTTGAGGGTCTGACGCCTCAGATGGGGTTTTAGGGTTTTGGGGGGAGGTGACAGGAGTGGAACCTTGCGCCTGAGGAAAAGATGGGGAGGTGGAGCCTGCCTTGTCGCCTCCCCCTCCTCCGCCCTCACCAGTCTTGCTAGCCGTACCATCTCCCCGAATGAAGTGCTTATAGATGTCTGTTTGATGGGGTGGATCCACCTGGAAAGAAAATATCGTGAAATGTAAAATATAGTGTAGAGTCAGTCCCACATTAAACATACAGACATACAATACCGTAAGATTGAGGTTAAAAAAAACAAACAGGAAATCATCTGAGCCATGAATGATTATTTAGGTATGTTTAGAGTCATTACGTTAGAAGAATTCAAATGTATGCTTTATAAAGCCCATCCACTTATCAGGTAGATGAATCCTATTTAATTAAGGCACACATGCTATTGTTAAGAATCGCAAATACACAGATATTTAGAGTAACGTCTTCTGATATTTGTTCGAAAAACTCACCTATTCGTCATTTTGTGCTCAAGCCAAAGCTGTCTCAATAACGGTATTATTTTTGGCTACCATCTTGGTGCCAAAAAAAACTATGTTAAAGTGAGTTGAGGTTATGAGTTTCATGTAGTGCTTTGCTGCTATCGTGGAGCATCTTTGTGCCAAGGAACTTCACAGGAGGGCTCAGAACTCACCCTGAATGGCAGGGGACCCCTGTGTAAGAGGGCGATCAGTGCCGAAGCCTGCTGCGAATGGCAAAAAATCTGCAAGTAACTGATGCCCTTTTAAAATGGTTCATGCTTGCCTAGAGATGCCACATGGCAGCAAATCACTTCAATTGTCTATAATTGGCAACGTCAATGTTCCTTGGCACCAAGATGCTACAAGTTGGCACCCTAGCACCAATTTTGTCCAGATGAAGCTCCTAAACTCACACTGACATAGTTCCTTCTTGGCACCATAATGCCAAAAGACAGTTCCAATGTAATACATGTATTGATTTTTGGCCTGAGCAGAAAATCAAATAAAAACACAAAAAAGGTGAATATGCAAATATGCAGGTCTTTACTGTAATGTGCATAATGTACTGCACCCTCAACTGCCATTGTTACATGTGATCTGAGTAATAATCCCGTCACACTACATTGTGTTGTGTGTTTTATGAGACTGTGCTAGACTGAAGCTATAATTAACAACCATTTAATAATTAATCAGTCTGAATGGCTCCATTTATGCCAGTTAAATATCATCACACCGTCAAAGGCACTTCAATCTTTGACAATTGCAATAGAGTCCATAATATGATTTATTAGTCCATCCTTGTTGCTCACGATTACATTTCAGCATGGTTGACAACGGTGATAATGAACTTTGTTTTAATTACACTATTGTTGCTAGATGTGACAACATGCTTGCAATTACAAATTAACTTTAGAACACTGTTAGCAGTAGTGTGTCAAGTAATAAACATTCTAATAACATATTCTACCTTTTGAAATACAATAATATCAGAGTATGGATAAGATTAATAATTGAACTATTGATCTTATTTAGCCCATTGTGCAGAATCAGAATGAATTAAACTAATGTGTTATCATTATAATTCTCTGACAGTAATAAGCAAACATTACATTCATTTAGTGATGGTTATGCAGTTTAAATAATGCATTTTACTGACCTTTTTGACCAGGTCCAACTGAACATCCCCTGGAGGCTCAGGGAGGACCTTACTGTTCCTGCACCCCATCACATAACTCGGGGACTCGGCCCAGCCAGCCACGCAGGCCACCAGGAGCCCTGCCTCATCACAGCACCAGCCGACTCAACGTCGTCCAAGCTGTGCCCCGATTCAGAGAGAGGGTTCATGAATCGAGCTGGAGTCCCAACCAGTTGGCATCAGCTGATCTTGAATGCATCAGATCCATCCACTAATGCAAAGCGTCCAAGATCTCATCACCGCAATATCACAAACATGTTGGATGTCTCCTCCCTCCAGCAAATATGTTATTACTCCATGTCACAATCAATTGCTTTTGTTGCAACATCTGCACCCAGTCATTTTGCCTGAAGATTAGATCTGACATCCATGTCAGACAACCTAATAGTTTGAGTACTTCAGATCAAATTGCATTGGTTAGCAGGGAGGCTTTGGATACAAAATCCACTGACAATAGGAGGGAGCAAAGCCCTGTAGTTTGGGACGAGTGCAAAATTCAACAGGAGTCTCCACTGAAAGTATGCGTTACTTTACTCCATTGGAAGAGATTGCAATGTCAACATCCATATCTTCAAATGCAAAGCGGTAGACGTGAAGGTGGACACTCTGCAACCTAGAACATAATACTGTGGTTAACAACATAACATGAGATCAATAAATCAGACATATAGCAATAAACTGTTTAATTAAGGTATGCAGTGCTAAAACTCGGATTACTTGTAATGTACAGACACCACTAATATATATATATATATATATATATATATATATATTTATATTTATAAAAACCATAGAGCAGAACATGATTGTGGAATCCTTTGATGTACATTTGCTGGGGGGAAAATGTATGTCACCGGTCTCGCACAGCTACATACAATTGTTCTACTTAGAATAATTCGATTTTGGTGTGAATTATATGCTAAAAGTGTAAACCACATTATACCCAAACATTGTCATGTGTTCATTTGTGAGAAGTAGTCCAAAAGTTTGTTTAAACTGGGGAGACAGGCCCTTCTGATGCTTAACTTGCCGCAAGAAGAGACAAAAACCAAAACACAAGTATTTTTGATCAAATTGGTTAGTGTAGCGTACCCCGTTCAGGCGTCCACACATAAACTTGACGTCACATAAACAAAAGTTGAATTCTCACCTTTTTCGTACTGAATAGCGATGGCGAAACTGAGTATGCTAACTAGCATGCTAGCAGCAGGGCAGGACTCCCAAATTTGCCAAATCCAGCCTCCTCACCCCACTATCACTCAGCTGGCCTCTCCATTTTCAACTCGCAAACTTAATTTTTTTTTGTTTTTAAAACACTTCAAGATAAAAGTGTCAAAACTCCTCAACCCTGTGAGAACGACGGTCTGACTCAAATCCGCGTTTAGCAGTGCACTTTGTATACGTTGTCAAATTTAAAGTTATCATTACCTTGAAAACTTTCCTCGTCGGATGTTTTTCTGGTCGGTGTTTGTCGAGCAGGACCACCTTCTCTAAGCAAGGATACACTTAACGCACTCTCTCCGGTTTTCCGCTTTGTATTTTCAAAATAAAGCTTCTGTGGGGAGCGTTGATGTTGCTAAAGCAGAGATGACAAACTCACTACAACTTCTACAAGTACAGATGCAGTAGGTCTGTGAAGGGCTCAAAAGCATTTCTACAATTGTTGTACTTAAATAAAAGTAAAAGGTACAGAAAATTAGGTCTAAGTGTAAATTAAAAAGTAAAAAACTATGTACATTTAGTCAATAATTCCGCAGTTCTCATCAATCAGTCAATCAATATCTCACCTACATTGACTTGACCTCTTACCTCTAGACTTTACTTCTTTTTTACATTGTGTCAACATCTGCTGAGGTTAAAAATAAAATTAACAAACCTGTTTTAAGGCTTTAAGTAGTGCACAATATTTCCCTCAACCAGTGTGCTGCCTAGTAGCCTACAAACCCCGCCCCCTAAAAAAAGGCAAATAACTAAATAAAATAAAATAAACATAGCATGTAACTGAATAAACTGAGCATATGGAGCAAAATGAACGGTTACTTTAGTGCAGTAACATGGAACTGCATTTACAATATTATATACATTTAGAATCAATCAAATCAATGACGCATCTGTTACTTGCTCCTGCACTCGCTCGTGACGTCTAACTATTTTGTTGACGTTGGGATTTTTAACTACATTGTTGAAATATGCCTAGCGGAAAAAGAGCTGACGAAATTGAGGAGATCAAATCTTCTCTTGCAAAACTCAAATAAATGGTCACCGAAATACTTGAAATGAAAAAGAGCATCGAGCCACTTGCATTGTCACCTTGGAACAAAAAGTGGATGATTTGGAACAGAATCTTTAAATCAACGATGCGATAGTTACAGGTATCCAGATCAAACCGTGCCGCGGCCCTCGGGCGAGAGCTGCGGCCAGCACAAGTGCAGTTGATTCTGACCAAGCTTCAGCCAGCGAGACTGTCGAACAGCAAGTGACAACTCAACTCAGAGATTTGGGATTATTTGTGGATCCAGTGCACATCCAGATGTGCTTTTCGCTTCCAACTGGGCGGGGGGGACACGACCACCTGCAGTTCTGATCAGGTTTGTTGACAGAAATAAGAAGATTGCTCTTCTGAGAGAGAGCTACAAGCTTATAAGTAAACATGTCTACGTCAATGAAAATCTCACAAAACGAAATGCTGACGTTGCCAGAAGGGCGCGACAATTGAGAAAGAATGGATTCATCGAGAACACATGGGAAAAAACACTGTCGGATCTTCATCCAAACAAAAGAAGACTCATCTTCTCAGAAGAAAATATGGATCGTGAAAAGAGTGGAAGAAATGGCGGAGTTTGAAAGACAATAACTGCAATCAGAAATTCACATCATTAAATTATGGATTATGTCTTACCCAAATTAAATTATTGTAACATATTACTAATTAACCCAAAACTGGAGCTGTCACAATTTGAATAATGTAAATATAGCATATGATTACTTGCTGACACTGCCAAGGTTAACTCTTGTTTATACACCTTATTCCTTCCTGTCACCCAGTTGTAAATCTAAACGTATTTTACTTGAGAAATTCAGTCTGTCCAGTGAGTGTCGACCATCACCTCTTCCTGACTCCAGCTTGCTGTAAAGCTGTAAACCCTTCCTCATGTATAAAAATAGCATTGTCGCATTTGCCGCCCTTGTTCTTGGATGAGTCAAATCCACTTTATCTGTTGTGCATTGTCATGTTAAAACATGTGGACAGAAAAGAGTTTTAATGATGGTAGTAATCCACTGACCTATAGGCCTATATTGTATTAAATGTAAGTAACTGTAACGATATCTAAATACCAAAATTGGTGCTCAACATAATGAGGGCAAGTGCTGTAGAATGTGAAAGGGCCCAAATTATGTGAGATTTATTTTATTTTTTCTATCATGGAGACACAAATCGTTGGTGGTGTCACTGACTAACATAGGCTACATGCTAAAACATGGAGCAAATGAGACCATTTTGTTTGTGAATGGTAGGCCTATATCACTCAGAACAAGACAGAAACAAACAACTTTACAAGACAGGTCTCCTTCCAATAGTTCTTATGGATAAACTCCTTCATGTAGCAACCTGGTGGCGACGCCGAGGGTTGTTTATGACCGCCTAACCATGCTTGATGCTTTTATTTTGAAAACTAGTCACTCAATTTCCGTGCCGAGTTGATTTGCTCTTCGTCAGCCTGACCAGAGCTCCTCTTCCTCCCAACTTCTTTTGTAGAGACGTGACGACCTCCCTCGGGTTGGCTCGAACCCGCTAAGTCTTCGCCGTCACTTCCTGGATACAGGGGAAAGTCGTTGCCAAAAGTGCTGACTTCTGTCTTGGGAAAGTACTAGAAATCCGAGAAGCAAGTCATCCTCGTCGCGTCAAAGTTCAGGTTGCTGCAGGATGACGTTCTACTGACCCCTGTTCGATCAAATCAGCCTCAATTAACACCATCTGACAGAATGTATTGGTGATGTTGCAGTTCTGTCCAGAGCTGTAGCAAGCATCTGAGTCAAATCTAAACGATTTGGAACTAATAATAAGAAAAAAATATATATATATATGTTTTAAATTCCCTTATGTTCTTGGAACTCCATCGTATCACCCTGGTGGTCCATAAACTTTTTCTGGCCTCAACTAGGCTCCTTAATTCAGTGCATACATGAGGAGGTATCACTTTTTCCTAGTAGTCACATTTCACATTTTAATTTAACACAAACTCTGCCAGACCTGAATGTGGGCCCCAGTCTCACAGTGTGCAAAATAAATGCATGTGTAGCCTACATTTTGGCTTTCAAATTTAGGCTGTTCAAATACTTTTAGTTAGTAGAGATGTTCGATAGGGCCTACTGCTTTTCCCCCCAGACTGATACCAGTACGAATACTCAAATCTTGAGTACTGCAGTCACCAAAACCAATACCACTAGTAGGCCTGTATAATATTCTGCCAAAAAAATTGGGTCCAAATTGTAATTTTGTGGTGTAACCAAGATGAAAACTAAAGAAGTGTCTTTGAATGGAAAAACAAGTAATTGTAAGGCTGAGAGAAAGTGAAAATAGAGCCATAGCACAAATTACTCATTGAAAAAAATAACAATTAATTTGTTTTGTTTTTTCAAAAACTGCAACTGAATATTAACGCTTTTTTTTTTGTTCTGTTTTATGTCCATCTGTCTAATAGGTTTGCTCAATGAAACATTTGATGTTTTGTTACAAGTAATGCTATCTTCTTAACAGTATTCCAGATCTATATATAGATACACAGCAAATACATTGTTTATCTCAAACAAAGATATACAGTATACGGTCTCCAGCAAAATAAAGGAATTGGCCTCACTGATCCAATAATTTTGGAGGGGATTTGATGCTTTAATGTGGTAGTTATTGAAATGGAGGCTTACAATTTTTACAAAGGTGAATTTTTTTTTCTGTTGTTTCCACAGAGCAGCAAAACTTCTATTCTATTCTATTCAGTCTTTCAGAGCTCAAGTACAATTATGTGAAACATTGTGATACACTTAAGTACCGCAAAGTAGAAAACATACAATAAAATGTAGTGTAAAAAAAGGATCATGATCATGGAACAATAGTTAATATAAGGGGGGAATACACTGGTTGTATTAGGCACGAAACAGTTATGGGATTTGTCCACATGATGTCACTGTAGAGTTAAAAGTAGATTCCAAGACTGCCTCAACCTGCCGCAGTACTTTTTAGTCCGTTTTATTTATCAAACTAGTGCTTTACATTCCACTGTGATTGCAACAACCTGCTATCACTTAGCGTTCAGCTCACCCTGCCTATCCGTGAACATGGACAAAGTAATAAAGAATACATGGCCATGGCATGAATTGAATATTTATGTGAGAGTGCACTGGCCTCGCTTGTGCGGCACCTTTACATACAATAGGATACTGCAGACTTCCATTGAGAAGCACTGCCGGCAGAGAATTATTAACAGGACAATTTTACCAGGAGGAGAGCCAGGGAGAGGCTAAAATCACATTTTAATGCCAATAAACCTCGTTGAATTGGATTGAGGCAGTGAAAAGTGGGGTGGGGATGCGGTAGGGGGTGATGATGACAGATGGTGAGCATCAGATGGAGATATAGTAAGAAAAGGATGGAGAGCAGGGGCGGGCTGGGGAAACATATTCTTTTATAACAAACCTTTTAAATTATAATCTTGTTACATCTTGTTATAAAATTGAAGTCCCCATGGACACTTTAGTCTTTCAAAGTGTTTATCACTTTATCAGTCATGGGAAAAAAGGCCTCTCTCTCTCTCTCTCTCTCTCTCTCTCTCTCTCTCTCTCTCTCTCTCTCTCTCTCTCTCTCTCTCTCTCTCTCTCTCTCTCTCTCTCTCTCTCTCTCTCTCTCTCTCTCTCTACACACACACAGGTTTGTTTTATTATCTTTGTGGGGCCATCTCATTGACATAATGTATTTACTAGCCCCTTCCCCTAACCCCAACCATCAAAAATGATTGCCTACCCCTATTCCTTACCCTAACCTCAACCATAACCCAATTCAAACCTATACTCTAAAACCAAGTCTTGACCCTCAAAAAGAGGTCTAAACTTGTTGTGTTCAGGAAAAGGGCCCCACATGGATGGGTGGGCCCCACAACTCTGTGAAATCCCGGAATGTTGGCCCCACTATATAACAAAAACAAGACCACACACACACACACACACACTGTATATATTTGCTCAACCTTGACCTTTCACACACACACACACACACACACACGTCGAGAAAATACAAAATAAAATACAAAATAAAATACAACATAAAATACAACAAAGTCTCCTTGAAGAACATCACAAAGCCACTCAGAGACTCCACTCCACTACTCAGTGTCTTTACAAACACGAAACAGAAGACACACTTATTGATTACTACAGGCACTTCTTTCCTTAAGGGAATATTGTATGACTACTACTCAGACACCACAGAAGATAAAAATATCATAAAATACAGTATGCTGATGGTAACAATAGACAAGCTCAGGCCAGCTATTCATATACTATACATGGGAGTATTATGCTCATTAGAGAGATTTTTCTATTTATGTCAGCAGGTGCAGTATCTCCCCATCCTATATATTAAAATTGGTCTGGGACTCTCTCTTGCTGTCTGACTTTCAATTGACCTCAACACAAGCAACGGCTCACATTCCACAATGGGCTGGGTTATAAGGGTAAAATTATATAGTTCAAATACTTTTTAACAGTGCTATGCAAAAAAACAAAAAACAGGCTAACGTTAGTTTTGAGAAACTTTTCACAGCATTAATTCTATTGATCTATGTCACTATGACATATGAGCTATGATAAATACCTATGTAAATATAAAATAAATACATATACTGTAACTATAAATACCTATGATAAATAATATAAATACCAGTAAATGACATAACTGACTTCCAAAAACACAAAAACATTTTAGAGGCACCTTACATTGTTCGCCACAGAAGGTGTGATCCCCGCCAGGATCATAATGGCATCGCACCTCACGAACCAGGAAGTAGTAGTTTGTATGTAACAAACAGATGGACAAACATGCAGAAATATAAAAAATCCTCAAAGTCTTTTTTTCTTCGTCTTCTTCTTCATTCTTGTGAAAGGTTTCGCGTTGGCGGAAGTCTCAGCAAAATGTGTGTAACGCTCCAATGTGAACTCGTTTATATTGTTACACAAGTATAACTACATCCAACATCTCCGTGCAGCAGAGCGCAATACTGGGAATAGTTAAGATCCTGCACAGAACAGCTGAAAAGAGATACCGCCCGGGTAGGTTATGTCCTATATCATATCTATGGAGCCTTTAGAATTCTGGTGACTAGGCCCATCACTGTGGATTAATAATGCTACTTTTAGGTATCAGCAAATACTTTGTGAGTGTACAAAACCTTTATTCGTGTAGCACTTTTTAAACTTGCAAAGCACTACACAGACAGATAAACAAGCGCAATTAAAACAAATGTAAGAGCAGGAATAGGATTAAGGTACAAAGTGAAATCTAATACAGAATAGTGAGTCTTAGACAGGTTGGAGAAGAAGGGAAAGTGCTTTGTAAGCAAACACAAAAGCAGATAAATGAGATTAGAACAAATCTTAATAGACAAAACTGAATTACAGTCCGATCCAAGGGAAAGTTTAAAGATAGTGTTTAAAGAGAATTCAACAGAGCTGTGCTGTCATATTTGGTTTTGTATCATGTGCAGCAGACAAATAATTTGGATTGGGGAGCAGTGGTCTGTAATGTAGCAAGGAGTGAGGTCACGTAATGCCGTATAGGTAATCATTGATTGGCTGGATTGGGGGTTCAATGGCTGCTTTTGGCTTCTGGGGACATTGATGGCAACATGTATAGAAGGATTTAAAGAAGAAGTAGATAATTTAGTGTGTAAATTAGCTAAGGTCAAATAGTATAATTATTGGGTCTGGATGGAATATAATTCAAGGCATTGTCTCCAGTGACAATCATGAAGTCCAGATGACTGTTATAAATGATTAAATATAGTGGGACTACATCAAGGTGTTGAATATGATATCAGATCAGTCGGTGAACACAGATATGATATCTCTGAAAACCCACTACAGAAATATCAATGAGGAAGCATGTACAATGAGAACACGTTTAAAAAAACAAAACAAAAAAAACTGTAGTGCATAGTATGAGTGATAGCAGTGTAGTACTGGAGATGTGTATAGACGACAGAGGAAAGGAAACTCCCGGAGCACAATACTGCATTATATACAGGCATATCTTGAAACTCTGAGAATGAAATTGCCTTGGTGCTTGTGGGTTGACTAATGTATGCAGCACTGCAGATAGTGTACCTTTCAATAATCATCTTGAAAGTAACAGTTGCGTTTCAAAACAATTATGTGACTAAAGAAATATATATGGCGTAGTCTCCACTTAACTTTCATTTGTGTGCACGTTTTAACAGTAGTAAGATAGGTCACTTTTGATGTGTTCAACTGTTCGTGTTTGCATTGATTGAATTTTGAACTTGGAATCTCGTTTAACATGGGATCCAAATTCAATCTGATGATTTTTCGTAAAAGTCCAGAGTCAACCTGGTCATTTTCCAACTCCTCTGTGTAACTCGAGACCGGAACCCCTGGTGAGGACGCTAGCTGTAGCCCACTATAAATACTCTCTCTTTGCTCTTCTCTCTTCCTACTTCTGGCTTTCCTCCTGGCTACTCTGCTTGCTAGCAGAATGCAGGACACGGCTCACGTGACCAATACACGCAGCGGCCTCACGGAAGCCATCGCTTTGCGACAGGTCCAGCGAAATATGCTGCTTCTGTCCCTGCCAGGCTAAAACGAATTGCAGCGCTCACAACGGCGCTCTGAGGCCGCAACCAAAAGAGCCCCTCTGCAGGAAGCAGGTCGACTCCCGTGAGACTCCTCTGCCGTCCTGATGAACTCTCTCTCTCTCCTGAACAGAATCTTTTTCATCTGTTCTTCAACGGCTTGGCAAACCTCTGATCCAAGACCCCGTCTACGCTTCTTGGGCCAAACTGAGACCATCTGTAAGTGCAACTTTGCAAACATTAACTAGATTGTACAAATTGGTGCCTCCAATTGGGTTACGCATTTAGGTTAAATGTTGGGTCCCATGTTCGTTTGATTAGGAAGCTCCATCACCTCGTTTAAGACCATTGCTCTTTTCTTGTTAATTTGTTTTTCTTTGATTATTTTATTATTGTAGTTCTTGTTTCTAGTTCCTATCACAGTAGTTAGAGTTTTGCTTCTTTTAAGTTCCAAGTAGATTTTCCCAAATAGATCAGAAAATAAACGTGCACAAAATCAAAACCTGATTGTGTGCTGTGTACGTGTGTTTTATCAATTTTTATTAACCTCCAAGCTGAACAAAGAACTCACAAAATTGTAAAAAAAAGGTTACAACCTTCATTTTAATGACTGATTCAACGAGGTTCTCGTTTGGTATACTGATATAAAAAAAATAAAATTGATGTGGTGCTATGCAGGCTGGCTCAAAATTAATTTAAATATTCAATTTGAGTCTCCTTCAATCAATGAGTCAATTGATTATTAATGTAATTATTAACAATTATTGATTTAATAATTAATTGAACCGATTTCCCTTTCACAGGTGATGAATTTCTTGCATATTACTAATCTGTCCTTTTAGATAAAAAAAAAGAAAGAAAGAAGCAAATATCTTAAAAACAATACTCATCTTTGCATGATAGGCAATAATAGTTTTTCAGTGGCACAATTCAAACATATTCCATTAGTTTGGCACAACATGCATCTGTCTTTTTATACACACACAAACACAATGGGAAGGGGACGTTTACTGGGGTTGGCTCCTCAGGGACCTCATAGATGGCTACAGCCTACTGCACACGGAAAAGTCTCATGGCCACGTTTTTGCTTCAGAGCCACACTGCAGTTAACATGTGTGTCCTTGAAAAAGATTTTTCTTTCTCATTGCGAAGTCAGCATGTTTAAATAACCATGAATGCCTTACATTAATAGTGCCTCGACAGAGGTGTAAGTTACAGAGTGGAGGTTTGACTCGACTAAGTCATGCTGATAGATATTATTTCATACCATCGCCATAAGAAATTGCAACTAGTTTCTGTAAACCAATTGCTGCTATTTTACTTGTATTACTTACTGTAAGAGTCAACACTGATCAACAGAACAGAAAATTAATTGAGAGATGGATTGTTACTTACTTTGTTTGAAATTGATGGGAAAATGGTATGTGTGAGCCCAACACCCAATTGGAAATAAAACTTCAAACAGATATTGCAGGTGGTAGTAATTTGAACAAACTGGATTTCTGGAAAACACTACATAGGTGAGTGTATTACAAGCAGAGAAATCCGCCCCAATTTAACATTTGAACTGGAATCTATGAGCCAATTCTTAAAGGACTGTTTACATGATATGTCTCATCATGGCTTGGGGAGACAGACGTGGCCGGAATGCTTATGCTCAGCACGCTAGGAGCTGAGGCTGAAGAGAAGGGTAAAAAACTAAGATAAATCCAATTTAGATGAGATTGCCTTTGGACCGTATCCCCATTGATATTACCACTGGGGTGTATAGGATTTGTGGTCAAGTATATGACAGCCATGAAGGCATCTTCTGAAGCAGATGCTGTCCAAACTAAGTAGGTATCTGGGGTGTAGTCTTGTGCTGAAGAAGGAGGCCCAGGTATGAACTTTGGATATACCTACAGTATATTCCCCAGAATTCCAGGCTAATTAAAAAAAAAAAGTGAGCCATAAACTTGCCTCCAGTCAGGCCTTTCGAATTCTAATAGAGCATAATCTTATGTTCTGTTTTTCAAGAAGCCGGTATCCATCTTCCTTGAAATTAAATATTTAAAACAAGGTTGTGTGTTCATTACACATAATGATATCATGATATTCCAATCATCGGAGCAATTTTCCTAATGTCTAAATCCTCTGGTGATTGAAGACCTTCTGTAGGAACTGTGTGAGTAATGCAAGCAGAAGATATAATGTGTAAACAAATTAGGACAATGGCATTAGTAAAAAATGACAGACAGTGTAATACTCAGGGTGTCAAGGTCATACTGTACAGAAGTACCCAAAGACCAACACACGGCATACAGTAATGACACAACTGCAGCATGTTGAATTGATACACCGCAGGTCAGTTATGCGTTTTACCTCCATTCATTTCAGCAAATGTAATGACTGTTAAATGACACCATTACGCAAATGCTTGTCATATTACACCCACCGAACAAACATGTTGTACACTCATTTAAACTCAAATCTCTACTTTGTTTCTACAGAACCGCAACCTCATGATTTTAAGGTTAGGTGGCATGTATGCTGCTTTACATAGGAAAATATATACAATTCACCTTGGGCCATATTTGAATATTAATGTTTTTATGGCATTTCTGAAGTTATAAAGGGAATATTGCTTGCATATGATTGCATTAAGTTGATTCGATACAGGATTATTGAGGCGCACTACTGCTGTTGGTGGTGTAGTAGTTCATATACATTACATTCATGCCACTATCATGGAATCAATTTGCGATCAATAAACCAGGGTTTTTCCTGTGTACAACCTCCACCTTATTTGCTCGCCACCTCCAGCCTGAGTGACTGATAATGAATGAATGCTTTAACATGATAATAGTCATATTCTTATTGGAACTGTCATTCTTATTATTGAAACATTGATTTATTATATGTTGCCTGTAAACAATGAAAGCGAGTCAGTTGAATTCACAGAATACATGCACGTCATGGCGCATGGTCAGGATTAGGGATGTTCGATACCACTTTTTTAGTGTAGACACCGCTACTGATACCAAATACCGATACCACGAGTAAATAGAATTCCCCATCCATAAATGACAAATGATTTTAAAGAGAGACGTATATATCCCAATATATAATTTTTCCTTAAAATGGCATGAAGTTAATGGCAACTTTGTATTCATATCATTTCAAATTTATTGTCCCTGATCGTAAAACGGCCGCTGGAGGGCAGCCAATAAGGTTATCAGTCACCGCCGTGAGTAGCGATACCTTAAAATAAGACTGGTATTGGCACAGATACAGTCACTCATCATAGTCAGGATGATTCCACCTCTGCCTCAACTTGAGCCAGGAAAACCCCTTAACAATCCCACTGCAATTGACTGATAACCAACGCAGGCTGGATCCCACCTTTTACTCTAGTTCAGTGGTTCTTAACCTGGGTTCAATCGAACCCAAGGGGTTCGGTGAGTCAGTCTCAGGGATTCGGTGGAGGTCAAGACACACACTCGACTCATTTGATTTGTGATTTCATTTGATGGTGCGTCGTGTGATTTCTTTGTTATTTTAATCACTTCACCCTAACCATGTCGAGCAAAAAAAGAACTTGGCCAGACGAATATGTGCAATATGAATTAAATTCACATGTACAGTTTAATGGAACATATGGTGTTCCTCAGGGTACACTTCTGGGGCCTCTGCTGTTTGCATTGTATCTGCTGTTCCTGGCTTCCAAACTTCCATCTCAAGAAAACAGCAGTGGTTGTCTTAAAGTGCTCTAAAAAATATAGAGTTGAATTGAGTGATGGCAGTCAGCGTCCTAAGTGCATGATTTGTAATAACAAGTTGAGCAGTTCTAGTCCAGCGAGCAAACTAAATAATTAAGATACAGTGGAACCTCGGAGTTTGAACATCTCGGAACTCGTACAAATCTGACTTCAACCCAAAAAAATATGAGTAAAAAATGCCTCGGAGTTTGAACTCATTTTCGGAGTTCCACCACCCAAATACACAAACTCAGCACTGAATTAAAGCATTAACATAGCATTTATCATCCACTGATGCCATCACACCACAACAAAAAAGGTAAGGTATTTTTTATTGTTTAAAATACTGTACATAGTGTACATGTTTTTTACATAAATATAAATTAAAATGGGAATTTTCTGTTTTTGGAGCTTGGGAACGGATTAATTGCATTTACATTATTTCCTATGGGAAAAAATGTTTCAGAGGCTGAACAATTCGGACTTTGAACACTTCGCAGGAACCAATTATGTTCAAATTCTGAGGTACCACTGTATATGGAGATGGGGAATGCAAGAACACAACACTTTCTGAATTCAAGGTGAAGAGAGCCAGATTCTATCTATGAATAGGCAACTCTCTCAGTTAATTTTTTTTAACCAGTAAACCCTATACATATGTCTTGAATTTGGAGGTGGGGGGGTCTCATTTTATTTTTCAATAAAGAAAGGCGCATATGAAACGCCTGAGGTTCAATGTCTCCAACATGGTTAAGAACTACTGTTCTATTTCCGATAGAGTAGGCTCTAGGTTCCATGTGACCTTAAACAGATTAAGCAGGCAGCTAATAAATAAAATGTACATGATGTATATATCGTCTATAGTTACGATAAAACGAAAGATGAAGAGTAAGACAAATATCTAATGAGAGTGATTACCAGTGTTTCAGTGAAACCAGGTGCTGGTTGCATCTGGAAATATAGTTGATGACATCCCTGAGAGTGAACTAAAGTTAATTTGCAGGCTGTAAAAGAGAAAAAAAATATGTGCTGTGAGCAGCCAAAAAACACAAGGCCTGGCATGAGCTTCAGCTTTGACTGACTATTACATACAGGTCCATCACTGGGACTGCCCCTTTCACTTGGCATGCTGTCACAAAGGCTTGTTTGAAAGTGCTTGGAATGGGACAGGGGTGTCCAAATTTGGGCCTCAAAGGCCACTATTCTGCATGTTATAGATCTTTGCGTCCTCCAACAGAGCTGATTCAAATTTGGACATCCACATAGGAGAACTTGAAAGCCCCGACCTAAACCCCATCAAACACTATTGGGATTACCTCTGACTTAATAAATGTTATTCTGAATGAATTATCCATCCATCCATCAGTGGCGTGCGGTCAGGGCGGGCAAGCTCGGCACTGCCTGCCCCAGGCTGAAATGAAAGTTGAAACCGTTTGTTTTTTTCTATTTCTATTTCTATTTCAATTATTTCTTTCATTTCAGAAAGCCTACACTATAGATTTAAAAGTGGTGATTTGGTGATTTTCATACCTCAATTAAAAATGACTGATTACTTCTTCTGGCCTGCAGGCAAAAATGCTGCAAAAATGATTCCCCTGTGTTCGTGCATACATAGTCAGTTTCCCAGTATAAAAGTCGCAATACGCAAGTAGGCAGATGAACTGGTACTGGCCCATTCACGACCACAGGTGAAACCTGCTCTGGACCATCTGCAATTTCCCTACCAGCCACATGTTGTATGCTTGTGGAGCACCCTGTCGGATGTTGTGATCACTGATGTTGGAGCGCCACAAGGGATTGTTCAGTCTCCTTTTTCTGTACACTTCAGACTTCCTATACAACTCTGGATTTTGCCATTTGGAGAAGTTCTTGGGCGTACAGATGTTCAAGTATACTACTCCTTCTACTATATATACCTTGCCTGGCAGCATCTTACACCCTGCTGTGATATGCTGAACCATCTCTGGGGCTTTCTTTGCACACCCTGCACCTGAGGTCCTGTCTATTGTGGTAGAGCCCGGCCTCTATTTAGGGCCAGTTCTCAATGTTCACCTCTTTTCTTCAATTTGTCAGTGGTCTATACCATGCAGGCCTTTCCATGACAGTCCATCTGGCTCCTTCTCTTTACTGGGCTTTTGTTGCCTGGGGCATTCACTAAGCTGGTTGTCCCTGGTGGCCATCATCTTGATGTATTCTTGGAAGCCTGTTGTTTCTTCCAGGATAGTGCCCATGACATTAAATAGTCTCTAGCCATCCTCGTTCCGATTTGTGTACAGCCTCAGGTTTCTGGACTTGGGGTGCCCTCCGTGCATTGTGAGAATCTTTCTTGTCCTGATACGAGTTACTTTCATCTCTTCCAGTAGCCAGTGTATTATGTCAATGGTGTATCTGATTACAGGCAGAGCCTAGGTGTTATTGGCTGGCCTGGATTTAATTTTTCCCGTTCAGCTGTCTATTCAGAATATGCCTCACTCTCTTTATGTATTTGGCCATGGACGCCATTTGAGATACTGTACCTCCTCATAGTTGCTTTTTGCCTATGGAATTCCAAGGTATTTGTCGCTGTCCTGCATATCTGTTATGCTGCCTTCAGGTAGGTCAGTTCTTTCTGTTGTGATCATCTTCACTGGTTTAGAGATTATAGACCACACTTATCTAACCCGGTTGACATTCTGATGTCATTGTTGCTTATCCTGAATCATGGAGTCTATGTCATGCTCATACTTTGCATACAGCTTGATGACATCCATTTAAAAGGAGGTGGCTGATCATTGTTCCACTTCTGAACCGGTACCCAAAGTTTACATTGCAAAAAGGACTGAAGAAATTTTAAGAAAAAAATATAGTAAAATAAGAAAATTATTACTTCAAATAAGCAAAATGATCTGCCAACAGAACAAGAAAATTTTACTTAAATTGACCTGTAAGATTTTGAAAAATAAGAAAATAATACTAGGCCTATATCAACCACTGCGGCCTTGAAAATAGTATTTTCAGACTAAAAACAAGTAATGTTGATTTTTTTTTTCAAGCTGCAATAAATATAACTATTTTTTTTAAAACACATGTGTATTTTTTTTTTTAACGCTTGCATAACTTAGCCTGAGTGTCAAGCAGGGAGGTAACAGGTCCCATTTTCTTTGTCATGACCCAGCCAGGAATTGAACCCACAACATTTAAGTCTAAAGGTTGGCACTCTACCACTTCCATTTATCTTATTACTATCCATCCACCCATCCATTTTTTTAACCGCTTAGTCCTCACTAGATTATGCAAAATCTTAAAACAAGAAAACCAGTTCAGGGCCTTTGATGTTGGTTAGTTGTCATCTTAAAATGTGGGAAATGCTTGTTTTAATCCTTACAGTACTTAAAACTGGCTGTTAACACTCAATGCCAAGACTGCTTGATCAAATAAGGTAATGAAGTAATAAGTATCTTAAAATAAGCACAATGATCTGGCCTGAAAATTTTATTTTAAGTAGAAATAATTTGCCAAATCAATAAGCAAATTTAGGTTAAATGTAAGAAATTATATCTTACTTAAGATTTCAGTTTTTGCAGTGTTATTATTATGTGACTGAGTGGGGTTGAGACCTATGCAGAACAGCATGGGTGACAGTGACAGTCATTTGGACAGTCTATCCTTATTAGGATCTCAGGTGAGCTCGAGTCTGTTCCAGCTGACTTTCGGTGAGAAATGGCCTACACCCTGGACAAATTAGCGTAGCATACTGTACATGCTAGCATGGGGAGCACATACAAAATTCACACAGGAAAAGACAAGATTTGATTTTCGAACTTCAGAACCGTGAGGTGCAGTTGTGTACTCAACATGTTGCTTGACGTAAACATTATTGTTGTTTTTTTGCAAATATCACGTTAAATAAAAAAAATTAAATATCACGTAAAATGAAAAAAATATAACAAGTCAAGCATAGAGTGTGTAAAGCAACAGGTGTTGTGGCAGTTACCTTCTATGTTTTTCACATCTTCTTTCTCTGTTCCAACCGCTCAGCCCCCTTTTAGCTAACCCTTGTTTGCTAATATTCCTCCTTTTTTATCAACTCCACTTTTTACAGCCCCCTGTCTCTCTCCTTCTGCCATTCCATGACTCACTATCTCCTCACATCCTCCCCCCTCTCGATCTCCAGCTATAGATAATTCATCAGTGTTTCTCATCGCTGCTGCCTTCCTGCCTGCTGTGATTTCCACAGGGACTCTTTCAGGGACCATTCCCACCCAACCGGGAATTAGAGCCAGGGCTACAGAGGGAAATTAATCACAGTCACCTTATGCCAACCCATAAAAGCACACACAACACACATACAGTACTTTAAACCTGACACCTATACTTTCTTACACACACTTTTTTTTTTTTTTTTAAACGTAACTGAGAATATTGTTTTAAAATAAACTGAGAATAAACACAAACATTAGATGCAGTGGCCAAATCATGAATTTATTTTTACTTTGAATAACCATTCAATCCTTCAGCATCTTGTATTAATATAAAATGAGGAGTGGAAGTAAACAAGGAAGAGAAAAGGGCATTCAAACAGGATGGGATGATAAAGAGAGTGAAATGGTTTCACAATTCAGCAGGACACTGCTAAGAGCTATTTGTATGGTGGGCATTTATGTGTGTGTCTGTGTGTGAGTGTGTATTGAACAGGGATGGAGTGTTCCCCTGAATGTCACCTCCCTCACTTTCTCTTTCCGTACATACTCGTGTAGAGTGTAAGATGTGCACGCATGTTTTTGTCAATTTCATGGCTCAAACCAGCCCACTCTAGTTCACGTTTTAATTAATATGTATCAAAATTATTATTAGTGCATCAATAAATAGCTTACCTTCCCTCCAACATCAATATTAATTTTGTGTTTTTGATTTATTAATAAAAACATTGTTTTTTCATTATTAAAAAAAATGAAAATTTCAACTAAATGTGCTTACAGGATCACCATCAGTGTTTATTTGAACAGTATAATTACATAAATAGGTAAAATGGACTCAGGGACAAAAAAAAGGCCAATAGACAAGTGTACATTACATGAGATAACAAGGCAGATTCATCAAACACTGTTAAGTCAGCAAGATTTAAGCAGCTGACACGGCAATTCCTGTTAGGGCTCCAATTTGAAATCAATTTGTGTGTTTGCATGTACCTAAATTAGATTGACAGGACTTAACTGACCAATGAGGCACACCATGAATCCAAAATAGAAGATTAGCCTATATTTCAATTTTGACTGTAATTGCAATTTTTTTTTCCAAAGTTTTGTAATTATGCTTCAATCAGTTCCACACGATTCAACAATGTGACAGCAAGAAAAACTAAAGAATACTCAAAATTTAAAGGTCAAGTTTATTGTTGTTGTTTAAAAAAAAAAAAAAAAAATATATATATATATATATATATATATATATATTTGGTCTTATCCTTATATATGTTAAGAAAGCCCTGATTATAACATTACCCACATCTCTGGCATCATAAGATATCTGATGTTTCTAACAAACCAATCAATGTCAAAATCGGTGAACAAATCGACTAGTCAGAATAAATTTATTGGTGCCAAACACAATTACAATACAATACAAATGAATACAATACAATAAATAAATCTAAATAATAAAATACAATTGAATGGAAGAGATCGCTGCGGACTCTCGTTTCAAGATGGCAGCTAGGTCTTGACGTCCTCAACGAGCTAAAGCTTCCTCTAGTATAGGTTACCAACATGATACCTGGAGGCACCAGGTAGCCACCAATGACCACAAGAGCAGCCCGCGAGCCTGTTCCAAAAATAGCTCACCAGCGATAAGGCATTGTGATTTTCTAGGTATGTTGTGGAAGGGATTTTAAAATCTAAACAATGGAAGAGATTTACAGTATAGAAATAAAGTGTTGGTCCTAATCGGTTTCCTCATTAGTGTGAAATCATTAACAAGGCAGTGTCGACACATAAATCAATATCCGTAATTGATAATTAACAATTAGGGCTTACAGATTTTTGCATGTCTATGTGCAAGGAGATCATTTTTGTTGTATGTGTACATTAAAAAAATGCATATATATGTTTTATCTTAACGACTGCTATTGGTGCCTGACTGTCTCTGAAATGGGTCTGAAAGGCTTATCGTAGGTGTGTAGATTTTGTAATGAGTGAGAACGGATAAATTAATTTTTACATTTGCATGTAATGTAATGTAGAACCCCCCCCCCCCCCCCCCCCAGACAAACAAAACCAAAACAAAAACAACAACATGCTATAATGTTATATAAGATAACCCTGGGAATAGAAGAGTTGGCTATATGGAACAACAAAATGGTAGAAATGCAGTGTAATACAAAAATGCAACTTTAATGACTATATAAGAGAAGATCAGACTGATTACATTGTTTTTTCATCGACTGCGATTACATTATTCCTGGCCCTGCATCTTAATTCATTTTTGAGTGGAATTACAAATTATACACTGTGTGGTAAACATGCTGCTTTTAAATTCATATTCTGAAAAAACTATGTTTATCTTTGATGAAGGTCTATTAGGAGCGTGCTCACACAAGTCAAGAGATCATATCTATTTAGAGGCCTTAGAGACGACAAAGCTCAATTGATTAAAGTCAATTAGAAGAAAGGTTAGGTTTAAGATGGCTATAAAGTACTCATACACAATACGTTTACACAAACATGTACACACATATGTGCAAGCACAATTAAATCAAGTGTGCATTGCCATGAAAAGCAATGATGACACGCACACAACTGATTGGTGCGCTGCAGAACTCCACAAATGAGTCATGTAGACAATTTACTGCAGTTAAGATCATCTCTTGGATCATCTTTGCTCAAAGTGTGTGTCTGAAGCACACAGAACAAAGGCATGGGACGACACTGCTCAAGGTTTCAAACCCACCAAAACACACACACACACACACACTTTCTCCTCGTTTCTTTCCTCTATCCTCACTGTCTAACCACTCATTAGTATAACCTTCATTCTCTTTCTGCACCCTCCCATGTTCATTCCTCCTTTGCATACTGTATCTTCATAATCTGTCCTTCAAGTTTTCATTTCCCTTTATATATATTTTTTCCTTCCACGCTTTTTCTTGGTCCACTCTCCTGCTGTATTATCTCCATCCATTCATTTTCTCTTGCTGCGTTTCCTTTGCGGAGAATACATTTTTAAAAAGGCAAATGGTAAGGAGTATCAGAATTACTTTTACCATCACATCTGCCTTTTACTTTCATGTTAACATTCAAAACTGTAGTTTGTAGTTTTAACTCAGGGTACACCAAAATAAACATTCTTGGTGAACACAGTAAAGTGAATGAAGGAAGTGAAACTCCTTAGAAACTATAATTCAATACCTTGAAAAAATTTACCTCATAATTTTCTGAACTTTGCCAAATTTGCCTAAGACTGCTCATACTGCTTAACAATAAAATTTAGTTTAACATTTTTTTTCTACTTTTGTTAACAAGAGTATGAAAACCTACATATTTTTTATTGTACATTTAGAGCAGATATAAAATGTGTGATTAATTGTGTGTTAACTAGTGAAGTCATGTGATTAATTACAATTAATTAGTTTAGTTTTAGTTTAAATTATTTAATTAATTAGTTTAGTTTTAGTTTTAATTGTAATTAATCGCATGACTTCAATAGTTAACTCATGATTAATCACACATTTTATATCTGTTCTAAATGTAAAATAAAAATATATAGGTTTTCATATTCTTGTTAACAAAAGTAGAAAAAATGTTAAACAAAATTTTATTGTTAAGCAGTATGAGCACAGTCTTAGGCAAATTTGGCAAAGTTCAGAAAATTATGAGGTAAATTTTTTCAAGGTACAGAATCGCGTCAGGCTGTTAAGTAATTAATCGCATGACTTCACTAGTTAACTCACAATTAATCACAAATTTTATATCTGTTCTAAATATACAATAAAAAATATATAGGTTTTCATATTCTTGTTAACAAACGTAGAAAAAATGTTAAACTAATAGAAATAGTTAAAAAGATTTTTTGACGTCTATAGCCGTCAATGGCAGTGAATGAGTTAATGTTAATGTATGTGTCATGTATCTGATTTTTTCACGTCAATGTGAACAGTACAAATTGGACTTTTTTCAATCCGACCCAGGCCAGGACACTTGTGGATATAAACAATGTGACTGCACCCTGGACACGCAAGTCACACTCATCCGACCTATACTTGACATCATCAAAAGGTGACAAACGTCACAATTGTTCGATAAAACAGGCGCGCCAAAAGCAGCAAACCTCAGCACTTCAATCCCATTTGGATCATTTTCAAATCTATTGTGGTGATGTATTGAGGTAAAATCATAAAAACGCCACTGCTGGGAAGTGTACGACATTCATTAAGAAGATAGGCACAATGAAGCATGCAGTGTGCAAATCTTGGTCATGTGCACATATGCATCCATCTACGGTAACATACTGTGCCAAAAATTATACTTTTTTTTCTTTTACAGATATATGTATTCTTTTTTTTTCTTTTTCTTTTTCTGGAGAGCTCAGTTCATTTTGTATAAATTTTTATTTTGTATGTGGGTATGTATGTGCATGTGCGTGTGTGCGTGCGTGTGAGTGTGTATTCATTAGTTCACCTAAACTGAACACTTCAGAATCCAGCCAGAGTCGTGAGACCGTCAGGAGACCCGAGGAAGGACCAAAGAAAAGAAAGGAAAGTGAAATCCAGCACCGACCAGACACCACCCACCGGGCCACCAACCAGAGTCCTTCACCAACCCCAGAAACATCTAAATTCCAACAAATCAGGGAGACCTCAAGAGACCAAAGGAGAGACTGAGGAAAGGAAGGAAGGACAGACGAAGCAGAGTGAGATCCACAGACACCAGCCTCCACCGATTCAACGACCAGAGGAGGAAGCAGATTTTGTCTGAGTTTCGATAGATGCTGGTGTGGTGGATCTGGCATGCATGAAAATCTCCACCAAAGAGGGGAGCTGTCGACCCCTGCCAGGAAAGAGCAAGCGCAACACCTCAGGGCCCCCCAAGCCACGGCAGCGCCAAGGGACAACCCCCAGGAGCAGGAGCGCCCCCCACCCCAACACGGCCCGCGCCCCAACCAAACGCAGCAGGACGGGGCACTGCAGGCCCGCCAGGCAACCCACCGGTCCACAGCCCCCGCTCCCCAAGACCCAACAAAAACATATTCTCCCATCATGGTAGTCTGGACTGACGATGAATGTGACGTCAGCTGAAAGATAAATGAGTTATTTGCAGATCAATTTCAAATCTTCCATCAATCCATTTCCTAAGCTATCCTTACTAGGGTCAAGGTATGCTGGTGTGCTGGAGCCTATCCCAGCTGACTTTGGGTGAACGCCAAGGTACACCTTGAACTGGTCGGCAGGGAATTGCAGAGCACAAGAGACAAAAAAAAAATTGCACTCACAATCACAGCTGCGGACAATTCAGAGTATTCAGTTGACCTACCAAGGATATTTTTGGAATGTGGAAGGAAACTGGAGTTACCTGGAGAAAACTCATGCAGATACGGGGAGAACAGGCAAAAACCACACAGGAAGGCCGGAGCCGGGCTTTGAGCCCGCATGACCTCTAACTGTGAGGCAGATGTGCTAACCAGTCATCCACCGTGCAGCATAAATCAAATCAAGCAGTCAAGATTTATTTAAAACAAATAACCCGCCAAATAGTGCGTAGTTTTTATCATCTTCATTCACACAAAAATTTAAAGATCGCTTAGCTTGAACCCATTAGCAAACAACACTAACAAGAGCTTTCCCGAAAAAAATGTGTTTGATTTCCTTTCTTGATGTTGCAATAAATCGACAATTCAAGATTCATTGCGGGCTTTAATTTTGGTAAGACGCAGCAGCTGATTTGTAGCACAATCTAATAAGTAAGTTCATACATAAATAAACTTTAGAGGATGAATTAATGTTTATCACAATAACTGCCACTGATCTTTATGCACCCAGAACTCCCAACTCACATTTTATGTTAATTTTATAGACAATAAAAGTCCTACCTTATCATCTTTGCGGCTGTAAAACACAAGAAAAGAGTTGTCTTTTTTGTACACACACTGACAGACCCAACTCCATTACGAAATTCAGCAAGTTATTTGAAGGTATAATTATTACATATGTCATGAATTCTAATTGGCTTTCAAAAATACAGCAAACTTCTTAGAAGCATTTTGGAAACATGCTTTAATTATCAAAAACCTGCACAATATTTTTTTTTAATAAGTGGTTGCACACAATAAAATCATTTTAGATCAGATGTAGTTTACTTAAAAATAGTGTGACTAGATTTTCCTAATTAAAATCTGGGACTCTAATTATAATTGTATCAATGCCACATCTAATCGCTTGTCAATCTTCGCCAGGCAGGGGGTGCGTTGATGCGACAAATTCTTGATTCTTGTTCTCAACCGCGGTCCTCAAGTATCCCTATCCAGCCTGTCTCCCACAGCCAACACAGCTCTACATGAAGCCTGATAACGAAAACAAGCTGGATAGGGGTACTCGAGGACCGGGGTTGAGAACCTGTGCTTTAGATAGTGTTATAATGAAAACATGCCTTCTTTCGGATGTAATTGAGAGTGTAAATTTGGGAGTAAATAGGAAAATACGTAACAGTTAAATTCCCTTTTAACGGGTTTATCGTATGAATTCCTAGGACAACTGTGTGATTGACATACACATGGCAAAAAAAAAGGACCTGCAGAATATCAGGACAAACAATAGGGTTGGCGAAATCCGTGGGGCCGTGGGACCCAAGGTTAAAAAATTTGACCGTCCCAATGAAAACAGGATGTCTAGTCACCAACTTTAAAATGTATCTGGAGCAGATGATTTTATATCGTGCAACACTCTATGAAAATAAAATTGAGTACCATTTTTTAGAGTGTATAATAAAATAAAATTGAGTACATTTTTTTAGAGTGTGTAATGAAATAACATTTAGTAAAAAAATTTAGAGTGTATAATGAAATAAAATTGCGTACCATTTTTTTCTTCTTCTTTTCCTTTTGGCTTTTCCCTTCAGGGGTCGCCACAGCGAATCAGTTGCCTCCATCTAACCCTGTCCTCTGCCACTAATTTGCAGTCGCTGATCTCCTTCAGATTACACCGTTTACACAAAGATGTAGTCTACCCGTGTACTCCTACCTCCACTTTTGTAGGTCACCCTATGTTCCTGCCTCTTCTGGAAGAAAGTATTCACGACAGCCATTTCCATTCTTTTTGCAAAGTCAACCACCATCTGTCCTTCTGCATTGCTCTCCTGGATACCAAACTTGCCCATCACCTCTGTTTCCTGCACCAA